>NW_027185798.1:27359841-27374897 GCF_028583685.1 Petaurus breviceps papuanus
TAGATAGATAGATAGATAGATAGATAGATAGATAGATAGATAGATAGATAGATAGATAGATAGATGATTGTGTGACTTCTAAGTAAACCTGGGTCAGAGCCCAGATATAAAGATGGGAGTCTTATCCTTCCTTTCTATAGTCAATCTGTTGGTCCTAATGATGGACTGTATGACTATTAGCTGAGAACTAATCTCATTATATTTTGAGAGATTCATCACCAGTTGACCATAGAGCATAGACCATTTTGTGGCAACAGTCATTTTTGAAGCCCATCATCAAAGTCAGAGCAGAACCCTGAACAGATTGAGCAGAGCCTTGGTCTGTTGGCACACAGAACACCCACATCAAAAGCATCATGGATGCTTGGAATATTTGAGTGTCCATCTGTTAGGCCATGAACCCTCTTTGGGGCCACTTAAGAAGTCATTAGCAGAAAATAGGGTTGACCTGATTAATATGTTGTCTAGTTTTTCTGTACTACTGTTTGTTTCTTTTTTTACATTTTTGTATAAAGAATGGCTCTGTAATGGGAGTGTGGAGGGACTTATGGGGAATAAATCATTCAATGAGCATTTATTAAGCTTCAACTGAATGCTAGATACAGTAATAGTTACTGAGGATATAAAAATTGAATAAAATTATCATTGCCCTACATCAGTGGTATCAAACTCAAATAGAAACAGGAACCAGTAAGCCATGCCTAAGGATCCCCGCTGACTGCATATTGACTTAGAAAATCATATATTGGCACTATGTTCAATTGAATTTTTGATTATTTTGTTAAGTATCTCCTAATTATCTTTTAATCTGATTCTTGCCATACTCAGGAGTGTTGGGGACCATATGTGGTGTGCTGGTTGCTTCTTTGATACCTCTCCTCCAAGGGATTTTAGAGTCTAATGTGAGAGGCATTGTGCAAACAAACGGTGTCCCAAAAGTCTTAGTGCAGCTTTTAAGCTTTAATAACTTAATTCAAGCTTTAGTAGCCTAAAATTGCACTGAGACTCTTGGAATACTTTGTATATATATGCAGACAAAACACACTGAGAATACATGAAGTAACCATGGGGAAAAGTCACTGTCAGGTCAGGGAACAAGGAATGACCTCATGCACAAGGGGCTAATTTATGAAAGAAATCAGTGTTCCAATAGGGAGAAGTGATGAGGGCTATAATGTAGGCACCAAAGACAGCAAAAGCTTGAGGGTGGCAGCTGAACTGTCATGTCTGAGGAACAAGAAGAAGGCTCATTTCAAGTAGACCATTGAGTCAATAGAGGGAAGTATTGTGTAAGAAAGTTGAAAAGATATACAAGTTGCAGAGAGTTTTTAATATTAAATGGAGGAACTTATATTTGATACTAGAGTTAATAGGAAACCACTCTAGTTTATTGAGTAGGGGAGTAGCATGTTCAAGCAAGTACTTTAGGATAATCTCTTTGTCAGCTGTGAGGAGGTTGAAAGTGGAACAAGGAAAGATTTGAATCAGGGACATCAATTAGAGGTGATTGCCATAGTCCATAGGAGAGAGGATAAGGATCTGAGCTAAGATGCTGGCTTTGTGAATATATACAAAGATGGGGTGGAGGTAGAGTTGCCATGGTTACAGCTTAGTTCTATGTGATGAGGGAGAATGGAGAGTCAAAGACAGCACCAGGCTTGCAAATCCAGCTGACTGGAAGAATGGTGGTATACTCAACAGTGATAGATAATTTCAGAAGAGTGGCAGGCTTTTAGCAGAAAAGTAATGAATTCTATTTTGGATATGATGAGTTGGACATAACTACAGGACATCCAACTCAAGATATCCAGGAGACATTTGGTGATGGCGGACTGGATAGCAGAAGAAAGGCTTGGGCTAAATCTGTGGATTAGAAAGTCATCTTCACAGAGATGATAATTCGATCTATGGGAGGTGATGAAGTCACTGAGTGAGAAGGTATAGAGAAGGGAAGAGGGATCAGGATAAAGCCTTGGGGATACTCCTACACTTAGAAGAATTTAAGATAGATGATGAGCCAGCAAACAAGACTTAGATCAACAGCCCTGACAGCAAGGAGAGCCAGAAGGGAACAATATCATGAAAGCCTGAACAGGAGAGCAAATAGAAGAGGATTTTGCAGTCAACAGTTACAGAGAAGTCAGGAAGGATGATTTCTGGGGAGGGGGAGGGGGAAACATATGATATGTCAATTAAGAGAATCTTGGTGACTTTGCAGAGTGGTTTCAGTTGGGTTATGAGGTTGGAAGCAAGATTTCAGGAGGTTTAGAAGAAAGTGAGAAAAGAGGAAGTGAGGCAATAATCACAGGCAGCTTTTTCAAGGAGTTTGGCTGAGGAAGTGGAGAGAGATATGGGAAATGAAGGTGATGCAAAAACAGATTATATCAATAAGTTTAAATAAATCATCAGTAGAAAGTCTTTAAAATGGCCATACCCTTTGATTCAGAGATTCTAGTCAGAGGTGAAAGGGAAAAAGAAAGATCCCACATACACCAAAATATTTGTAGCAGTACATTTTGTAGCAGCAAAGAAATGTAAAGAAAATGGATATCCACACATGGGTGTGGAACGTTGTATACACTGTCAGATTTCCTTGATATATTATTTAGCTTTGGTGAATTTTTTCTTCTTTCCTTCTTCTTTTCTTCTTTTTTAAAATTTTTTTCCTCCTTCCTTCCTTCTTTCCTCCTTCCTTCTTTCCTTTCTTTCTTCCTGATACTTTCTTACAAGAGATGGCCTGTCAGTAGGGGATAGGGAAGGAATTGATTTGGAAATGGAAATAATATAAAAAATAAATTAAATTATTAGTAGAGCAAAAGCTAGAGGTGGTTCCAGGTGGCTATTGTCCATCCCTCAAAATTATTTAGAACCACTTCTGCTAGCCACCCTTCCATGAAGAACTAAATGGGAGAGAAAAAACAGCCAAGCTGGCCAGACTGCTGGAGATGATCGTAATAGTTGCCAAATTTTCAAGCCCTGAGGTTTCATTCTAAGTACTTGCAGGAAAGTTTCTAGCCTTTGGATTCAAAATCGAAACTTAAGGAGAGAAATTGCAACACAGCTCATTCCCTGACCAAATTCTCTGAAGTTCTGACTGTAATTAGATGGTCCTCTGGTTCAGACGTCCCAAGGGCCCTTTGCCAGTCAGAAGCCACTTTGGATTTCATGGTTCTCAATTTGTCACAGTGCACATCTGTATAAATCCTTAAAGTTCCACATGCTTTACTTGTATTAGTTCATTTGATCTTCATGACTACAACTATGTGAAACAAATGCTATTACTTCCATTTTACAGATAGGGGTCTGAGATTTAGGCAATTGCCCCGGTTATGTAGACAGCAACAGCACAAGGCAGGATGCAACCCAGGTGTTCTTGACCCCAAGCCCAAGCCTCTATATTACAGCACCATCAGTCAGTCAACTACCATTTACCAAATGCCTACTATGTGCCTGTTACTTTTCTAAGCACTGGGGAAGCAAAGAAAAGAAAAGCTAGCTGTTGTTCTGAAACAGCTCACAGGACACAACCTTCAAACAGCTGTGTACAAACAGGATAAATCCAGTGTAAACTGGGGGTAATCTCAGAAGGAAGACATCGAGTAGTCTCAGTGTCTTGAGGGGGACTGGGAAGGGTTTCTCATAGAAAATGGGATTTTAGCTGAGACATGAAGGAAGCCAGAAAAGCCAGGAGGCAAAGAGGAGGGAAGCCAGTGAAAGTGCATAGGGTCAGGAGA
This sequence comes from Petaurus breviceps papuanus, assembly GCF_028583685.1. Taxonomy (NCBI): domain Eukaryota; kingdom Metazoa; phylum Chordata; class Mammalia; order Diprotodontia; family Petauridae; genus Petaurus; species Petaurus breviceps. Next base: position 27,363,576 of record NW_027185798.1, read on the forward strand.
TAGAGTGTCATCCTCAGGGAAGAGCATGGTGGGAGGAAGACAAGGGTAGAGGAAAGTAGGAAGAAATCATATTATGGATGGCCTTAAAAGCCAATCAGAGGATTGCTGTATTTGGAATGATGTCATGTTTTGATCTTCTCTGTTCTTGGTTTGTCACTGAATAAAATGGAGAGCACCTATGCTGGTATTCGGAACCTTGGGAAGTTGCCTTTCCTTGGCATTACATTACATTATGGCGTAGTTGGCAAGGAGTACAAAGCATAGTGCCTCTATTTGTTCCAGGATCCATGGCCATTTAGATTGAGATTGTAAAGCCAAGGATCCTGGAGGGGTGGAATGTGATAGTAATGGCAATTAAAGATTCCCCTGTATTGGCTTGGTTTTCAAATTGATTGTGTTAAAACCCAGAGCTTGTTAATCCCACCTGTGGGATGGACTTGTTGATGTGAAAAGAAAGTCCTTAACTGGGAGGAGCTGGTGACGTAGATTTGGAGAGACAAGAGAGAGGCAGAAGATCTTTTTTGGAAGCAGCACCCACGTGGAGGAAGAGAGAGCCTGAGAAGGATTACTGGGGCCACTTTGAATCGCCCTGGACTTTTGAGACCTGCCCCCTGAGCTGCCAAGGACTGAGGAGACATGGCTGTTTTGCTGGTACTCTGTCTGTCTGTTTTGATGTTATTTTGCCAGATTTGTCCACTGGTGAAAGACAGTCCTTTTGTTGAAGAAGTCCTGGAACCTGGCTGTTCACTAAGAAGCCCTGAGACTGTCGTGCAGACAGAGAGTGAATACTGTCCACTGGTGAAGGACAGTGCTGTTGTTGCAGGGGTCTGGAGACTGTCCTGCAGACAGAGTGAATACTGTCCACTGGTGAAGGACAGTGCTGTTGTTGCAGGGGTCTGGGAGCCTTTCTGTTGGTTCAGAAGCCCTGAAGAAGGATTTTCTTGTTGTATGTTTACAGAAATCCTGGGAGAGGGCTTTGCTAATGTGTTCAGGGGTTCTAGGACTGTTCTACAGACAGAGGATGAATTCATGAAGGGACTGGCAATGTATCTTATGGCCTTGCTAAGCCTTGTCTCCCCAGGAACTAAGATTGCTGAGAACTTTCCTCGTGTCAAGATGAAGAAAAGACCTCCATTTGGGTATTAAGTGCTGTGTTTAAACTTGATGTAACTCTGGGGTAGATTCAATTGTGATCCAGGGGTGGGGAACTTTTGACCTTATGTTTGGAAACTAATCTCCATTTGAGAAGAGGGACTTTGTGGTGGATTAAATTAAGGTATAGCCTAGGGGTGGAGAAGTATTTAGAACAGAGACTTTGTAATTGATTGAATGATTGGAAGGTCCTGGGGTGGGGTAGTACTTGGAGATTATTTAATCAGGTTTAGTAAATGCTGTATTTGTAATGATGTCATGTTTTGATCTTCTCTGTTCTTGGTTTGTCACTGAATAAAATGGAGAGCACCTATGCTGGTATTCTGAACCTTGGGAAGTTGCCTTTCCTTGGCATTACATTACAGGTCCTGGAGTCAATAGGACACAGGCAAGGGCTGAAATGGTCAGATCTGTGTTTTAAGAAGATTGATAGGACACCTGAGTGGAGCATATGCTAGTCTGGAGAGGCTAGAGACAAGGAGACCAACCAGCAGACTCCTGTAACATTCCAGGCATGTGGAAAGGTCCAGACAAGGGAACTGCCAGTGTTAAGAGAGAGAAGGGGGTACGTACAAAAGAAAGCATGAATTGTTCTTACCACATCCAGCCTCCATACTTTCACAGACTGGCTCTCAAGTTGTAGCAGCAAGCACCCTGGAGTCCCTAGGGTGGCTGCTCACACAGGTTCTTGGATCTGCTTTGATAAAGGAAGGCAACTCAAAATGGCTTAACAAGCTTACTTTAATCAGTCAGACATATATCATTTACCTTGTTCAGGGAAAAAGTCAGCACCCTGAACTTCAAAGTATACAGGCAGAATTATCAAGACAGAAACAGATCAAGTAGACAGCTTTCCAAACTGTCCAGCCATTACATCCATACCCAGTCAACATCTGGGTTTCCACATCTGGGTTTTTCAAAGCCGGGGGACTCTCAACAACGGCTTCCCAGAATTCAGATCAAATCACAGAACACTTCTCAAAGTGAGTCCCAAAACAAAGCTACACATCAGGGCTTATATAGCCTTCTCCTGGCTCAGAGAATGTAACAACCTTATTGACTCACTGGCCAATCAAGAAGTATCTACTGAAAAACAAGCCTCCCTCCCCAGGCTTCAGGTGCATTTTAGCCTAGGGGCAGGGAAGATCTTCCAAATTTGCATTCCCATTACACAAGTGTGGACTGCCCTCCCTTCTTGCATCTCCCTGGGGAAATCCTTCTCTTCCTAAGGGCATTGACTGAACACCCACCTCCTTTTTACAGTCTTACCTGACAGCCACACTCCCAGCTGAAAGCATTCTCTCTTTACTCAGATGTTCCCAGAGCCTGTTCTCTGGATCCTTTCTTTGCCCCCACTCTGTATTATGCCTAGTTGTATACCAGGCACTTAATAATGTGTTTGTTGAATTCAACTGTTGAATGGCCTAAAAACCTCCAATTTCTTTCCAGGAAGAGTGAGGGATAAAAAGGAACAAAAGATAAAAAAAATAGAAGTAGGTAATAAAAGGAAATTAGAAATGTCTGTGGAATTCAGCAGCAACCAGACTGAAAAGTCATTTCCATCTGGCAGATTTAGCTAGAAAATGATTTAGGCTTGGTCATGCTGTTAGACTGATAACAGGGAGAACAAGGGGTGGAATCCCACTGACTGTATTGGGCTAACTTAACTGGCTTTTCACTTACTGCCTACAGGTTATGCTAAAGGACTCTATGCTGAACAGGAAAGCTCATGGGTTAGTTAACTACTCCCTGTAGGTTGCCATGAGAGAGCTCTTATTGACTTGAATTGGGACTAGACATAGCCATCTCCATGACACAGTGGTTAGCCATCACCATGGCTAGTGAGCAGGAGTGGCCTGCAGAATGTTGAAGACATCTGCCACCTGGCTTCTACAATAGAGTAAGTGGGGGCAGGACTCTGGAACACTTGCCTCCGGAGTGAGTAGTTTCTTAAATTAAAAAGGCTAACATCTCCCACTGCATCCTGATCTATGTCTAGCCACTGGACCCAGAGGGCTCCAGAGGAGAAAGTGAGGCTGGTGACTTTGCATAGCCCTGCCTCACTTACACCCAATTCACTTGCAAGTCATGGCATCACCTTCCTGATGTCATGATTCTCTTCAAGAAGGAAGGACAAACAACAGCAACAACACTCTGTATACCTGCCATTTCTTCCCTCTCAACTCCTGGAGCCTCAGGGACCTGCCAATTTCATCTGTGTGTCCACAGAACCTACAATAATGCCTTACCCAGAAGAGCTTTGAGTTGAACTGGGGGATGCCAAGGGAAAAACCAAATGGCCTTAGAAAAGAAGGAATCCAAATCGTACATTTTACAGAGGAGTGAATTGAAGCTCAGAGGTGACTGACTGACTTGCCCAAGGTCACACAGTAAGTAGCAGAGACAAGATTGTAACCCAGATCACAACTCCAAGTCCAGTGGGGCTTTGAGTAGAGCAAGATTCCTCCATTCACAAGAGCTACCCATCATTCCAAGCTTTTAACTTCACAGCAGTTTCTGTCTCTTCTCATCTGATTTGGAATCTCTTAGTTCTGAGCACAAATAGATTAAAGATCTACTTAAGTCTATCTTATCTTAAGTAACTAAAACAAAAGGGGCACTTGCAAATAATTTCCCAGCCCCATCTCCTTTCTCATAGATGCTCAAGTGGGGGTGGGGAACTGTAGCAGCAAGCACCCCAAGTGTCCTCAGGGTTTGCTGCCACCACAGGTTCTTGGATCTGCTTTGATAAAGGAAAGCAACTCAAAATGGGTTAGCAAGCTTACTTTAATAAGTCAAACATGTATCATTTACCTCGTTCAGGGGGAAAAGGTCAGCACCCCAAACTTCAAAGTATACAAGCAGAATTATCAAGAAGAAACAGATCAAGTAGACAGATTTCAAACTGTCCAACCATTACATCCATACCCAATCAACATCTGGGTTTCAACATCTGGGTTTTTCAAAGCCAGGGGGCTCTGGACAATGGCTTCCCAGAATCCAGATCAAATCACAGAACACTTCTCAAAGTGAGCCCCCAAACAAAGCCTCACATCAGGGCTTATATAGCCTTCTCCTGGCTCAGAGAATGTAACAACCTTTTGGACCCACTGGCCAATCAAAAAGTAGCTACTGAAAAACAAGCCTCCTACCCCAGGCTCCAGGTGCACTTTAGCCTAGGAGCAGGGAAGATCTTTAAAATTTACATTCCCATTACAGGAACCTTCACCCTTGAGGCCACATGTGGCCTTCTAGGTCCTCAAGAGTGACCCTTTGACTGAATCCAAACTTACCCCTTTGAGGCTTTAGCTTCCCTACCCCTGTTAGAGAATGGAGCTAGTTGTCTGAAGGTCAAGAGTACCAATGATCTAATCCTCTATCCTGTCTCACCCAACCACTTCCTCCAAGCTCGTTCCAACAATTACTGTACGGTCAGCACATAAGATCATAACTTGAAAATAGCAGTCCTTTCAAGTTGATGAGGTACTTCCCTCACAACACTCTCTGATGGGTAGGTAGTATTAGCATTTATTATACCCAGACTAAGCTCCCTGGGCCACACAACTAATGAGTAAAATGGATTTAAACTAAGTCCTATGAATAATAAGTCCACCTCTCTTAGCATCATAACATGAGCCCTGTGGTCATGGAGCTTACATTTGGGGAAAGAAGCATAGAATTGTGAAATTGACCAAGACTTTTGAGGTCATATAACCCATAGATGTGAACCATGTAATCCTTGGGCCACATCAGTCCCACTGCACTGTGGAGTGCAGCCCAAACCTGGTTAGAATGCAATGGGGAAATAGTTAAAAAACTAAAACAGCTAATTACAAAAGAAATGTTATTTCCAAAGCCAATGTGCAATCCATAGGGATCCTCATGGAGAGTTTCTATTTGATTTTGACACCTCTGGTATAGTCTAATGACCCTCCCAGTACAGGGATGTCTGCATGTGAAATAAACATCTGCATGATCAAGGCTTTGCCTGAAGTCCAGGAATATGTGTTAGCTAAATGGTTTTTACTTGAGGACAATAATTCACCAAGCCCTCAGATGAATGGTCTCTTTAGGTACATTTAGTATTGTGAATAGAACACGGAACTTGGAGTCAGAAAGCCCTAAATTCAAATCCTGTATCAAGCACTTCCCAGCTGTACATTCTAGAGAAAATCATTTAACCACTTTGTACCTTAATTTCCTCATCTGCAAAATCCGAAGTATGGGCTTGATAACAGGAAGGTCTCTTCCGGTTAAAAGACCATGATCCTTTGGCACACATTAGTGGGAGGAGAGGGGGGAGAATGGATATAGGACTCTTATTAATTCTATTATATTAACCACAGAGTAAGGTTACCAAAATTTACCTCTAGGTCCTATGTCCCCTCCAGTGTCTATCTATTATATGCTGACATTCATTCAATCTAGAGCTGCAAAGTCTTAGAAACAACCAAGTCCAGCCTCTTCAGTTTATAGGTGACTCAGCCAAAGCCCAGAGGAGGGAAATGACTTGTCAGGGGTCATCCTATTCCTAAGAAGTAGGAGTTCCAGAATTTGGGTTCAGATCCTGCTAACTCTAAATAAGCTCTTCCCACCACACTACATTATTCCCATAACAACCAGAACATCTGGCTGAAAGCCTACTGGTGCCATCAAAAGGTGCTTTTATATCCTTCCAAATGGAAGAAATATTTAGAGTTTAGAGGGAAATCCTGGAGGCCCTGGATGTGTTTCAACTTCTACAGCCCCTTTAACAGTGAATGGTGCATACACACACACACACACACACACACACACACAGGTCAGGTACCTCTCATTAAATTGTACTTGTGACAGCAGGATCCACACCCTATGTAATAGGGCAGACTTCAAGGACAGTGCTATGATCTCATTGTCAACTGAGCTCCTTTTCCTCAGAGAGCTCAGGAAAGGAAGAAGAACAGTGGGAATCTTCGGTAGCTGGGATCCCTGAACACTTGGGTAAAAGTGCTATCCCTTGTGGGGAGAAGATCTGAGCCTGCAGACACTTCTGGGTAAGCAGTCAGCACTCAGTACCCGTCAGCTGATATGAATGATGATGAAATCATCTTGGGACAGTGAATCCAACAGGTCAAGTCTATAAACATTTGTTGAGTGTTTCCTACGGACTAGGCGCTGTAGGAAGCACCGAGATACGAAAGAAAGACAAAAACATGCCCTTGCCATCAGGGAACTTAAATTCTATTAAGAAAGACAACATGTAAGCCACTTTGCACATGTGAGATCTATGCAAGATAAATTCGACATAATCTCAGCAAAAAGGCACTGGCATTGAAGAACACGCTTAGAGAAGATAGGACTTTAGCTGACTTGAAGAAAGCCAGGGAAGATAGGAGCGATAGAGAGAAGGAAGAATATCCCAGGCATGGAGTAGTTGTATATGCAGGGTCAACCAGTAAAAATGCATGGAGTCTGGAGATAGAGTATCTTGTGTGAGAAGCAGCAAGGTGGACAGTGTCACTGGGTCATAGCACAACCAGAGATTAACATGGAAGACAACTGAGAAGTTAGGAAGGAACCAGGCTACTGAGGTAAAGTCAAAAAGGGGATTTTCTATTTGACCTAAGAGATAATAGAGAGACACTGGAGTTGATAGTATAAGAGGCTAACATGATCGGACCAGCCTTACATTTGGCAGCAGAGTGGATGACAGACTGGAGTGTGGAAAGAATGGAGGCAAGGAGATAAATAATCCAGGCATGAGCTGATGAGGGCCTACTCCAATATGGTAAAAGTGTCAGACAAGAGGATCATGCCTACAGTGAGTCTGAATGACTGGGACCATGGCAGTACTCCTAACAACAATAGGAAACTTTAGAAGAGAAGAGAATTTGGAGTTAGGGGTGTGGTGGGGTAATTAGTTCAAATCTGAACATAATGAGTTTAAGATTTCTACGGGACATGCATTTGGGTATGTCCAATAGGAAATGCGAGGCTTATGGTCAGGAGAGAGGTTAAGACCAGATAAACAGTCACCTGCTTAGAGATGATACTTGAATCCTGAGGAGCTATTGAGATCACTAAGTGAAATAGTATATAGAGAGGCCAGGATAAAGAGGGCCAGGATAGAAGCAGAAGTCTTTGCCCTACCATTGGACATGACTTTGAATCTGGCCTTGGGAGCTTACTGCACATTATATGTGTGTATGTGTAAATATGTATGTATGTGTGTGTTGTGTGTGCACACATGGACACACACATTTCCCTTCTATGAAATGCCTGTGCCACCAAACAATGGAATGTCAGAACTGAAAGGAAACTTAAAGCTTTCCTAGTCAGGTTTCCTTATTTTACCAAAAATGAAACTAAATCCTCTTGAGGGGAAATAACCTATCCAAGATCAAACATCTGGTAAGTGGCTGATTCAGATTTTGAAAGGTCTTCTGCCTTCAAGTTTGTTACTTTTTTAGATCACACTGCCTCCTGATCAAAGGCAGAAAGATGCGAGAGGATAGAGTGGGAAAAGAACAGGGAAACATCCCACTTAAATGTGCTGTAGAGGCTGGAAAGTGGAGTAGTGTACAAGACTGGAAATGTAGTGCATCACAACAGAGGACTAACCTGCTATTCTAACAGTGTTACTCCTTATCTCAAACATCTTCTGGGGCTTCCTAGTACCTAGTGAATAAAGTATTAACTCCTGATGTTACCGTGCAAGAACCTTATCAACAGGTTTCTATTCTCAATTCCCTCCCACTCATCCTCTGAATTTTCTCCTGAAATGAGCCCATCTGGTGAAGAAAAAGCACTCACTCTGTCACTTTAACTCATTCCCCACTATTAACTTGGAGATCTGGCAAGGAGAAGCATGGACAATCTTAGTAGGGGCTATAATCTTGCTTGGAGAAAGCCTCTTTCCTTCTCCTCTAGCCTGGAAATTGGGCTGCTCTTGCTCCAAACCTTGTCATTGTGGAAGGACCTTCGAATGTCACCATTGGTCCCTTCCCCTGTGGGTTTCCCTGCTACCTGCCTTTTCCCTAATTTCAGAGAAAGCCAGGTTTTGAAGAATAGCCCAGGGACCTCACTTCCTATGACAAGCGTTGGCATGACCATTCCCCTCATGGCCTTCCTGTCTCAGCACCAAAATGGAAATCATTCAGAGTCATAGGCCACAGCTTCCCTCTCTCATTTCCTGGCAAACTCCCCAGGGTCCTGCTGTGGACTCAGCAGATTTAGCAGGCTCTACACCATTCTTTCCTCATGACGTGGCCGAGTGAGGGGGACCCCCCTTCTCCTTCACTGCTTTCCCTCTCCAATAAAAGGGAAGAGAAGAGAGTCAGACACTCAGTGAGGCAGAGACCTGGAAGCTGCTGAATCCTATTCCGAAGTCTGCCTCCTCCCTGACAGCATCATGAAAGTCTCCGGAGCTGTTCTTTCCCTGGTCCTCATCATTGCTGCCCTCTGCTGTCAGGTTCATGCCTCACCCGGTAAGTGCCCTTGACCCTCTCATCCCTCCTGCCCAGCGAGGCATGGGCAATGTTCTCTTGTCTCTGTGTTTTCATCATATAGCAGATGCAGTCCTTTAATTTGGTAGAAGGGGAACCTGAGGAGCAGAGACTTGTCCAAAGTCACCCAGAGACAATTAGCAGCAGAGCTGGGGTCTAGTCTTTCCAAAGATCTTTCCATCACTTGAGTCATTAATGTCTTTTTCAAGAACAGATCCTCAATTTAGCTACCATTCCAACAGCCCCTAAAATAATGGGTGATCCACTTGAAGAGAAACTCCCTTGTGTGGCAAAAAAACATTTCTGGAACTGGGCAAGAATTCTAAAAAATGTGTTTGGAGGCTCAGAACTTTAACTTGATGTTAAATGAGGTTGACACTGTATGAGTTAAAGTGCTACCTTCTGCTTCAGCACAGCTCCCATGGATAGTGACTTTGAGAGGGCAGGAAGGTTACAGTGACATTTCCGCCCCTGATACCTGTTTATAGATGCTGAGTGACAGAAAACTGAGATGCCAAAGCTCAATTCATCCTGAATACTTTTAATGAGTAGCAAATCCCAGAAACCGGTCGAGTTAGGATAGAGTACTATTATTGTGAAGCTTCCCCGTTGTATTGGTGGGTAAACTAAGGCACGTACAATGGGTCACTGATCATGCAAAATTGTTCTCATAACAGCTTCACTCTGGGATCCCTTCTTGTATTAGAAAAGGGTGATTAAAATTGGATATGAAAAGGTTGGTCTCCATACCTTTCCTTCCCCCCCCTTCCTTTTCTTGAAAGAAAAGAAGGGAGGAGAAGGGAAAGGTAGGGAAGGTAAGGCAAGGCAAGGGTAGGCAAAGGAAGGAAGCTTTGGAAAGCATTCTTAACCATTCTTTTTTTCTTGATCTTCTTTCAGATGGTCCCAGCACTCCAACTACTTGCTGCTTTGATTATACCACTAGGAAGATCCCTTTAAATCGGGTGGTGAGCTATGAGGTCACCAGCAGCAGGTGTGCCAAGGAAGGTGTGATGTAAGTTAACCAAATGTTTTCTCCTTATCTGCTGTTCTACACTGGCAATTTGCTATGGAATTAGGATACAAAGGGAGACAGAAATCAGATTTAACCAATTGACTTGGGGGGAATGGGAACCTAACAATTTCAAACTTTTAGATCACTTTGTGGTCAAACATGAGACTTGATTTCCTTGCTGGGACTATTGATACTAGTGATGAAAAGACTAAGCCCCATGAATGTTGATGTCAATGACATCAACTCAAATATAGGACATCATCCTAGAAGCATAGAATGCTGAAGGAGAAAGAAGTGTTAATGTACAAACATCCAGTCCAGCTTCCGCATTTGACAAAGGAATAAATGAAGGCCTAAAGAGGTGAAGCATTTTTCCTAAGCTACTTAGTTAGTGGCAGAGCTGGCACATCTGGCTTTGTCCCTGAGTAGCAATGGTCACTCTCTAGGCCTCCCATCCCAGTTTCTGGAAGTGTCAGGATGCTGAGAGAGATGCTTTGGTTAGAATGCCTCACCCTCCTGGGCTGAATTCACAAAGTCACTCAACAAGTATTCATTCTTCCACAGCTTTGTGACCAGACGTGGCCTGCAGATCTGCACTAACCCCAAGGAACAGTGGGTCCAGGACATCAGGGACCACCTGGACAAAAAGAATGCCAAGACCCAGACTCCATGAAGTCTTCTGATACTTTCTCCTGCCAAAGCAGGGTTGAAGAATAATTTATTTCCCTCCCACCTCCCAAAGCTGCTCTCTGAAACATTTTAATATAATTTAAATATGTATGGTCTTATTTAAATTATTGATGTTTAACTTTATATGACAAATATTTGTGTCTTTATTTTGTAGTTGATAAAGAATGATCTTATGGGGAATAATGCTACACTATGACTATTGAATTTCAACAGAAAATATATTTTTGTTTATAAAACCTGAGTACTGTGTTTTCTTGTGAATATATGAGGAGGCTACAGCTCCTAAGGTGGGAGGTGAGGGGTGGAGGGGAGAGCAGGCACTTAGAAAAGACAAGAAACTCATGGTCTTCATCCCTTCTACCTTGAATGAGAAAGTCTTCATTTCAGGGCAAACCAAGAAGGAACAGGAAAAGAAAGTTCCCAAATCCTGCCCCCGCTACTCCAACTCCCAGCCCCCTTCACTTCAAAGCCACCTTATTTACCATGTACTTCATTTCCAGGCCCATACTTTTCTAGAATCCTAAAGTCCTAGAATCTCAGAATCTGAAAGGTCCTCAGAAACCCACCCATACTAGAAACTGGGATTCCCCTGCAAGAGAGGCGCATAAAAAGATTTCCCACTTAAAATCCTCCATAGAGAGGGGACTGGTTACCTACTGAGTTCAGACAATTCTCCTTCCTTCAAAGTCATTCCCTATATTCACCTAAAAATTTCCCCCTCTAAACTTTCTACCCCCTGGGCACCAACAGGCCAGTCTAGTCCTTCTTTAAAATGACATTCCAAATTGATTAATAGAGACACAGATAAAAGAGAAAGAAAGAAAAGGAAGTAAAGAAGGAAGATAAATAGCTGCATAGATATTCATAGATAGCTACATAGATGAAAGAAAAGAATGAAGAAGGAAATAAAGAAAGAAAGAGGGAGGGAGAAAGAAAGAAAGAAAGAAAGAAAGAAAGAAAGAAAGAAAGAAAGAAAGAAAGAAA
>NW_027185798.1:27374907-27380926 GCF_028583685.1 Petaurus breviceps papuanus
AAAGAAAGAAAGAAAGAAAGAAAGAAAGAAAGAAAGAAAGAAAGAAAAAAAGAAAGGAAGGAAGGAAGAAAGAAATAGAAAAAGAGAGAGAGAAAGGAAAAGAAAGAGAAAGAAAAGAAGGAAGGGAGAAAATGGATAGATAGATAGATAGATAGATAGATAGATAGATAGATAGATAGATAGATGATAGATAGATAGATAGATAGATAGATAGATAGATAGATAGATAGATAGATAGATAGATAGATGGATAAGCAGGCAGCTCTTGTGACCCTCCACTCCCTGCCCAAATCATCCCTTGCCTGGCACTTACTCCAGCTTGCCAGCACACTTTCAGTATTATAGAATGTAATAACACTTGCCCAACCTGCTCCCCAGGGGGATGGGGTACACTGTCAGCTTTCCAAAGCAGTAAGTGGAAATTCTAGCACCCAGGCCAAAGTAAATGAGAAGAATGAGTGAAGAAGACAGATTTTCTGGATGACCGCTGAGAAGAAGTGAGGGACAAAGGTGGGAGAGGCCCAAAAGTTAAGTCCCCTCTTGGTCCTGAAGTCTCAGTGGCATCATCTGGTCACCTGTCTAGCAGCACCCCTCCAGACGTGTGGGTCCTCAAAGCTCCTGCCCTGGGGAAGTTAATACACTCAGCTTTGGAACTGCTTTCCCTGGGCCAAGATGTCCAGATTGGTGTCAGAGCAGCTTCACACAAAGCCTTTGTATTTAATCTGCCTTGGAACTGATTAGGTTTCATATCCTATCCAATCATTTACAAAGCTGTCTTCTTGCCCTGTGCCTGCAGCTATATACTTAATGCACTCCTCAGTCCAGTTTCCCTTCCTGATCTAGGCACCTCAATCAAGTCAGCACTACTATTACTTCTGGAAAAGGTGTGACAGTCAACTACCCTCTGGCCCCACTCACTATTCCTAAGACATCCCAGAATAAAGTTCCCTCCCCTGGCCCCCACTTTCCTATCTATGCTAACTCACTCACTCACTGAAATGGAATTTACTTGAAGATAAACACTGTCTCACTTTTGCATTTATATCCCCAGTGCCTAGCACAGTGCTTCACAGGTAAACCTTAAAAAATGACTCTTCATTTATTCATTCTCTCAGGAAAGAAGGCGAGAGTATGGGTAGATGAATAAAAAAACCCCAGTAAATTGCAGTCTGATGTTGTCACTAAAGGCAGACATTATGCAGAAGAGGTGAGGGTGTCAGCTGGCCCCAGATTATGGCTAGCAGCACAGAGGTGGGGTGGAACCCTCACGTCCCAACTACGCTGTGGCAGTTGGGGACTGAATGACTGAGAGGATGGAGGTTGGGGGGGAGGGTCAAAAGGGAGAAGAGGAGCAAATCCTATACGCATAAGGTGGGGGCCTCAGGGGATGAAGGATGCTTCCATTTTACAGTTGACAAAAGCAGGGTGGGGTTTCGTTGATTGAGGCTTATGTCAGAGAGCACCTGGAAGGAGATAGAGAGGGAGGAAAGCTACAAGGTAGAGGGGTGCTGAGCTGGGGAACAGAAGGCAGGCAGCACCCTCTGGGGTAGGCACACCAAGCAACCCTACAGAAAAGGAAAGGAGAGAGGTGGTAGGAGAGCATAGAGGACAGTCTGTTTTATTCACACTCTGCTCCTTTCCCGCGGGGCAAGCCTAGGGAAGAGGAGTAAAGGGCAGTAGGCTGACAGTGAGATGGCTATGTGGGACCCTACAGTGGAAGACAGTCTGGAGCCTTAACGTGCAGGGTGTAGTAGGCAAACTCAGGAAGGAGATTCAGCAGCATAACTTTCTGGAGAGAGTCATGGGCAGGCTGGTCAGGAACTCCAGCAGTAAGAAGGTGGGCAGGATGGTTATGATACAAGGTGAGAGGGGTCATCACTAAGAGGAGCAGAAGTTCCAGGATGGACATGAGAATGAAACAGACATCTCCTTGGCAGGACACCAGTCTGGATTTCTCTTATACTCCAGCTAAGTGATGCAATAGATAGAAACTTGGAGTCAGGAAGACCCGGGTTCAAATACTGCCTCAAACACCATGTGCCCCTAGGCAAGTCACTTAACCCTGTTTGTCTCAGTTTCCTCATCTATAAAATGAGCTGGAGAAGGAAATGGCAAACTATGCCAGTATCTTTGCCAAGAAAACCCCAATGGGGTCATGAAGAATCAAACACGACTGAAATGACTCAACAACGAGGCCACAGAATGTAGAATAAAGCCTTACACAGAGTAGCCTCAATAACTGTTTGTTGGGTTGAATTGTGGGATGCCAGCAGGGTAAGATTCAAATGACCTTATAAATTAACCAAATATTAATCAAAAGTAATACCCCAAAGAGACAGATTGCAAAGCGAGGCTAAATTCTGTTTCCAAAGCCTCCACTAAAATGAGGTAGCCCTGTCACTCAAATGCTCCACAGGCCCTTTGTCATCCAAATGCCACTTGAGATTCATGACTCTCACATTTGTATAACTCCTTAAGCTTCCCTAAAAGCTTCATATACATTACCTCATTTGATCCTCACAATGACTGCAGCCTTGTGAGGTCTACTAATGAGGGATCTGAGTTCCAGCAAGGTGAACTGACTTCCTAAGACTCACACAGACGGCAAGGAGGAGTCAGCATCCAACTCAGGTATTCTTGATCCCAAGCCCAGCACTATGCATTACATACCTCCTTTTGACCAGAAACCCTGAGGTTCTTCCCCTCCCAGATTTTTTCTTTTTTTCCTTCTTTCCTTCCTTCCTTCCTTCCTTCCTTCCTTCCTTCCTTCCTTCCTTCCTTCCTTCCTTCCTTCCTTCCTTCCTTCCCTTCCTTCCCTCCTTCCTTCCCTCCTTCCTTCCTTCTTTCCTTCCTTCCTTCCTTCCTTCCTTCCTTCCTTCCTTCCTTCCTTCCTTCCTTCCTTCCTTTTTTTTCCCTCTCTCCACATAAGGTATTGTACTATATTGTACCATACCTAGGGGTGCTTCAAAGAAAGCCATATTTTGATTGCTGAAACCTTTTCTTCTTTTCTTAAGGACCATGCCATGCCTTAAACCCAAATCACTCTGGCTCTCACTGATTGGCCAACAACAGGTTACAGGCAAGCCCTACTTGGTCACTGTTTGGGCCAGAAACCCTGAGAGTCTTCCTCTCCCAGGCTGACTTTTTTTAACTAGGTAAAGAGGCCGTTCTCTACCTCATTTATTACCTAACTTTAATCGCTGAATGTGCACTGCCTCAGTCAAACTGAAACCTGTTAAAGGGCTTAGCTTAAAATAAACCAAGGTCTTCCACAACATCCAGGGCCATCTCCAGTCATCCTGATCTATATCTGACCACTGGACCCAGATGGCTCTGGAGGAGAAAGCGAGGCTGGTGACTTTGCACAGCCCTGCCTCCCTTACATCCAATTCACTTGCAGGTGGTGGCATCACCTCCCGATGCCACAGTCCTTTTTGAGAATGAAGAACAGACAGCAACAGCAACAGCAGGTGGAGGGGGAGGAGAGAGGAATGCTTATAGATTCTTCAGATCTCCCAGCGCTCCCCTTTTGGATTTCTTCATCTGTAAAATGAGGATAATAATAATAGTATTTGTCTCGCAGAGCCATGAGAATCCAATGAAATAATGGATGTGATGCCCTTGGGAACTTTAAGGATTTATGCAAATGTGCACTATGATGAAATTGAGAACCATGAAATCCAGAGCAGCATCTGACTGACAAAGGGCCCCAGAGGACCCCCTTATTTTAATGGAGACTTCAGAGAATTTCATCAGGGAATGAAATGGTTTACAATTTCTTTCCTTGAGTTTCACTTTCGAATCCAAAGACTAGAAAAGTTCCTGCAGGTACTTAGAAGGGAAAATCTGGGCTCACAAGTCTGGCAGCCCTCCTGGTCATTCTCCAGCCATTTGGCCAGCTTTTCTCTTTCTCTTCTCCCAGTTGCTTCTTCTTGGAAGGCTGGCTGGTGAAAGTGACTCTACATAATTTTGAGGGACATCCATTAGCCGCTTGGAAGCAACTCTAGCCTTTTCTCTGTTAATAATTTCTTTGTACAGGGGAGTAATTGAAGGTCTGAGAGGTGACTGACTTGCCCAGGGTCATACAGCAAATTAAGAGTAGACGTGGGCCTGAGTCACAGGTCTCCCCACTCCCAGTACATTGTGGCTTCAAATAGAGCAATGTGTCTCTACTCACAGTAGCTCCCAATTGCCCAAGGCGTCTAGTTTCACAGCAGTTTCTGCCTTCTCTCCAATTTGAAAGCTCTCAGCTCTGAGCACAGTTATTCTGTTGGAGATCTATTTTAGTCCTTTTTATCATGTGACCAAAATGCAAAAACCACATACAAATGCTCTCCACAGCCTCATCTCCTTTCTCAGAAATATAATACTAATAATAATAATTGCCAATTAGAGCCAGAATCCTATACATCTGATCCTCATACTGACCCTGGAAGATAGGTGTTATTATCATCATCACCATTTTACAATTGAGGAAATTGAGGCAAACATAGGTTAAATGACTTGCCTGTGGTTGCACAGCTAATAAGTGAATGAAGTTAGATTTGAACTCGAGTCTTCCTGATTACAGGTCCAAGAAAGGGGATGTTCCCTTTGCCACCTAGCTGCCTGCCATATGCTAGAGAATTGAGCCTAAAGATCAGGAATTCCAATAATCTAAACCTCTGTCTTGCCATAACCAGCTACTTGTTCTAGTCTTACTCCAACAGTTAATATCTGGTCAGCAGCTAAGATCATTAGATAGAAAATACCTGTCTTTTCAAGTTTACAAGTACTCCTCCCATAATACCACAAGGTTGGGAGAAGATACCATCATCATCGTCATCATCATCATCATCATCATCATCATCATCATCATCACCAGCATTGAATTGATGGGGAAAATGAGATTGATAGAGGTTGAGTGATTTGCTCAGAGTCACACAAACAATGAGTGAAATTGATTTTAACCAAGATGTTTAGACAGAAAATTCTACTACTCCTTCTACTATGAAAAAAACCTTGCCCTCAGGTAGCTTACCTTCTGAGAAAGAAAAATAGGACTATAGAAATGAAAGGGAGATCAAAGGTCTTCTAGTTCATCTAGGAATCCCTTAGCTAAGCTGCTGTGTGATAAATTTTTGGATGAAATCCCTGAAATATTTGCAAAATAATTGTTCCTACTTTAGGACACTGATTTTCCCTGCCCTCAGAAGCACCTTCTCTATAGATATGTCTAAATACAGTGGATATGGCTGTGGCCTTGGAGGCATGAAAACTTGAGTTCAAATATTGCCTCAGATACTTCCTAGATATGTGTGATCCTGGACAAGTTACTTTACTGCTCTCTACCTTGGTTTTCTCATCTGTAAAATAGTGTAGTTGAACTTGACTTGAAAGGTCCTACTAGGAGGTGGAGGCAAGATGGCGGAATAGAAGCTGGAACTCCCTGCTGCTCCAACTTCCACCTTCCCCAATCCATGTGAAAAGGGGACTCTAAACAAACTTTGGAGCTGCAGAAACCACAAAATGACACAGAGAATCTAACCTCCCACTGAGGACAGCCTGGCAGGACAGCAGGAATTGGCCAGCACAGTGCTCTGGGAGCTGAGCCCAGCTTCACACTGAGGCTTTAGCCCCAGGGTGGGCCTGACCAGCCCCTGGCTGGAGGGACTCCACATCACCAGCAGCTGTGGCCATTTCCAGATTTATCAACACATAGATGTGAAGGACAAAGTGAGAGGTCAGGGCAGTCTGGACTTTGGGACCAGTAAGTGGGAGTGAGTAGCTTTTGGCCCCAGGGCAAGAAGCCTCTGAGACGCCTGCACAGCCAGCCAGTGCCATGTGGCAGCTTCAGCTCCTGGCCTGAAGAGTGTAGGGGGACCAAGCACCAGTCTGAGGGGTAATCGCTCTTGCTTTAACCTGCTTGGATCTGGATTGCAGTCTAGGGTGGAGGTCCTGGGGTGTGTGTCCAGCTTGCCAGAGTGTGTGGAGACCTCAGAGAGGGCACCCATCTAATACCTCCAGCAACTGAGAAAAC
>NW_027185798.1:27385926-27422929 GCF_028583685.1 Petaurus breviceps papuanus
GTCTTTTACAATATATCTACTATGTTATTGTTTTTCATTAGCCACACATGTACAACCTATACTGAACTGCTTATCTTCCCAGTAAGAGCGGGTGAAAAGGGAGGAAGGGAATGAATCTGGAATTCAAAGTTGTAAAATCAAATACTCAAATATTATTAATACTATTTTACATGTAATTGGGAAATAAGATATACAGGCACTGGGGCATAGAGATCCGCTGGAAAAGTCGAAAGGGGTATGGGAGAAAATATGGGAGAGAGCAGACTGGAGGAGGGGATATCCTGTGGGGCTGCTGTTTTGAGGCAGTGGGTAGGGGGAAAAAAGGGAAGAAAATTTGCAACTCAAAATCTGGCAGAAATGAATGATGTAAATCAGAAGTTAATAAAGCATTTGAAAATAAAAATAAAAAAATAAATAAAAAGAAAGGTCCTACTAGACCTAGATCTGTGATCCTTTGACCTAATTTTGTGAAAAGAAGAAAGTCTTGAATACTGTTATAAAGCCAAATAACTACAGCATAAGGTTATACATCCTGAGCAGTAGACCCTACCTATCTACCTATCTATGCCTCCTATGTGCTATTCATGTAATCTAGAGGGTCTTAGAGACCACCTAGTTCAACCACCTAAGTTTTTAGAGGATAAAACTAAGTCCTAGAGGGGGAAGTTGATTTGCCAGAGGTCATAGTGATTCTAGAGAGTAGGAGATCCAGGATTTGAACCAAGGTCCTCATGAATCTAAATAGACTCCTCTTTTTACCATAACAAAGGTGAAAGGACACTTGCATAAAAGTATAAGGTACCACAAAAAGATGCTATGATTCCTTTATAACTGGAGGAAATCTCCATTCCTTAGAGGGAATTCCAGAGGATACCTGAGGTATTCCCACTTCTACAGCGAAATATAGTTGAGCATTTTTTCCAAGAAGCCCAGATAGAAAAAAGAAAGGGAGGAATCTTCTTCACCCTGTGTGGAGAGGATCTGAGCTTGAAGATATCTCTGTGGGTAACCAGTCAATATTCAATGCTGCTGATGTAAATGATGATGAAATCATCTTGGAAGAAACACAGATAGTTATTGCTTGCCATTTGAAATGGCTTAGAAGCTGTCCTTTGGGGTGTGGGAGTACTGCACATTAAATAGATATAAATTCCCACCTAGGAGACCTCTAAGCCATAAAACTAGACAGTGTCAAAGCTGGAAGGCTCCTTAAAATTCAGTCCATCCTCCTCATTTTACCAAGAGGAAACAAGACCCAGTGAAGGTAAGTGATTATCCTAAAATCAAGGCAGCTAGTTGGCACCATAGTGCATAGAGTGCTGAGCCTAAAGTCAGAATGACTCATCTTCCTAAGTTTAAATCTGGCCTCAAACACTTAGTAGCTGTGTGACCCTGGGCAAATCATTTTACCCTGTTTGCCTCAGTTTCCTAATTTGTAAAATAAGCTGGAGAAGGAAATGGCAAACCACTCTGGTATCTTTTCCAAGAAAACCCCAAATGGGGTCATGAAGAGTTGGACAGGACTGAAAGGACTGAACAGTAACAACAACAAGTCTCTATAGAGTAAGTGGCAGTCAGATTTTGAAAGAAGGCTTTCTAACTTAAAGTTCGGTGCTCTTTATACTATGTCATATTGTCTCCTAAGCAAAAAGGCACAAAGATGCAAGAGGATAAGACTGGGGTTGGAAAATCAGCAATGTAATGTAACAAAAGATGAAGCTCTCAAGGGGAAGAGTACGAGACCAGGCTGGAAAAGTAGGCCATCATAGAGACAGATTCAATTGCGCGAACTTTGCTATTTGGAACACGCCACTCCTGCTGAAAAAAACCTTCAGCTGCTCTCTAGTACCCATAGAATAAAGTCTAAACTCCTGATGCTGCCATTCTATAATGTGACTTCAAGCCACATTTCCCTATTGCGCATCCTTCCAACTCTCCCCTAGAGAGGGCCAGTCTAAGGAAGAAAGAACATTCTCTTTCCATTGACTCACTCCCCTTCATTAACCTGGAGATCCAGCAAAACTATGTACCAGGGTCCAGAGCCTGGCTGGGAGAAAGCCTGATTCCTTCATCTCTGCCCTTAAGATCAGATTACTCCTCCAAACCTAGAAAAAGGGGAAAGATTTTTGAATAGAATTATTCACCTCTTTCTCAACTCAGTTTCCCTGCTTCTTTCCTTTCCTGGGAAAGGTCTCTAACTTCAGATGAAGCTGGGCCTTTCAGAATAGCTGGTACATACACAGCTCAGTTCCTGGGGTCACCTTTGACATGGCACCACCTTTTCTCCCATGTTTTTATTATCCAACAGTAATATAGGAGTTCTGCAGAACCATAGGCCACTGCTTCCCTCTCCTAGTCCCTGGAAAACTCCTCAGAGCCCAGCTATGTGCCCAGAAAATTTATGAGTCTCCTTGTCATTCCTTTCTCCATGTCGTTTCCAACTGATATGTATCCTCTTCTCCCCTCAGCACTCTCCTGATAAAAAGGAGAAGAGAGCCACACATTCAGCAGAAAGAAACTTGGAAGTTACTGAATCCAGTCCTCAAGGCTGCCTTCTCTCTCCTAGCACCATGAAAATCTCCGGAGCGGTTCTGTCCTTGGTTGTCCTTGCTGCTGCTCTCTGCTGTCAAGTTTGTGCCTCACCCGGTAAGTCTTACTTTTTTCCCTCCCACCCAGGGATGCATGGGGAACATTCTTTCATTTCTGTGTTGCCTTTAAACATCAGAGATAGAAGACACCTCTTATTTTAAAGAAAGGGAAATTGAGATCCAGAGAGAAGTAGTAGCATGTTTGTATTTACATACAGTTAGTTAGTGATAGACCTGGGTCTCCTTATATCCAATCCAGTGACCTTTCTGTTTCCCGGTGTTGTTGATCTCTCAATTAAAGCTCCTCAATTTAGCTGCTCCCTCAGCAGCCCCTACAATGATCAGTGACACACTTGAGAAGAATTCTCTTGATGTATGGTAAAGACGTTTCTAAAGCTGGGTCGGAACCCAAACCCTTCTCCATACTTTGTTTAGGGGTCTAGAAATTTACCTTGTCAATGAATTTGACATTGTATTAGTTAAAGTTCTGTCTTTATGCATCAATGCAACAGATCCCATGGATAGTGACTTGGGGAGGAGTAAGAAGGTCATAGTGACATTTCCAAATCTGGCACCTCTTTCTACTAAAGCTAGGGTGAGAAGTCCCAAAGGCGAACTCACCTTGGGTCCTTTTAATGATTAATACTTCTTAATTACGTCTTAGGAACATAGCAGGTTGGCATTGGAAAGCATTGTTACAAGGTTTCCCAATTTTATTCATGAGATAATTAAGGAAAGGAACTTGAGCAATTTATGGTGGATCCAAGATCATGCACATGTGGGTCCACCTAGTATGTCCTCTATCTTGTCCTGGGAATGCACTATAGTTTGGGGACCAGGCAACACTACTTGGAATGGAGACTGAAGAGGTTTTGTCTTTATGTCTTCTCTTTTTCCCCCCTTTCCTTTCTCGAAATACTCATGCTTGGGAGACAAAATGAAGAACCCTCCTAACCCATTCTTCTTGCTTGTTTTTTTTAAGTTGGTCCTGGCATCCCAACCATTTGCTGCTTCCACTTCACCAGCAGAATTATCCCTTCCAAATTTGTGGAAATACATAAGACCACCGGTAGCCAGTGTGGCAAGAAAGAAGTTGTGGAAGTTAATTAGATTCCCATCCCCATCTACTGTTCTACAACAGTCATTCACTAGGGACCAGGGAAGACAGAAATCAGATTTGAAAGGTGAAAGGCAGAATATGACAAGTTCAGACCTTCAGATCTTTTTTGTGGTCAAACGTGAAAAGCAGTTCCCATATTGGGGCAAGTGCTACTACTGATGAAAAGAATAAGCACTATGAACAATTTGTGTATCAATTCCACTTGTATTAATTAATTCACACATAGGATACTATTCTAGAACCACAAAATGCTAGAACAGGAAGGACCATCACAGTGACTGAACAGAATGTAGCCAAGCCAGCTTATTCATTAAAGGAGGAAATGAAAGCCCAGACAATTGAAGTGGTTTCCATCCCAAGGATACATAGAAAATTAGCAAGAGAGCTGGTTTTAGAACCCAGGTCTCCTGACTCCCCTCTAGTGCTTTTTCAGAAATGTCAACCACATTTGTTCTGATCTGACAGTGTGAGTATCTATATCTGACTTTGTCCTTGAGTGGCACTGGACAAGCCGTTTCCAATCTCTGGATCTCAATGCCTTTTTCTGTAGAATGGCGGTGGGAAGAGAGGAAGAGAGATATGTCAAATGTCCCTCCCTCTTCTTGCATTCTTATATAAGGAGCCCAAGAAGGGATGCAATTAACTTTAAATCCAGGAAAGGGAAAAAGTGTAAAATGGTCTTTGTCCCTGACTTGGGATGGGATATGTCACCCACAACCTGTAACCCAACCCACAATTAATTCAGAATTGAATCCCAGTGAATGGGAAGGGGGACACAAGTACCTGTGGGAGGAAGGAAGGTGTAAAGTGAAGAAAATTATGGACCCCCTCTACTTGAATCTTCAGTTACCACCATTCTTTCTTAGTCTGCTCCTGCTCATATCTGAGTAGGACATCCCAGGATACAGGAAAGTTCCACTTGGATTTGGGGATGTTCTTGAGAGCAGTTCCCATTGGGTTTCTTTTTCCAATCACAGTTCTAGGAGGCCAAGGGAAGAAGGGAGAACAGGATTGGGGTAGGATGCTTCATCCTCCTGGGCTGAATCCACAAAACTACTCACCAAGGGTTCTTTCCTCTACAGCTTTTTCACAAAACAAGGTCTCAACATCTGTGCTAACCCCCAGGAGGGGTGGGTTCAACATATTATGAAGCAACTAGACAACCAGAAAACCAAGACAGAGTCCAGGGAGGCTCCTGACCTTTCCTCCTAACTCTCCTTGACCTGATGCCAAGGCAGGGTTGAAGAAAATTTATTTCCTGCCCACCTCCCACAGCTTCTCTTTGAGATGTTTTATTATAATTTAAATATATTTTGTCCTATTTAAATTGTTAGTGTTTAGCTTTGTGTGCCTCAAGACTTTGTGTCTTTGTTAGAGTTGTTTGGTAAGTTACCTCTGGGTCCATCACTTCACCACCTTACCTTAGCCTTTGTGTGTGTAAAATAGGCAATGTTCCCTTCCCCTCCTCCCTACCTCAAAGAGATTCTGTGAAAATTGCTATGAAAATCCATGTGAAAGGTGTTTGAACCTTCAGAAGAGAAGTTATTGAAGGTATTGATAATGAATGTCCTTGTGGGAAACAATGCTACAGTATGACTACTGAATTGCTATAGAAAATATATTTTTGTTTATAAAACCTGTCAACTGTGCTTTCTTGCATATATATGGGAAGGCTAGCGTTCCCAGAGCAGGAGGGAGGTAAGGTGAAGGTTGGAGGGGACGGTGGGCCCCAGAGGTGCAAGAATCTCATGTTTGTTATCCTTCCTGGCTTAGCTGGAAAAAAGCCCTTGATTTCAGGACACACCGACTAGGAACAGAGTGAGAAAGTTCCAATATCCCACTCCTAATGCTCAGCTCTGCCTCCCTCAATCTTCATTATCTTGACTCCTACCCTATCTACTTCAAAATGACCTGGTTGGCTACATGGCTTTCTCCATTGTCAGCCCTGCTTGAGAATCCTAAAGTTACAGAATCTCAGTCTGAGGGGTCTCAGAGAAAATTTAGGGAAAATCGTACTAGAAGCCAGAATTCCCTCTACAATCAAAATCCCACTTAAATTGCCCCACTAAGGGACACTTGTTACCTCCTGCCTGAGGTGAGGCTCCTTCCCAAGAAGTCATTCCATATATTAAGCTTACAAACTGTTTCCTCATACCTGCCATTCATATGGACTTGTTCTGTCTCCCCACACCCACATAATCACAGCCTTTCATATATCAGAAGACATCTCTCCTGCCCCTAGAGTCCCCATATGTCATCCCTTTCTCTGGATGTGCATCCGGATTTCCTACAAATGCTTGCAGAAGGAGGGTCTCCCATCATCCCATATGCTCACTGGGCCTTGAGCTCTTACTCCAACTTATGAGTATCCTTTCATTAATGTGGAAATTCCTTGTGACCCCCTCCCCCACATGCTCCCCATTGGATAGAGATGTTCCAAAGACTTACCAGAACTGTAACTGGGAATGTGGATAAAGTTGGGGAGAAGGAGAATTAGTAAAGAAGGAAGAAACACTTGGGAAGAGGTGAGGAAAAAGTTAGAAGGCCAGGAACAAAGTTCCTTTCAGGAGCTGCACTCACACATTGTCTTGCCGTTTACCCAGAAGATGCACTTTCAGACCAGATTCTCTCCAAAGCCCATGCCTTGGAGGAGTTAACCCACTCAGCACTGAAACCTCCTCCTTCCAGCTAAACTGTCCTCATTGCTAAAATATTGATTCACCCTCAGAAAGCCCCAGGAGCTAAGCAGCCCCACAGTAGACTTGTCCTGACATCCCATGCAGTCCATCCAATCTGTCTTCTTGCCATATACCCTGCAGCCACCTACCTAACACACCTTTCATCCCCTTTCCCTTCTTCACTTAGGAGCCTCAATCAAATCAATATTACCATGGCTTCTGGAGAAGGTATAAGAATCCACATCCCCATGCCCCCACTCACTATCCCTGTGATTTCCAGTAAGATGTCTTCTTCCCTGGCCCACAAATCCCTTGATATGCTGTTTCCTCCATGTAAGCTTCTGGAAGGCAAGGACTATTTCAAATTTTGATTTTTTGTTGCCAGTGCCTAGCATGATACTTTCCATAGAGTAAACCTTCCCCCCCCCAATTCACTCATTTATTCATTAAGGAAAAGAGGTGGTAGCAGTATGGTTAGAGAAATTCAGAAGATCGTATGGTCTAGTCTGGTATTGTCCCAAAGGCTAGATAGTCCCCTGTAGAAGAGGTAAGGGAGTCAGCAGGCCTCACCTTGAACATCCAACACCAAGACTGTGTTTTGCTCTTTGCAAAGGCATGAACCAATTTTAAGTTTAATCTACATTGCTAATGATTGATCCATTGTTTTAAGTCTAGACAACCAACAAAACAATAAATCAAATCTTTATTTGTAGCATTTGCTAAAGTGTAAATGTTCACTGAAAATTTGACCATCAGCTCTCTTGGGAGCTTGTGTGAGCTAATTCATGCATATCTCTGTGTGGAACCCTCATTTCCCAATGGCACTAGGTCACACCTGGAGGGTGGAGAAAAAGTGGGTAGGGAGAAATGTATGATAGGGTGGGATGTGGATGCCAACCATGAGATGAGAAAGGAGGAAACCCTGTTGGCAGAAGGTGGGGGACCCAGAGGAGGATCCTTGTGATACAAGAGGTGGGCTAGAGGTGATTATGAACCAGGCACCAAACTCTTGGAGGAAGGAAGGAAAATGCCTGGGACAGGAGGAGGGGTTATTTGATCATAACTACCTTGGTCTAAATTAGGTGAGAAATTGAGATGGAGTGAAGGAGAGACTGGTAAGTGTTAGTGGTTAGAGGAAGTTAGGTGATGCAGTGGATAGAATCCTGGGCCTGGGGTCAGGAAGACTCATCTTCCTGAATTGAAATCTGGCCTCAGACACTTACTAGTGTGTGACCCTGGACAAGTCACTTAACCTTGTTTTCCTCAGTTTCCTCATCTGAGCTGGAGAAGGAAACAGCAAGCCCACTCCAGCATCTTTGCCAAGAAAACCCCAAATGGGGTCACAGAGAGTCAGATGTGACTGAAACTACTCAACAACTACAGCGACAGGTGGTTAGGGGACAGTCTGGAACAGTTAATGGCCAAGTAAAGGATATACTTATTCTCACCAGGACCCACAGTGAGTGAAGGTGGTCTGAGCAAAGGCATAAACAGCAATGCAAAGTTTGAGATTCTGTCATTCAGGGGAGAATCAAGTCTAAGTGAGTGCCAGAAAGTGAAAGGAACATGAGAGAAAAATACTTACATTGCAAAGAAGTGTGTTCATTACAGAGTGGGAGTTCCACAGGCCACAGTGGAAGGGACAGGGAGGCCTGGAGTGGGGCACTGGGGATAGGCTTGAAGTGGATGAGTATGAGGGAATAGACAAGAAGGGCTGAGGAATGAGGTTTGTGCTTTGGTCTTTGGAGGCTCAGAATTGCTGTGTGTGGCATTTAAGAGCAGGTGGAGATACAATTACAATGGGGGAGTGAGTCTGTGGCCCTCCAGATCTCATCAGGGACGTCAAGTGTCCAGGACATCTATCTAACAGTGCTGCTTCTGGGGATGTTGGAATGCAAGTCTGCTGGCAAGAGAAATCATGGTCTCATGGCACCGTGACTCAGAGATATTGGGAATCTCAGCCTTGATTTAGATTGGAACAAAAGCTGGTGATGTTGCAATGATTAAGTGAAGACAGTGAATTAGAAATCCCAATATAATACGGTAAATATGACTCCATAGGTATCACTGAGAAAGAGGAATGAGTCATTCAATTGGAATATGACTGTTCTTTTAAAAAAAAGTAATCTTGTCAAATATATCTTGTATGCTAACTCCTTGGGGGGCCCATCTTATCCCAAGAGAATTTGCTTCTTTCTTGTCTCACTGTTGACAGTATCACACACACACACACACACACACAATCAATTCCCAAATCTTCCAGCCCCCAACCACTCTGCTTCCTCCCCCCCCCGCCCTGATATTTTTCTGATGATAAATTAGATTTTAGGTACATGACTACAGGGCATATGTTAAGAAAAAATGGCCTGGGCTTCTCCTGAGGTAGGCAAAGAAGGAGGGAACTTAATTTGGAACTTAAAATTTTTTAAATGAGTGTAAAAAAGTGTTCTTACATGTAATTGGAGAAAAACAAAATAGGAAATAAGTCATTTTGAAAAATGAAAGAAAATGTCCTGGGTGGATGGTTAGATGGGGATGAGTCTAGTTTGTGACTGCATAGATATAGGGGGCTTTTTGAGTGTGCAATTATTCCCTTACCAATCAAGTCAGCCTAACCTTAGGGTGGCAGTTTCAAATATAAGTGAATTAACATATCCCAGGGCAGGGGCTCTGAAGGTCCATAGGTCTGGAGGGGACAGCGGCTGAACAGGTAACTAAAGGATGTCTTTGTGTGTCTATAGGAGTAGGAGGAGACTTTCCTCTTGTCCCTCTCTCACCATTGCTCCTCACCTTTTTCCTGGGGTTGCCCAGAAAAATCAGACTTCTTTACTTCTTCACTTTCCCTTTGGTTTTATGTGAGGTGCTAAAATTCCCCAGTACCATTCTGGTAAGCCTTCAGAAACACCCCTATCCACTGGGGAGCAGGTTGGGAAATGTTAGCAAATTTCCACACTAAAGAAAGGTTGTTTACTAGCTGGAACTAGCCTAGGGAACAGTGAGAACAGGAGAGGATGGGAGATGCTCCTTGTGAAACCAGTTGGAGAAAGTGGAGATATTAATCCAGGATAAGGAATGACTTGGGCAGAGGGCAAAGGGTCATAAGAATTGTCGTCTTAAACGTGAAGAGTTGAGATTTGAAAGTAGTTAGGTTTTGGCTGTTAGACCTGACAGTAGGGGAGTTGAGAACATAAATGCATGGAAGGTATAGCAAAGCAGCTTTGTATTTGATATAGGGAAGGGTTTCTTAAAAAGGAGAACTTGGTTGGTTTGCACAAAAATGAAGGTTTTTCCAGGTTAAGTCAGGAAGGATAACAATCATGAGCTGCTTCCTCCTCTAGAATCTGCCATCCCCTCCAACCCTCACCTTAGTGCCCTCTCACCCTGGGAGCTGTAACCTTCCCACATACGCACAAGAAAACACATCTCAAAGGTTTTATAAACAAAAATATATTTGTCTATGGAAATTCAATAGTCGTAGTGTAGTATTGTTTTCCAGAACATTCATTATCAATACCTTGGGTTGAGGGTATAACTTCCCTGCCAAAGGCTCAAACACCTTTCACATGGATTTTTAATACAATTCTTTATGAAGAGGGAGGAGAGGAGTGGAGCTTCATCCATTTTACAGATGAGAAAGTTAAGGCACAGAGGTGAAATGCTGGCCTCAGGGTAGGTTACAAAAAACAATAATGACAATGACAAGGCACAAATTCTCGTGACACATAAAGTTACACAACAATTATTTAAATAAGACAAAACATATTTAAATTATAATAAAATGTTACACAGAGCAGCTGTGGGGGGGGGGGGGAGAGAAATAAGTTATCCTTCTGTCCTGCTTGGGTCTCTAAGCAGGCAGCGGCAAGAGGAAGCAGCAGGAGCCTTCAGGGACTCTGGGTCTTGGCTTTCTTACTCTTCAGTTGCTTCATGACATGTTGAACCCACTGCTCCTTTGGGTTAGCACAGATGTTGTAGCCTTGTCTGGTGATAAAGCTGTGGAAGAAAGCCTTTGGTGAGTGGCTTTATGCATTCATGCCAGAAGGGTGACTTAGCCTACCCTCATTTTGCTCTCCCTCCCTACTCTGATCCCAGAATTCTAGAAACTAGGAGTCTAGAAAGTGGGGATTAGAAAAGGGAACCCAAAGGGAGCTACTCATCAGAGCCATCTGCTACTCCCACCTGCCTAGGAGGAGCTGTTCTGATCCTTGGCATGCCCTGCTCCAATACCAGGTAGAATAACCAGTAAATTAAGAAGGACTTATAGGTGTTGACTAAAAATCCAAGTAGAGAGGACTGATCCTCCATTGGACTTTATGGAAAGGTCCCTCTCTCCACCAGCTACCTCTGCATGCTTCCCCATCATCAGTTCTAGGTTGACTGTGGGTTGGGATATGAGTGGTGTACCCTAACTCTACTCTGACTACAAAAACGGTCTGAACTTGCCATATTACTACTCCTCTAAGTTTACCTGTGAAATCTGACTTCTATTTCCTCAGTACCCTATGCCCACAGTGAATGGCCAGTCTAATACAGGGGACAATTGGGCAACATCTGGTTAACTTACATCACACCTTCCTTGGCACATCTGCTGCTGGTGGTCCCGTAGCTCACCACCAGCTTTGAAGGGATTTTCTTACTGGTGAAATCAAAGCAGCAGGTTGGAGTGCCAGGACCATCTGAAAGGAGTCCAAGAAATATAAGGTTAGGATGTTTCTATTTTTTTTAATGAGTATTTCAAGAAAGAGAAGGGAAAAGAAAGGAAGATATGGAGAATAAATGCCTTCCTCTGCAATTTCAAACACCCTTTCCTCTCCCAGAACTACTGTGTGCTCTAGGCTAAGACTGGGGACATTCTAGGGGAGCACAGTACTAAGACACTTAAACGCTTTCCCTCAGTTTGCTCACCGATGATAGAGAGAAGCATCATATGAATAGCATCCTATTCCAACCTAATAAGTCTCTAAAATGTAATTAGGAAGAATTAATCATTAAAAGCATCTAAGATGAATTAAACACTGGGGCTTAGCAAACCTGTTATTTGTCCTTTAACATCTACAAGCAAACAGGTGCCAGGTGAGGAAATGTCACTGTGACATTTCCGTATTCCATGGGCATCATCCATAGGAGGAGCAGAGAAGGCCAACACTTTCACCAATATAATTTCAAACTCATTAATAAGTTAAAGTTCTGGGCCTTCAAGCAAAATTTGGTAAAAGAATCATTCTGTTCCCTTCCAGAAATATCTTTTTTTTTAAGCAATCAGGGTTAATTAAGTAACTTGCTCAAGGTTACATGGCCAGTTATTTCTGGATGTGTTGCTAAGTATCTGAGCCCGGATTTGAACCCCAGGTCATCCCAATACTGGAGCCAGTGCTCTTACTTGCTGAGCCACCTGGCCACCCCTAAGCAATGGGGGTTAAGTAACTTGCTCAAGGTTACATGGCCAGGTGTTTCTGGGTGGGTGCTAAGTGTCTGAGCCCGGATTCGATCCACAAGTAATCCCGACAGTGGAGCCGATGCTCTTACTCACTGTACTACCTGGCCGCCCCCAGAAATATCTTTACCACATATGAGGAATTTTTCCACAAGTGGGTCACCAATTATTATAGGCATTGCTGAGATAGTAGTCATATGGAGGAATCTATTCTTGAGAAAGACATTGAAAGTATGGGGTGACAGAAAGGTCTCTAGGAACTCTGGGCTCTGTCCCCAGATCTGCCACCAACTCTCCATGTGTGACCTTTTAACCTTGGGCCTCAATTTTCCCTTCTGTAAAATGAGGACTACAAGTGTCCAAGATCCCTTTCACCTCTCATATTTGGTAGGAACACAGAAATGAGAGAGTCAATCCTATGTATCTTTGGGCAGATGGGAATGAAGGACTGAGCACACTTACCAGGTGAAGCATGGACTTGACAGCAGAGGGCTGCAGCAATAAGGACCAGGGTCAGAGCAGCTGTGGAGACCTTCATGGTGCTGGGAATGAGGAGTTGGGCTTGACAAGTAGTTTCAAGAGCTTCCAAGTGTCTCTTGGTCCCAGTGAGTATCTGGCTCCTCTCTCCTCCCTTTTTATTGGGAGAAGAAAGGAATGAGGGGGAAGGAGACTCCCCCTCCTTTGGAGACGTCATAGGGTAAGAATGATAAGGAGACTCCTAAATGTGCTGAGCGCACAGCTGGCCTCTGGAGTTTGCCAGGAAGTGAGAGAGGGAAGTTGTGGCCTGTGACTACACGATTTCCATATTGCTACTGAGGCAGAAAGGCAATTAGGGGAAAAGCTATGCCAGGGCTAACCGCAGGAAGTGAATTTCTTGGGCCTGGCTTTCTCTGAAATTTTTTAAAAAGGAAAAAAGAAATCTTGCCCAGAAAAGAAAGGAATTGTGTAAACTAAGTTGGAGAAGAAATCAATGGTAACATTCAAAAAGCTTTTTCCTCTTCTCTTTTCCCTTTTGGAGAAGGAGCAGTGAGATTTTAAGGACAGAGATGAAAGAGTCAGGCTTTTTTCCCTGCTATTCTCTGGAGCCTGGTGATGCAGCTCAGATTTTTCTGGATTTCCAGGTTAATGAAGGGTAATGAGTCAATGGAAAAAGGATGCCCTTTTCTTCCCAGGACTTATTTCCTCCAAGGGAAAATTAAGAGGATGTACATTAAAGAAATGTGACTTAGAGTTCAAGATTTTTAGTTACCACCCATAATTCTTTCTTAATTTGCTGGTTATCTTAACTGGTATTGAAACAGGACTCCAAGCAGAAATCCAAGTGATATTGGACCTTGGATGACAGCTTCAAGAGAATAGACTTCATTCCATTGGCATGAGGGAGTAACTTAAGGATTGAGAAGAAAAGTGTCATGTTCTGGGTGAAGTTGATCCAGATGAATGTTCCACTTGGATGCCCCACATTTCAAGTCTGATCTAATATTCCTCTCCTTCAAAACATCTACATTTCATTGAAATTGAAAAATACTTCCTCATTCTTTTCTTATTCCATACCTTCATATGTCTGTGCATTTACCCAGGAGGCATCGTGATATGGAAAACAAACAAAATAAACACTAAATTTCCAGTCAGAAGACTTTATTCAAAATGCAGCTCAGGAAAGTTATTCCTTTCACTAGACTTCCTCTGGAAAATGAGAAGGTTGGATTACCTGAGGTCCATTATAACTTTGATATGGTATAGTTTTATGGATCAAGGATTTCATAGATAGGGATACATATTTATTTAATGTACAATACCTCCCAATCTTCCAAGGGCTATTTTCAAGTCATACTCAAAGGGAAAAAATGACTGCTGATGCTGTCGCAAGATGATTTCATCATTATCATTCACGGCAGCAGCGATCTCTTCTGACTGCTTATTCATAGGCGTAACTACAAGCTCAGATGCTCTCCCCCCTGGAGTCAGGAGTGTTGAGGAACTCTGGCTGCTGAAGATTCCCTCGGTTGTTTTCGTTATCCTGGTTTCCATGGAAAAGGTTCTCAACTGTCTTCCAGGTTAGTTGCCATGGAGGCATATCTCTATCCTTATGTCTCCCATAGGATATGGTTGTGGTTGCTGCAAAGACTGTTTAATAAAAGGAAGAGAACAATTTTGTGGGGGTAGTTTTGAACATTGAAGGAGTTGAAGAATTTGAAATACATCAGAGGTCATTAGGAATTCCCTCTGAAACCTGGGAATTTCCTCTAGTTGGAAGACTGTGGTACCATCTTTTGGTGGTATCGTTAGGCTTCCAGCCAGAGGGTAGTGCTGTGTGGTAGAAAGAAGAGTCTATTTAGGTTCATGAGGACCTGGGTTCAAATCCAGGATCTCCTGCTTCCAAGTAATAGTATGACCTGTGGCAAGTCATTTCCCTTCTTTAGACCTTCGTTGTTAGGTTTTTTCCCTTTTATAAAAGAAGAGATTGGACTAGCATTAGATGATCTCTAAATTTCCCATTCAGCTTTGGATCTTCTGAGCTTCATCTCAAAGCAGTTATATGAAGGTACATGGGGCCTATAGATCAGGTTTTGCAACCTTATTATAGATTCAAGATAATTGACTAAATAACAGTCCTTTAGCCTTTATCTTTATGTTTTTTCCTTAATGCAGGTCATAGTATCATGGATTTGGAGCTAGAAGTACCATAGAGAACAGCTAAGGGAACACTAACCTCATTACTTAATAAATTAGGAAACTAAGTTAGAGAGTGAGTAAATTATTTACCCAGCTTTGCACATCTGCTAAATGCCTGAAGAAGGATTTGAACCCTGGTTCTTTTCACTCCAATGACAGCGTGCTGTACTAACCCTGAAGATTAGAGTGGTGCTTGGTCTTGATTATCTCTTAAATCTCTTCCAACCTTAAGGTTCCATGGTTTAATGGTCATGGTGGGAAGCAGTGAGTTTGTTATACAAAGAACAAGGTTTAAATCTCATTTGTTTACTAGTTTTATGACCCTGGAAAAGTCAGGTTCAGCTTCCTCATCACTAAAATGGAGATTAACGGCACCTATTTCTCAGCGTTATTATGAGGAGAAATGAGATAACATATAAAAAATGCCTATTTTTAATAGCAACAATAACAATAATAAAATCTAACCGACATCTCTCCATATTATCAGCAAAGATAGAGAGACCACAGCCTCAGTTTTCTCATATGTAAAATGGGAGGTATGACAGTTTCTGCCTCTCGGAGTGTTGTGAGGCTCAAATGAGATAACATGGAAAACGCTCTGTAAATTTATTATTAAATAATCTAACAGACACCTCTATGTTTTTGCAAGGATAGATTGAGACATATTATCACATGATTTATTTAAATCTCCATGTGCTATTTCTACATCATTCCCCTAACTTAACAGTCTGATTGCTCTGTGAAAATTAGAAATGAAATTTTTCTGAAATGATCTGTTCTCAGTGAATCCATGATAGGTGATCACTGGTTTATTGTCCACCATTTTGAAGTGCTTGCTAAACTTTTTATTTAATATTTCCAAAATTTTGCCAGAAATGGAGGTGTTAAATCCACTGGCCTACAGTCTGCAAACTATTCTCTTCTGGTTTTTTGAAAATAAGAACATTTATCCTTCTTCTGTCTTGTGGCAACTCTCCCATTCTACAAGATTTTTCAAAGATTGTAAAGCGCAATCCAGTGATCATGTCTGCCAGTTGTTTCAATAACTGAGAATATAATTCTTCTGGGATTCACTGAGGGCATGCTGATGTGACTGTCCTGATGTCCCCTCATTAGTCTTAGATTTCCAACCCTGCTGACCATTTTTTTTCTGTTCTTTCTATTTCCAAGACCATTATCATTGGAAAAGAAAGCTAAAGTCATATAAGAGTTCAATGGTTCATCTTTCTCACTGTCATCCATACTAATTGTCCCCAACCCCTCACCCCCAATCATTGGTCCCATCCCTACATTAGTGCTCCTCTCGGTCCCAATATAGCTTTAAAAAGAGTTTAACCTATAGATTTTATGCTGTTCTTGGCATTTCCTTTTTTTTTTTTTTTTTTTGGAAGCAAGGCAATTGGGGTTGTGACTTGCCCAAGGTTACACAGCTAGTAAGTGTCAAGTGTCTGAGGCTGGATTTGAACTCAAGTCCTCCTGACTCCAGGGCCAGTGATCTATTCACTGCACCACCTAGCTGCCCCTGTTCTTGGCATTTCTTATCAGCCTTGGTATATTCTGGTGTTTATCATTCTTGACACTATTTTCACATTGTATTTGTCCTCATTTGCTTGCCTTTGCTTCCATATCCTCTACATATCTTTAAAAGTCTGTTTGTTCATGATTTCCCTCTGGAGCCACATCTCTCTCTAGACAGCTCCCATTTTTCTTCCTAGAAGAATCATTTTCACTCATGTCTTTAGTATTTCTTTCTTAAGTGCTTACCGTCATCTCTCTTGAGCTGACGTCTACAAAATATTAGGCTGTTAGAGCCTACCTGTTCTTCCTTTTAACATTTTGATATATATTCTCATGAAATCTAAGGAGAACATCGGACTTGACTTGTTTGCCTGGAATTTCTCCTCTTTTTTAACGCAAACTATGATTTAGTGGTCTCCTATCTCTAAAACTATTGTCATTTCTACTTTACCAGCTAGTTTCTCATTTTTGGTCAAAACTGAAAGCAAGAAAACCCTATCCAGGTTCTCTCATTTACTACCTGTGTGACCTTGACCTCTTGACTTCTCTTGAACTCATTTCCTTATCCGTAAAAGTGAGAGGAACTGGACCAGATCTTGATTCCTTATCACTTTTTCCAGTTTTTCAAAGCAAGTCACATATTAATCACTGCTCTGTTGTTAGTGTGTGTATGTATATAAATATATGTATATATGTGTTTATGTACATATATACACATACATGCATAAATATGTATATATAAAAATATGTATCATCTATCTAGCTATCCTTCCCTCTAGCTATCAATCTATCTGTCCATTCATCCATCTGTTCATTCACACATCTATCCATCCACTTATCCAACTATCAATCCATTTCTATCTATTGACTGATTGAGTAAATTGTAAGATACTTGAGGGTAGAAGCGATTTTATTTTTGTCTTTGTAACCTCAGTGCCTTGTGCAAGGCCTTTCACTTAGTAGTTGCTTAACAAATGTATATTGATGGATATATTGAAACCAAAGAACAGGAAGGAAATAAAGACCATAGGATCATAGATGGAGAAGTGGAAGGGGTGCAAATGCCATCTTGCTCATTTCCCTTTAGTTTACAACTAAGGAAACTAAGGCTCAGAAAAGTTAAGCAATTACCCAGGGTCACACAACTAATTAGCAATTGCAGCATCTCAGATATGCACGTGGAAATGGAAAACTTGGCTAGGATTGAGGTTGACATTACTTTCGTGATCTTGGGCAAGTCGCTGTCTAGTTCTCAGTTTAATTTGTAAAATAAAATGGTAGAAATAGATGGCTTCTATAATTCTTTCTAGCTCTAAAACTATGAGCCGATGTATCAGGAAATTGTGTGGTGCAGTCTGTAGTTCTCCTTCCCTCTTTCTGTCATAGAAAGCTGTAATGTGATAACTGTGCCTTAGGCACTATCTAGCCTAAGCAATTTTTTGAGAACAAGGAAACTGAGGACAAGAAAGGAGGATTGACTTGCTTAAACCTCACTATGATCCTTGCCACACTCTGTGAGAGTT
Source organism: Petaurus breviceps papuanus (assembly GCF_028583685.1). Taxonomy (NCBI): domain Eukaryota; kingdom Metazoa; phylum Chordata; class Mammalia; order Diprotodontia; family Petauridae; genus Petaurus; species Petaurus breviceps. The sequence goes on from NW_027185798.1 coordinate 27,403,464, forward strand.
CAAGACACTTAAAACCATGGAGACTACTACCTTTTGTGGCAAAGACATTAACCAATAAGTGATTATCTGTTATCTCAGCATCTATTGTAGAAGACTTCCAAATAAAATTTATTAGTACTTGAATGAAAAATCTGAGAGACATAGATTCTGAGTAATTAATAATCAATTTATTAATTAGGATAACAGATAATCAATAAATCGAGGCCATTGGTTCTTTCAGAAGCTAAATACTCTTCAGGGAGGCTGCCGAATGTTTAAATACTCTTGGAAAAGGGAGTGTACCTAAGGTTGAAAATTCTGATTGGTTAACAATTAATGAGAGAATGAATATTTTAATCAGGGGTAGGTTTATTCTAATTAGGGGCTGGGGGTTGTGACTCTGATAATGTCAGCATTTTCCCAGATCATTCATCTCCAGCAACCTACACCACCTCCAGCAAACTACATAAAAGAATCTGTTTTCTACCCAGTCCCACTTGAGTTGGACAATGGGCTAGATTAGTTTCTCTTTACCCTTTAATCAGAAATAAGCTCTCCCAGTTGGGTGGGGTCCCCCAAGATTAAGGAGAATGTCTCATTGTTATCCCTGTCTTTCAAAAGAGAAAAAACTCTACCAATAACTATAATACTAATAAATTGGTTATTAATCATCAAAAAGAGGATCTTTTGGTCCCATGATTATTAATATCATAAGAAAATAATCATTTTCCTCAGTTTATCATAATTTCTCATAGGTTTATAGAGTTAAAGTTAAAAGAGATGTTAAAGATTAATGAGTCCCACATCCTCATTTTGTAAATGAGGAAACTGAGGCTCAGAAAGTTTATATGGCCTCCCCAAAGTCACAAAGGCAATTGACCAAGCTGGGATTTGAACCTGGGTTTTCTAGACTTTAGAGGCTATTTTTATTCCAATATACCATGCTCAGCTGACAGGAGGATGGAGATACTGTGGTCTTCCAAATTTAAGTCTCTATTGGAGTGATCATCTCCTTCCAAGCTTTTTTTTTTGTATAGAAAAAGTCTCATTTCTGATATACCCTCAAAACAAATCCTCCTTTTTGGTGTTCATCGGGGAGCAAAATGTTATCAGCTCCTTCTGTTCCCATATCTGTGACTTGGGATCTATAAACCCAGCAACTGGTTGAGAGTCATGAAAATGTGGGATTGGGATGTATCCCAATTTACTCAAGATCAGTTTGTTGTTGTTCAGTCATTTTCAGTCTTTGTGGCCTCATTTGGGATTTTCTCAGCAAAGATACTGAAGTGGTTTGCCATTGCCTTTTCCAGCTTTTACAGATGAAGAAACTGAGACAAACAGTTAAGTGACTTGCCCATTGCCCAGGGTCATACGCCTAGCAAGTGTCTAAGGTCTATTCAAACTAAGGAAGATGAGTCTTCTTGTCTCAAGGCCCGTATTCTATCCATTGCACCACCCAGGAGCCCTAAAGATCAGCTATCAAGGGGTTAATAAAAGGTCTCTATACTCTCAAAAGCTAAGAGGAAACGAGCCCAGGAGAACTATTATCCATAAAGTTATAATTGGATAAGCTAGGAGACATTTTTCTTGTCTCATTTCAAGGATGAAAGCGAAAGAAGTACTAAAGCAATGAAAACCACATCAGTATAAAGCATGATAGCTAATTCATATGGGCAAACCTCTTCCAAGGGAGTTCTACCTCTGCGTCCACTGAACACTGGCATTAGGATGGCCTTGGGTGTTCTTTCCAGATGCTATTAAAAGGTGCTTTTCTCCCTAAGGTTTCTACATATGAATGCTAACTTAGATTTTATAGAGGAAAAGACAAAAAAAATTCCAAAACACAAAGGTTCTAACAGTGGGATAAAGGTCTTAATTATCAAATAGTTATACATATGATGCACAATATGAATAAATGTGTATGCTTATATATTTTTCCTAGCAAGCAATATTTATTCAATTACATTTCCCCGACAGAAGGTGATACTTGCAGTTGCAAAATTCTAAGAAACAAAGATATTCTTTTGCATGCATCACCAGAATGGTGACCAACCAGACATAGTGCAATGAATGAATGGTGGTACTCATACTTTGAAGGGAGGGCACCAACAAGGGAGGTTCAGAAAAGCCTTCCTGTAGAAAGAAGATGGCACTCATGTTGGATTTTAAGAGGATCCAAGAGTCTTCTGAGTTTTCACTTTTAATCAAGAAACTCTGAACCAATTTGTCCTCAAGCTTCACACTGTGTTTTCTAGCCCCCTCTTCACTGGGAATGGAGAGAGGAAGGCTAAAGACCAGTATCTGAGGAGAGAAACCAAATGAGCACTGAGATCTGATTCATATTTCTGATTCCTGATTCTCCACTAAATTCCCCTGGACTCAATACAGCTTAATCTTCCCGAGCTGCCCTTCATGACTTCTTCCCCTCCCATGGTTCCCCAGGGTTCTCAGCCTTGATAAACTCCCATTCACTTTATAGAATGTAACCAACATGATGGAGGATCGCCTAGTGGTGGGGTAAGCTGTCTAGTTCCACGCTGTCTTTTTCTGACCTACCAGCCTGTCTGTCTTAACTGCACACACCAACTGATTCAGAACTGGAAGGGACCTTAGAGATTATCTGCTCTAATCTCTTCTTCTTACAGGAAGAGGCACACAGGAGTGTTGTTATTTATCCTAAGTCACAGACATAATAGAAGCACAGGTTGGATTTTAAAACTGAGGTTCTCTCATTCTTGGCCACCCAACAGAGCTTATGCAAAAAAACCAATGCACCCTGATGTCTGAAAGAACTTGGTATACATTGTCATGAACCTCTGCCCCCAGCCCCCAATAGTACTTTATGTAAATTACTTCAGAACAAGGAACTAGCACCTGTTCACCTGCTCCAGTGCTGGTCCAGCTCTCTGTTCCAACTGGGCCCCAGGTAGGAGGGACCAATTCTAAATCAAGAGCACCCCCTAGTGTCCTTTTTTCTACTAAGCAACTTAAAATTTTCTTTTATTCCCTAAGATTCTCCTGGCTGTCCCTTGCTCATGAACTGTTTCATTTCAGGTGGAGGAAATTTTAGGGTCCCCATTAGTGTGGAACCATGGCTGAGGAAAAGGCCTCACATCACAGTCTTTTGTGGGTAGGAAGAGATAAGGTGCCTCTTCAGGAAGACAAAATAGTAGGCAGGCTTTAGATTATCCAGTGTAAGGAAAACCCAGAGGACAATTGGGACTTTTCCTCTCGCCTAAGATCATCTCATTTCACTGAGTGTATTGGGGTAATGTGGGCATCTCCCAGGTTATTCTATACTTGTGAGCTGCCTGAGCAGGGCTACAGGGGCAGCTACCGAAGCCATCAACTGCCATACTCATAGAGTGGTTAAGGATCAGGACCTAAGGAGCCTGGGAGGGCACCTTAGGGCACATCAAGGTTTGTCTCTGGTCAAACCCAAATCAGGAGGTCCCTGACTGCGGTTTGAGCATCTAAGAGTCCTTGAACTTCCCTAAGACTCCTGGATAAGATGAATGTAGAAAGAAAGAAGAGGAAATTCTCCAGGAAAATGACCTACAAGTCCCTAAGATGAGAAAAAGGACTCAGGGCATCAGTACCTATCACAGAACCCTGGCTGAGTGACTTGCTGGACTGCATGCCCACAACCTCCCACTACCAGTAGGACCACCATGTTTCCTGCCTCCTACCTTTCCAATTTCTAAAGAACAAGAATGTGTTTCTTTTTAAAGAGCCCCGGGCTGAGAGTTAGGAGACCCCAGATTCCAGGTCTCTCAATTAATAGTTATATAACCTTGGGATATATATGTATATATGTGTATATATATATAAAACCTGTCTGTGTCTGTGTATCTGTCTCTATGTCTCTGTTTCACTGTCTCTCTCTGTCTCTGTGTGTATATCTGTCTCTCTCTGTGTGTCTGTTTCTGTCTCTCCTTCTCTCTCTCTTTCTCCTCTTCTTCCTCTCCTTTCTTTCTCTCTCAGTTTCCCCCGCTGTACAACAAGGGGACCAGATGTCTAAGAGGAGAAGAGAAAGGGACTGAGGTCACTTAGCTCTTGGAGGAACGGACCTGACAGCTGAGAAAGGGAATCAGGATCAGGATCAGGAGGGGAAAAGTAGGTAGTTCTGGAAGTCTTCACATTAGTGCCAAATGGAAACAAAGTCTCAGAGCTAAGTTCAAAAGCTGCCTAGTTTCTTTCTGTCCCAACGATTGGCCAACTTTTCACCTCTTTCATGGGGAGTAAGAGAGTGCTCCAGAGGGAGGGAGGCCATCACTGGGAATATCTTTTAGGAAAGCATGGTAAAGAGATGCTTAAACCCACTGAGTGGCTGGCAAGGGTCGGAGGAGTTTTCCAAGAAATAGAACTAGGAAGCTGTGGTTTGGGACTCAGCATGACTTCGATGTTGATGCCAAGACAATAAGACATTGGGGGTGGGGCGAGGGTGGTCAGAGAAAATAGCAAAGCTGACTACAGCTTCCTGAACTACAGACCGAGCTTTCTCTGAAATTATTTGTTTTCCTCAGAAAAAAAGGAAAAAGGAAGGAAACCTAAGTCAGAATGGTAGCTTTTGTGCAGGAGTAGCCATACTTCTCAAGGAAGGAGGCCTTCTCCTGCTCAGCCCCTGGTCCCTGGCCATCCCTAGTCTTGCTTGATGCCCAGGGCAGGGAAGGGCAGTGACAGACCCTCTGCTCCTATGACTAGATCGGGGGTGGGGAACCTGTGGCCCTCTAGGTTCTCAAGACCTTTGACTGAATCCAAACTTCACAAAACAAATTTTCTAAATAAAGGATTTATTCTGTAGAACTTGGACTCAGTCAAAAAGCCACACCTAAGGGCCCAGAAGGCCACATGTGTGGTATAGTGGTAAGACCACTGAACTTGGAGCCAGCTCCAAATAAAAATCTTGGGTCAAATCTTTTGCAACTGACTCATTGAATGGTATTCATCAACTCACTTCCCCTCTCTGAGTTTCAGTCAAGGCAACAGGTATTTTTTAAATACAATGTGCCAAGACCTGTACAAGACCTCAGTTTCCACTTCTGTAAAATGAAGGGTTAGGACTAGGTGGGTCTTAATATCTCCCCTGACTGAAATCCTTTGGTTCCAACATTTCAGAATTTCAGTGATGGAAATTCATATTTTGGTAGGCAGTATGTCAAATTCCTAAACCATGTCAAATGGAAAGCAGAGATTACTCTTAGCTTTCTTTTTTTATTTTATGTTTATTTTTAGTTAACAATATTTATTTCCACAAGATTTTGAGTTACAAATTTTCTCCCTGTCTTTCCCCTACCCACCACCCCAAAACAGAGATCACACTGAATACCCCCTCCCCCAATCTGCTCTCTCCTATATCCTCCCCCATTCCCTCTCCAACTTTCCAGTAGGGCAAGATGGATTTCCATACTCCAGTGCCTGTAAATCTCATTTCCAGTTGCATGTAAATATATATAAAATAATTTTTAAAAATATTTTATTTTGAAACTCTGAATTTCAGATTCTTTCCCTTCTTCCCTCATCACCCACCTTTACTGGGAAGATAAGCAATTCAATATAGGTTGTACATGTGTAGTTACTCAAAACATTTCCATAGTGAATATATTGTGAAATACTATATTTCCCTCCATCCTATCCCACCCCCCACTTGTTTTATTTTCTACTTTGACCTTGTCCCTTTTGAAAAGTGTATGCTTCTAACTACCCTCCTGTAGCAGCAAGAACCCCAAGCGTCCCCAGGGTCGCTGCCAACACAGGTTCTTGGATCTGCTTTGTTAAAGGAAAGCACCTCAAAATGGGTTAACAAGCTTACTTTAATCAGTCAAATATGTATCATTTACCTAGTTCAGGGGAAAATGGTCAGCACCCTGAACTTCAGAGTATACAGACAGAATTATCAAGACAGAGAAACAGATCAAGTACACAGTTTCCAAACTGTCCAACCATTACATCCATATCAAATCAACATCTGGGTTTTTCAAAGCTGAGGGGGACTCTCAACAACGGCTTCCCAGAATCCAGATCAAATCACAGAACACTTCTCAAAGTGAGCCCCAAAACAAAGCCTCACATCAGGGCTTATATAGCCTTCTCCTGGCTCAGAGAATGTAACAACCTTTTGGACCCACTGGCCAATCAAAAAGTATTTACTGAAAAACAAGCCTCCTACCCCAAGCTCCAGGTGCACTTTAGCCTAGGCGCAGGGAAGATCTTCCAAATTTACATTCCCATTACACCTCTACCCCCAATTTGCCCTCCCTTTTATCATTCCTCTTCTTATACCCCTTGCCCCTTACTTTCCTATAGGGTAAGATACCCAATTGAGTGTGTATGTTATTCCCTCCTTAAGCCAAATTCAATGAGAGTAAGGTTGACCCATTCCCTTTTGCCTCCCTGTTCTTCCCCTCCATTTTAACAGTTTTCCCTTGCCTTTTTTATATGAGATAATTTACCCTATTCTGTCTCTCCCTATCTCCTCTCATTATACTCCTCTCTCACATCTTAATTTTATTTTTTAAATATCACCCCTTTGTATTCAATTGATCCTGGGCCCTTTGTCTATGTATACCTGTACACATATATACCACATATGTATTCATATGCACATATACCCTCCTATAAACATACATATGTATGTATACATATATATACATTTATATTCCCTTCAACTATCTTCATACAGAGAAAAGTTTCATAAGTTACAATTATTTTTCCATGTAGGAATGTAAATAGTTTAACTTTGATAAATTCCTTATGATTTCTTTTCCCTGTTTACCTTCTCATGCTTTTCTTGCTTCTTGTATATATGAATGTCAATTTTTCTATTCAACTGTGGTTTTTTCATCAAGAATGCTTGAAAGTCCTCTATTTTATTGAATGACCATATTTTCCACTGAAACATGATACTCAGTTTTTCTGGGTAGGTGATTCTTGGTTTTAATCCTAGCTCCTTTGACTTCTGAAATATCATATACCAAGCCCTTCAATTCCTTAATATAGAAGCTGTTAGATCTTGTGTTATCCTTATTGTATTTCCACAATATTCAAATTGTTTATTCTTGGCTACTTGTAATATTTTCTCCTTGATCTGGGAACTCTGGAACCTGGCTATAATATTCCTAGGAGTTTTCTTTTTGGGATTTTTTTCAAGAGGTGATTGGTGAATTCTTTTAATTTCTATTTTGCCCTCTGGTTCTAAAATATTAGAACAATTTCCCTTTGAGAATTTCTTGAAGGATGATTTCTAGGTTCTGTTTTTTATCATGGCTTTCAGGTGGTCCAATAATTTTAAAATTATCTCTCCTGGATCTCTCTCCCAAGTCAGTGGTTTTTCCAATGAGATATTTTACATTGCCTTCTATTTTTTCATTTATTTGAATGTGTTTAATAGTATCTTGATTTCTCATAAAGTCATTAGCTTCCATTTGCTCCAATCTGATTCTGAAGGAATTATTCTCTTCATTGAGCTTTTGCAATTTTTTTTCCATATAGAAATTTGGCTTTTTGGGCCTCTTTTGCCATTTGAGTTAGTCTATTTTTTAAGGTGTTACTTTCTTCAGTCAGGTTGTTCATTTGCTTTTCATGATTTTCTTGCATCATTCTCATTTCTCTTCCCAATTTTTCCTCCACTTCTCTTACTTGATTTTCAAAATCCTTCTTGAGCTCCTCCATGGTCTGTAACCAATTCATATTTTTCTTGGGAACTTTTGATGCAGGAGTTCGGACTTCATTGTCTTCCTCCTGTTCCATGCTTTGATCCCTTTTGTCCCAAAAAAAGGAATCTAAGGCTTTATTGCTGTGCTTGCTTTGCTTCCTTTGCTTGCTCATGATGCCACTCAGTTATTTGGCTTTTGAGCTCTTTGCCACAGTAGAACTCTGCTTCCAGAGAGGAGAGCTTTGTCCCAAATTGCCAAGGCTTTTGCAGCTGCTAGATCTATTATTTTGGTGCCCTCTTTACAGACAGCACAAGTTCTGGCTCACTGATCACACACCCTAGGACTTCCACCCACAACAGTGATCCAAATCCAGGCAGGTTAAAGCAAGAGCAATTACCCTCTGAATGGTCACTTGGTCCCCCTGTGATCTACAGGCCAGGAGCTCTGAAGCAGCCACTTGGAGGGGGCCGCACAGATGCCACACCTCCGCTGTTTCTTGGCCCTGAGGGCAGCAGCTGGACTGCTGCCGGACTCCTCCGCCCCCCCCCCCCGTTCCAACAAAATTCCCCCCTGACCTTTTCCTTTGTCTTTGCATTTATGGGTTGATAATTCTGGAAACTGCCACAGCTGCTGGTGATCCACTCTCTTGAAATCTGCTCCAATTGCTGCTGATTAGGGCTGCTCTGGGGCCAAAACTGTTGGCTCACGTGGGGCTGGGCTCATCTACCAGCACCATGTGATGGACCCTTCCTATCCACCTGCCGGGCTGCCTTCAGCGGGAGATTTGTTTCTCTGTGTCACTTTGTGGGTTCTGTAGCTCTAAAATTTGTTTAGAGTCATATTTTATAGGCATTTGAGGTGGTTATGGGGAAGCTCAGAGAGTTTTCCTGCTTCTACACTCCCATCTTGGCTCTGCCCCCGGTGTCCACTCTTAACTTTCACAAGATTTCATCACCAATCAATCTATCAACAGATATTTATTAAGCATGAGCCAGGCATTGGAGGTATATGTACAAAGAATGAAAGTCTTTATTCTAACAGAGTTTATAGTTTAACCATTATCAACATCAAAATTGAATACCTAATGATTACCCACTGAAGTACCTGTAGGTTCAGATGCCTCCATGGAAGGGAGAAGGAATATCCTCAAGTGATAAGGGAGACTTGCTGACCCTTCACTTTCTCCATGCCCCTATCCCTGGACCAAATATTGCCAAGTGAAAACTTTCTCTATCCTTCTCACCTGAGTTCCTTTGGTAAATACTCAATTGCCCTGGTGCAGGCATAGCCCTACACTTGATACCCACCACATGAATGGTGAGAGTAGGAGGGGGGAAGTGGTGGATATGACTTTAGGAAGTAAAGAAAAGGAAAGAAATCCTTTTTGCTAGTGTATCCTAGAATTGTGCAAGATTTGAAGGAGCTGAAAGCCCTCATGGTACTCTAGATCCCTGAGGGGCAGAAGTAGCCCGCCTTGTTCTGCAAGAGTAGAGCCAGAGTTTATTTGCTATACCCTGAACTTACCAAACCCCAGGAATAGAAAGGATGAACAGCTATTTTGGGGAAGGAAACTTAATGTATAGCTGACCTTCCCAGTCAGGGGAAGGGTGGAGAAAGCCATTTCATTTGGAGTTCATGAAAGGGACTTCCCTGTAATAGCCATCTATAGATAATGGAGTTTCCACATGGCTGAATGCCAGCCAGATGCTTCTCTATGCAGCAGAAAGCCAGCCAGATGTTTCTCCACCCCAGCCTCCACCCCTACACCCATCCTCAACTCACTGAGTGGGCTATTTTCCACCTATTTTCCAATCCCATCTTTCCTGCAAATTTGCTCAGTGCCTTTGGGCAAGTCCCTGTTCTTTCCTGGGCCTCAGTTTGCTCCACCATAAAATAATGATTTTTAAGGTCACATTCTTCTCCAATATGCTCATATTCAAGAATTCATCAAATATTATTAAGTTACAATGACATGTCCTTAATTTCAAGGAGTTTATTAAAGGAGCTATGTCGTGTTCAAAGTAGGGGTTGATGAGAACAAAGATGCTGTCCGTACACATCTAAGGACCAACATAAGAAAGGATGAGGAAGGACGGAACACTTCCAGAAGGTGTGAGACAGACAGTAATGATAAGCAATGATCCTGGGAAAAATAAACCAGAATTCTAGAAGACTTCATGGTGACATTTCCACTGAACCTTGAAGGGAGAGTAGAATTTCAATAAGTAGGGATAACAAGGGAGTATATTCCACTTAAAGAGGACAGTCTGTACAACTGAACAGAGCTCATTAGAGCAGGACAAATTCAAGGAACAGACACTTGCTCAGATGGTTTAATTCTATGATTCTACTCAAAGTCTAGATAAGAAGCATCTTGAACCTGCTTGCTCTCGGCTGAACAGACTCAGACTGGACCTGGAATCTTCCTCTATTGATTTATGAAGACCAAGACCTAACCTATAGCTAGGATCACACACTAAGTACAGCTAGATCAGTCAATCAATAAGCATTTATTAAGTGCCTAATGTATACTGGGTACTATGCTAAGTAAGTGCTGGCCATTTGATCAGTCTGATCCTCGGTTTGCTAATCCATCCAATCAGAATAGGTTGAACTTGAAGGCCCCTGAGGTCCTTACCAGCTCTAAATCAAAGAGCCTATAACTCAAAAAAGCACAATAAGTATTCATGATTCCCTCGATATGGAGATTCCCTTTATTATCACCACTCACAAATCCTCTATGACTTAACATATGGTCAATGAAAATTACTTGTGCTGAAAAATCCATATACCAGTCATCCACTGGAGATGAGGGTCTCAAACTTAACAAGGCTGTGATCAGATTATAAGCAAAGAGTCAGAAGCTCAATGGATGGAATGTAGCCTGGAGGTCAGAACTTAGAGCTTCATGTCTGGGACCTTCATGTCTGAGTTTACTTAGAAATCACAGAATCTATACCATCTTTGAGACTGCAGGGAGACTCTTGTCCACCCCCATTCTTTTGCAGACGAAGAAACTAAGGCCCAGAGAGGGGGTGGGACTGGCCTAAGGTCAATTCAATCCTATTTGGTTCAAAAAATATTAAACCACTATTATAAGGTTCAATGTTCCATGCTATGTATACAAAGAAGAAAAGTATGGATAATTCCTACCCTCAAGGATATTATAATACAGTTGGGGAGGAGAGATACAAATAACTATAAAATGAAGATAGCAGTTTACAGCAGCAGCTCATGTTGGTGTATCTCTCTAAGATTTGCAAAGCACTTTATATATGATGTATTATTTGATCCTCACAGCAACCTTACTTAGAGGTTATTGTTATCGCCATTTTGCAGATGAAGAGATATTCTCAGAGAGACAAAACATATGCAAAATAACTTGCCTTGGGTCATACAGGTGGGAAATGTCCTGGTTCAGTTTCAAACACAGATCTTTCTGACTTAAAGGAGACCTTGTCACTTAAAAGAGCATTTTCTCAAAGGTGTTTAAAACTTTGTAAAGCTTTTTAAAACTTCATTATCACTTTTGAAAAGGAGGGTATGGTAGAGTGGATACAGAGCTATCTGCAGAGCAAGGAAGACCTGAGTTCAAATTCCACCTCTGACACATTTGACTATGAGGAAAGGAGGGTGAAGAGAAGAAGGGAAAGAGAGGGAGAGATGAAAGTGGGGAAGAGAGAGAAAGAGATTAATAGAAACAGAGACAAGAGAGAAACTTTCATAACAAATAAGTATTTAAAAAAAAAAGCAAAATGAATCCACGTAGTGTCCCTGTCCAAAAATACTAGTCTCTTTTATCTCTTTCATCACCTCTCTCTGCAAATGACTACCGGTAACATTTATCACAGGCCTCTAGAGGGAGTTTTGGTCATTGCACTCATCATAGAAATTCAGGCTGACTTTACTATTGTCATAGATAGTTATGGTTCTGCTCATTTCACTCTGCATCAGTTCATAGCACCCAGGATTCTCTTCTGTCATTTCCTACAATTCAATAATATGTCTTCATATTCATATACCACATTTTAGACATTCCCTAATTGATGGTGCCTACTTAGATTTTCTTTGTTTTTTCCCTTAACTCCATTCTCTCAGGAATAGGAAGTTTGTTTTGCTTAGGACAATTCTTGCTTACTCTCTGCTCTCTGTCTCCATCTTTTTTTTTCCTTATTGAGTTTAATATATTTCTACAATGAACTGTTTATGTCTGTGATCAGTTCTCCTTTGTCTATTTTGGAAAAGAGTGAAGTTCATTTGATTCCCACTCACCCCTGTCTCCCTCCATTTTTGTATATTCTTCTCCTCACACACATTAATAATGAAAAAAAAATTAAGTTCCATTTCCTTCTTCCTCTTCTGCATACTAATGTATTCCCTTTACTCTCCCTTCTGGTTACTTTATTAAATCTCCCTCCCCCCCAAAAATAAAATTCAGTAATGCAAAATTATAAAGAATAAGCATGGCTCACAAGTTATATAATGAGACATTGCCATCTCTCCCTTTTGCAGAGTTGAGAGGTTCACAAATGCTTTGCACATATTTTTATACTTTTTAAAAATATATATTGTTCAGTTATGATGATTGTTTTCCTTTTCTTTTTCTCTTTTTTGTCTTAAAATATTATTTTCTATATGGAGTGGTTCTCTGGGAGGAAGAGGGGAAAGGATGAAAAGGAAATGTATGGTGATGTTAAAAATTTCTTTCAAACAAAACAAAAAAGAACCAATCTATGATTGTCACCTATTTTTCTTATAAAACTCTCAATACTCTTTGGAGACATTCTAATAGAAGTTAAAGGGTAGAGTAGGTGGGCAGGTGGGTATCTTTTTTTTTAAGCAGTTGGGGTTAGGTAACTTGCTCAAGGTTACACGGCCAGTTATTTTGTGTGGGTGCCAAGTATCTGAGGCCGGAACCAATATTGGGTCTCCCGATGCAGGGGCCAGCGCTCTTACTCACTGTGCCACTTGACCGCCCGCAGGTGGGCATCTTTTAAAATTAATTTATAAGGTTTCATAGAAGGTATGGAAGGGTTCATTATCATGTGTATGTGAATCTGGTTTTTCCTGTCTGTTGGCATTATTCCTACCTCGTCAGAGATACTTTACCAAGTGTGGAACATGGGACTAACAGACCTGAGTGTTTGGGAAAGTTGGGGCTAGTATTAATGCTGAATCAGTGGGTAAAAGAAGGAATCCTTGTGTATCCATGACAAACTTGACCTTTTCCTTTTGATTTGTTGAGATCAGATATAATTTGGGAAGGCTTCCACTCTCAAAACCTCACTTGGCCCACATGGAAGTGCTATCAGCATCCTAAATTGCCTTGGTTCCCAATAGATGGGTAGCTTTCTCTCTGGCTATTTCAGGGCTTAAATCTTGGTACTTTCTTGAGAGCAAGCATTATTGCTGTATTGTTACAATATTGAGTGGTATTAATTCATGTTAATTGATTGGGTACTGCCCATTATTCCTAAAAAGGAAAACATGTCTTTTGCTTCCTGAAATGGTGGGGGAAAAATGGTTTTAATCACCCATGTCACAAGTCCCATAGGCATCCAGGCATGAAAGGCAATGGGTAGAGGAAGAAAAGATAGAATGATGTTCAAAACTCCCTGTGTAGATATAGAGACTTTGGGATGTATCACTCTGGTCCTTCGAGAAGGTTGGAGGAGGTAGACAGGAGATTCTCTATCAGCTACTGGAAGCCTCAGAATAAACTTGGCACCTTTTTGGACCTTAAAATTGTTCCTAAGCCGTTCATTTTGCTTTCACGTAATCAAATAAATATAAGGATTATTTTTTTTAATTTAAAAAGTGTGGGAATCTTTGTTTGATTACCAAGTCTTCTACCTACTACCTGGGTGGGTCTAGGTAACTCATTTACTCTCTTTGACCCTCATCTGTAAAATAAGGTGGTTGAAGTAAAGGGCCCCTAAAATCTCTTCCTGCACTGGATCTTTGATCCTACAATTTTACTAGACTAGTCACCACCCCCTTCTCCTTGTTAACTTCTAGTTGGCTTAGCTCTCAGTCTCCTCAGGTTCATACTACCTTCCTACTAGCCACTAATATGAGTAAATTTCCCCCGTTATTGAGTTTTTTGCTCTCAATTACCTGTCTTTACCAAATCTAGCTTCCCTCCTTCACCACCCAACATCCTCAGATAAAAGACAATTCTTCTCCTATCCCTATCAACTTCCAAAAAAGAGGCAGAGTGGTCAGCATATCCTTTGCTCCTCATCGCTATTTCTAATTCATTTTTTAATCCAACCTTCTGTCCTGCCTCAGGGGAACATGCAATTTTCCGCCATCTTACCAAAGTTATTATTAGATGCTATTGATTCTATGCTCTCTGTGTGCTATGGGACCCTACTCTATTCATTATACTCCCTTTCTCTTGCATTGCTATTTTGATAAACATTTGTTTAAGTTCCTGAGACATAAAAGGTGCTGTGCTAGTTTAGATAAAACATGGTTCTTGGGTAAGAACCAACTCTCTCATTTATAAGAATACAAGTCATTCCCCAATTGATAAATGGTCAAAGGATATGAACAGGCAGTTTTCAGAGAAAGAAATTAAAGCTATCTATAAGCACGTGAAGAAATGCTCTAATTCACTATTGATTAGAGAAATGCAAATCAAAACAACTCTGAGGTACCACATCTCACCAGTCAGATTGGCTAAGATGACAAAACAGGAAAATGACAAATGCTGGAGAGGATGTGGGCAAACTGGAACACTAATGCATTGTTGGTGGAGCTGTGAACTGATCCAGCCTTTCTGGAGAGCAATCTGGAACTATGCCCAAAGGTCTATAAATACTTTCATACCCTTTGATCCAGCAATACCACTCCTAGGGTTATATCCCAAAGAGATCATAGAAATGGGAGAAAGACCCATATGTACAAAAAATGTTTATAGCAGCTCTTTTTGTTGTGGCAAAGAATTGGAAATTAAGGGGGTGTCCATCAATTGGGGAACGGCTGAACAAGTTGTGGTATATGCATGTTATGGAATATTATTGCGCTATAAGAAACGGGGAGCAGGCGGTCTTCATATTTACCTGGAGAGGCTTAAAAGAACTGATGCTGAGTGAGAAGAGTAGAACCAGGAGGAATTTGTACACAATTATGGACACAACATATGTGTGATGACCAACTTTGATAGACTGGACTCTTCTCAACAATGCAGGGATATAAATCAATCCCAAAAGACGCATGATGGAGAGAAAAACGTGCATCCAGAGAAAGAACTAGAAAGAACTAAATTTATATCCAGGTGGAAGCAAAATACCTGATCTTTTTTGTTCTCTTATTTGATTTTATGTCCTCTATACCATTTTTCATCCCAGCTGGTACAATCCATCCTTATAACCTGACCATTGTATAATGTGAAAGTATCTACAGATCCTATACTTGATTATAAGACGCCATGGGGGGGGAGGAGGGGAGGGAGGGGGACAAAATGTGAAATTCAAGGAATTGTGGAATTGAATCCTGTAAATTAAAAGGAAACAAACAAATTAATAAATTAAAGAATTAATTAAAAAAATTTTTAAAAAAAGAACCAACTCTCTCTACTGGTTCCTTCATCTGAACCTACAGACATGCTATAGTTTGCCTAATATTAAAAAAAAAACATCCTTGCCTATGCCTTCTTATTGTTACTACATTGTTCCATATAATATAAAATATTACATATAAAATTCCATTATATGAAATAAATATTATAATAAATGATTACACCATTTATATTATATTATATCTTTGTTACTCAAATAAGAAAATTGTATTTAAATGCTAGCTGATATAATAATATATTATATTGTAATATAGTTTATATTATGTTGTATAAAATATAATTTTGACATTATATTTTGTGTGATTATATTTAATATTTTAGAATTATTCAAATAATAAAATAGTATTTAAATACTATGTACTTTAATAATAATATTGTATATTATGTTATTATATTGATGTATAAAATATATGGTGTATAATATTATTATGACAACTAGCATTTAAATGCTATTTGACGGTTTGTAAACAAACTTTACATGTGTTGTCACATTTGATCCTTACAAAAAACCTTACTGTCCCCATTTTCCAAACAATGAAACTGAGGCAGGCAAAGGCTAAGTGACTTGCCCAAAGACATACAGCTAAGAAATGTCTGAAATGAGATTTAAACTCAAAGCTTCCTAACTCTAAGTCCAACACTCTATGTACTACTCCATATGAATTACTGATCTTTATTTCTTTCTTTGCATTGAAAATTTTTTCAAAGGAGTACGCTCGTTGATTTTATTTTCTGACAACTCATTCACTTCCCTATACTTTGTAATCTGATTACCTCTTTCCCCTCTTGCCAATTCCAACTTCTTCCAAAGTCATCAGTGACTTCATGGGTCAATCCAAAGTTTTCATCCCTCTTTTCTTTTCTACAGTACCAGAGTCTGCTAAACATCTCCTGCTCTTGGAAATTCTTTTCCCCTTTGACTTCTAAGACAACATTCTCTTGATGTCCCCTCTATCTCTCCAACCACTCCTTTTCTCTCTCTTTCAGTGACTCCTTTCTATCTTCTTTCCTCTAATTGGAGGTGTTCTCAGCTATTGTAATGTTGACCATCTACTCTTTTTCTCTCCATTCTCTCTTCCCCTGGACAGCACATTCCCTTTGTCATGTAAATTAAAATTTCTTCTCTTGTATACACCTGGCACATGTGGAATGCTATCTACAATTATCCTTATAAATGAGGAAATTAAGGCCCAGGCAGGAGAATTGACTTAGGATCACAAAGGTAGTAACAGAGATGGGATTTGAACCTAGGACCTCTGATTCCAAAACCAATATTCTTCCCACCATATTTGTTAAATTGAATCAAATCTAATCTAAGGCCCAGGGGAAGGTGGCAAAAGAGGCAAGCAGATCCAAAGGAACTACATGACTCACCTAAGGTCACATAGGAATTCTCTTCCAACCATTTCTTTGAGTTCTTTGTGTTATCTCATTGCAGATGGTCTCATATCTATAATTCAGGTGATGAAATCTTCCCTTGAAAGTGATGGATACTTTGCCATTTAGAGTTAATGTATTGCAACATCTGAAGGAAAGGAAACAATCAGAGAAGCATTGTTCCTCTCGGACCTTCTTCTCACCTTTTGAGTCAGATGACAGAGAAGAGATTATCTATCTCTCCTCTTGGGGTAGGGATGGGGAAGAAAGGGGTTGGAGAGAAGAGAATGGGAATTCCCAAGTTACATCACTGTTGGAAATTCCCAGAAGGTAGCAAAGAGAATTCTTCTAGCTGGAGAGCTCCTAGAATGTTGGCTCCCATCCCAGAAGCCTCTACACAAACCACATCTTAGTCCAGGAGTTCAGTTGTTTTGGGCAGTCTCACAATTCCACATGAGAAAGTAAATCTGTAGAGCTTCTGTAGGGATTTTTCCTTGGGGAAATTTCTTTGGAAGTGGATAACTAAGGACCCTGAGGGCAATGAGGCAATATGGTATGGTAAAAATCATGCTGGCTATGGTATCAGAAGGCTTGTTTTTGAATCCCATTTCTGGTATTTATTACTCAATTGGCCTTGGGCAAGTCACTTGATTTCTCTGGCCCTGTTTCTAATCTGCAAAATGTGGAGTTTGGACAAGATGACCTCTAAGGTTGCTTCCAACACTAAATCTAAAATCCTGTGGAACCAAGATAGAAACTTTCCATTTCTTCACATTTTGATTCTCTCTTTCCTCCACATCATCAATTGAAGAATGGAAAGTTTTTTTATTCTTTTTTTTTTTGGTGAAAAATCACAGTCTTCCTACTACACACTGATCCTGGCCCATCATCTTTCCATGCACACCTGGTTTATCTCTACAAGGAAATTCTTACTTGAAAGTTAGTAAAGAAAGAAAAGCAGGAAGGAAAGTGAACTGCTTCAGAAAGCTTTCAGGGAGGTAGCTATCTTAGCAAATATCCTCACCCTAGCCTGAGTGCATCAGACACATGTAGGGCTAGCAGTGTATGTGTGTGTGCGCATGTGTGTGCGTGAATGTGTGTCTGTGTGCGTGTGCGTGTGTTGTTCATGTGTGTGTGTGAGTCGTTTTCACATTCGCCACTTCTACTGTTCAACTCTAGCTGCTGGCCACCATGGTAAACTTCCTAAGGCTTTGAACATGGCTCACAACATGCTTTGAATTCAAAAAGTGGCTGTTATCCAATCAAGGGTGGGTCTCTTCTCTCTCTACCTGCTTTGCTTGGAGGGGACAATGCTTTCAGACTCTCTCTACAGCAGCCTGTCTCATCTTACTTAAGCTCCAGACTCTTCCATTTACACTGTCCTCATCTTTTCTCCCATCTTCTAATGGAATGGTTAGACTGTCCTTTCATATCTTGTTCCCTGACCACCTCCTTATCCAGCCTTTCTAACCTAGGGAGCCTTATGGGTTTTGGAAATAACCATAGCATGTGTGGGTGTGGGCATGGGTGTGGGCATGAATGTGGATGTGGGTATGATTAGAAAGATGTAAACAAAAAAATCACACGTGCTGAGAAAGCATTGTAACTTGCCCTGCTTAGAGAGAATGGCTACATTTGTATCAAAGCACAGTCCATTGAAGCATCAAAATTCTGAATGACTTTTCAGACCAGTTCCTCCCTTCTGGCTCCAAGGAGATGATGGCACCTATTGTTCTCACAGAAAAATGGATTCACAGAGAGGGAGATGGACTTTGCCTGAAGTCATATAATGAAATAGCATGAGTCATCAACTAAAGCCTATTTTGCAAAGTTCAGTCATCTTTAAGATGTCCCACTTCTTTTCCTGAATGAGAACCCATAGGACAAGTTGCTGGACCAAAGACATCAGAATGTGACTTACTGGTCAGTCTCTCCCCACCTCCTCTCTCCCTATGTGTATGTGTTTCAGACAGACAGACATAGAAAGACGGAGAGAGAGAGAGAGAGAGAGAGAGAGAGAGAGAGAGAGAGAGAGAGACAGAGAGAGAGAGAGAGAGAGAGAGAGAGAGAGAGAGAGAGAGAGAGAGAGAGAGAGAGAGAAACAGAAAGAGACACACAGAGAGGAACAGAAAGAGACACAGAGAGAAAAAGAAAGAAACAGAATGATGGAGAGAGAGATTGAGAGAAAGAACAACAGAGAGGTGGGGAGAAAGAAGAAGGCTGGGAGTGGAAGCATGGAGGAAGGAAGAGTTAATGATGCTGATTTTCTGTGCTTACCACAAAACTAAGCTGAGGTATCTGCCTAAGCAAAAGAAGAAAATAGTGCTGGGAAGAATAATGGCATGATTGAACTGGAAAGAGCAAAAGCTGATCTAGTTCCTACTACGCAATTATTTCTCCCCTCTGCAAAGTATTGCATGATGAGAAGGGAAAATTTCAGATGCAAAAGCAGTTCCTTTGGTTAGTCTCACAGCCGGTGGGGAGACTCCACAGTTGCAAAGAATTGGCCCTACTCCGAAGTATTTCTTCCCTATTTACTTGAGCCCAGAAGAGTCTGAAAGAATAATGACAGATGGCATGTGGCCAGAAGTTTAGTTGTCTAGACTAGAAGTCAAAGACCTGGGTTTAGATCCTGGATTTGTTTTATAATCTTACACAAAGCACAGAACCTCTCTGAGTGTCCATTTGGTAGGAAATGACCGGAAACTACCGTGTTTCCCCGATAATAACACTGTCTAAATTTTTTTGGACAGAAAAACACCAGAGGGCTTATTTTAGAGGAATCTTACACAGTAAGGGGAGGGCTTATTTTCAGGATAGGTCTTATTATCGGGGAAACACGGTAGGTGGCAGCTATAAGAATGTAAAAG
>NW_027185798.1:27422939-27496238 GCF_028583685.1 Petaurus breviceps papuanus
TGAGATGAAATATAAAACATCTAGTGAGCAGTCCTACAAACTCCTTCATGTTCTGATGTTTAAGACCCAGGCTGTGTCAGCTCCCTAAAGTTTTCCAAGCAGGTTGAGGACTGCAATCTAAAGGAGGCCCTCCCTCCAACCAGCAGCCTGAGCTGGAAGGGACCTTAAGGCCGATCTAAGTCAAGTCCCTCTTTTTGTGCATGAGGAAACTGAGGCTCAGAAAAGGTAAATAATTTGCCCAAAATCATACAGGTAGTAAATGGCAGTAAATGGTGAGATTTGAACCTATATCATCTGACTTCAAATTCAATGTTTTATCTACTGTAACACACTGCCTTGGATAACAAAGTCTGCATCTAAAAAGATCCCTAAAATCTAAAATATTTGAGCAAATTTAAGATGACATTTAATAGGGATCTAACTATTGGAATCACTACTGAGTCAAGAGAGGCTGGATCATTGCACCCTCTCCCTCTTCACTAAGTAGCCCCACTACTCTAGAACCACAAACTTGGCAAATGGGTTCAGTCCTGGAGAAACCTGGCCTCTACTGAAAGGGGTTGGGATGTTTTTCTCACATCCTGGCTTGTTACATCTCCAGTGAGTGGAAAAAAAATTCTTTGAAAATTTCTTGGAAAAATTCTTTAAAGCTTAAAGTTTTATTCATGTCTACAGTCTTTACAAAGAGAGCAGTAGTCCTCAATGTACCATGAAAATTACACATAAGAAAGGTATTTTTTCTTATGGATAAAAGAAATACTTAACCCTGAAAACTCTATAACACATGTCAATAGAAAACTTTAAAAGCATAACTCAATAACAGCTACTGTTGTAGTCTTGTGGGAGATTGAGATTTAAACAACAGGATATGAAGCAATTGATGGGACTGCTGAATAGGTATAATATATTTCACCTCTGCTTTGTGCTGTCCAAACAATCCCAGGTCTAGGTCATCTGTAAAGCTAGGGCAAATTTTAGACTCAGTCTTTAGTGGATAGTCACCTTCTCTGATTCAGAAACAACCCCTGCCTCCATTCAGTTCCAAACAAGGAATCCAGGATCTTTGGACTTTTTGAAATAGTGAGAATACCTCTCAATCAGGACAGGCCCAACCTGATACTGATGTTTAGTTACTTTTTCTTGGGGAAGGAATACCAAATAGGAAAGGCATCCAGAGACCCTGACACCCAGAGTAAAGATCACCTAGACAATTGCCCAGTCTAGCTCTCATATAGAACATACACCATACTGATCATTTGGCCTACTCCTCCAAGGATAGACAAATAGTGCTCACTTACTCTGCAGCCAGGAAGAGACAACTAAGAGTGGAGCCCTCCCTTCAAAGATCCCTGCATCTGTGCCTCTTCCTACTCATTGGCCAATAAAAGAGTTGCTTCATCATCTCACAGTGCAATTCTTTTAGCACCTTGTCCCACATGGTCAGCTAGAAACATCTCCCTAGATGTTCCCCTTCTCATCATGCAATATTCTGCAGAGTAGGGAAATAATTGCATAGTAGGAACTAGATCAGCTTTTGCTCTTTCCATTTCAATCATGCCATTACTCTTCCCAACGCTATTCTCTCCTTTTTGCTTAGGCAGATACCTGAGCTTATTTTTGTGGTAAGCAAAGAAAAGCATCATTAACTCTTCCTTCCTCCATGCTTCCACTCCCAGCTCCCTTCTCTCCCCTGCCTCCCTTTCTCTATCTGTTTTTTCTCTCTGTTGCTCTTTCTTACAGTCTCTCTATCCTTGTCTTTCTGTTTCTGTCTTTTTTCTCTGTGTCTCTGTCTCTCTCTGTTTCTGTTTCTCTCTGTCCCTCTCTGTCTCTCTCTGTCTCTCTCTCTCTCTCTGTCTCTCTCTCTCTGTCTCTCTCTGTCTCTCTCTCTCTCTCTGTCTCTCTCTCTCTCTGTCTCTCTCTCTCTCTCTCTCTGTCTCTCTCTCTCTCTCTCTCTCTCTCTCTGTCTCTCTCTCTCTGTCTCTCTCTCTCTCTCTCTCTCTCTCTCTCTCTCTCTCTCTCTCTCTCTCTCTCTCTCTCTCTCTCTCTCTCTCTCTCTCTCTCTCTCCCTCTCTCTCTCTCTCTCTCTCTCTCTCTCTCTCTCTCTCTCTCTCTCTCTCTCTCTCTCTCTCTCTCTCTCTCTCTCTCTCTCTCTCTCTCTCTCTCTCTCTCTCTCTCTCTCTCTCTCTCTCTCTGTCTCTCTCTCTGTCTCGCTCTCTCTCTCTCTCTCTCTCTCTGTCTCTCTCTCTCTCTCTGTCTCTCTGTCTCTCTGTCTCTCTGTCTAACTTTGTTATCTCCAAAGATACCAAGTGCTGTGTTAGCACAAATGGTTGGCTGAATGTAGGCAGGGAGATTCTGTGAAACCCCAAATTACAAAGATAAAGGTAAAGTCTTACACTGAAGTTCCAAACTGAACCTTGAAATTATAATATGGGGAACTTAAATCTAGATAGTGGTGGGTCACGTGGGAAAGATCTGGAGGTTTTAATGGATAGTAAACTCAATATGATTCAATAATATGCCATGGCAGGCAAATATTTTAATGATCTCTTTAGGCTGCTGAGAGACCTAGTGTCCCAAATTACAGTTGATACTCCTCCTGTTCCACATCTGGAGATGTAATTCAAACTATATAGAGAGCCTTATGTTCAGTTTAAAAAGCTGCAGTTTAGGACAGGAACTCACAAACTCAAGAGTACACAGAGAAAGGCAGCATGGATGGTGAAGAACCTTGAGATGATGGCATACAATGACTGATTGATTTAGGGAACTAAGTTATATAAGGCTATAGCTGTCTCCTAGTATCTGAAAGGCTGTCTTGACAAGATACACTTGACTTTCCTTTCTTGGCCTCAGTGGGCCTGACAGACAGACAGACAGAAGGATTGGTGGATAGATGGATTGATGGGACAATTATTAATCACTTTTTAATGTGTCAAACACAGTGAAATGACTAGAAGTTACAGAGAAGCAGATTTAGGCTTAACGTCAGGCAAAGTCTAAAGACTGGAACCATTACAAATGGCGCTAGAACAGATTCTATCATGGAAACCTATTCTTTTTCCTAGGGTGTATGGGTGCAAACCAACCCTTCCTATTGCTATGCCTCAGCAGAACACATATCTCTGCTTCCCTTTCAGAGAACTTCCAGCATCTATTTTTTATTATGATTTTTACAGTTCTCCATTTATCTTTCTCACTTCTGCCCATTCATAAATTTCCATCCCTTTCAGCACTGATCATGTGTGGACATAGAGGATATTTTAGTTATCTTATTAAAATGGTCCCCAGGATGGTGACTTTAGAGTTCTGCAGAAGACTTGTTTGCAGATTTCAAACTCACTAGCCAAAAAGAGAAATTCAAAAATTTCCTTTTAGATTGGAAAAAAAAAACATTTCTTCTCCCACCTCAAAGGACAAGGTTCATGGATTATAGCTTCCACACTACTTGTCAAAAGTGGCCAGGAGTTAATTAACAAACATTTATTAAGCACCCTATTGTATGCCAAGGATTGTGTTAGGAGATAAGGATACAAGATAAAAATAAAGCAACCTATGTGCTCAAGAAGCTTACATTCTATTAGGGGAAACATCCCAGGCTGGCAATTTCTTTGTTTCTCACCAGGCTACATTTTTCCGAACTTTTCTGTCATCATTTTCATATCAGGTACCTCCCCTCTTCCTCCTTCCTCCCTTTTCATCTTCCTTTTGTGTATTGTGATAATTATTAAATATAATTTTTTTTTGGCTCTCACTGAGAGCCAAAGCCTGAACTAATCAATGAGACTGCTTTGCTTTGCTTTAAAAATGCCCTTTCTTGTGTCTGTAACTTGGAAGACCAGATAAAGGTAGCAATGGGTATTTTCCCCTTTGTGATAGGATACCTGGAAATTCAGAATAATGCAATTTCTCTTATCTTAGGGTCATCCTCCATCCAGGGGGAAAAACAGAGACATCCTGAGATTTTAAATCCCAACTGACACGACTTTGTCAATTGTCTTGTATTTACAACTAAGAAAGTTCTTTCCCATGGTATGGATAATAAACATATATAGATCATAAATTTGAGTGACACAGCCCTCTGAATTGGGATGGTTCTAAAAGCTTATTCATTCTTTTGTTTAGGCAGTCAGAACTTAGGTTCTGGCTCCGTGCAGCACATAACTGCTAGCTTTAAGGAAATAAATTATATGACTGTTTATCAGGCTAGGGCCTGTTTGTCTCCTTTAACCAAACTTTCAGGTTAACAATTGTCTTCTCCCTGCCCCCTATTCGACTATAGTCTCATTCAGGACAGAGACTCTTTTTTGTTTGCTTGTGTTTATTTTGTCAATACTTATCATGGAGCCTGGAACATAGTAGGCTTTTTAAATGTTTATTAACTGACCAACTTACAGGAGAGAATAAACACAATAGGGAAAGAAGAAGCAGCAAGGCCACATATACATGGCCACTTGTCATCACAAGTGGGGAAATAAGGTCCTAAGGCCTCTCTCACAAGATGGAGGCTTATATCATCTAGTTCCTTTATCACAACCAGTGAGAATGAGTTTCTCTGTTGGAGTATTTTATGTGCAATCTCAGTTCTAGTTCAGTGACCAGTTAAAAGACTTTTCTTTACCATTAAGTGGTCAGGAAACAGTCACAGACCACTGTGAATTCCTTGAACTGTAGGAAGGGCCCTTCATTAAAGTCATCATTTACTTTCAGAAACTGGCTCACCAACACCCCACTCGGGTTGGCAGCAAGTAGAGTCCCTTACACTTGCTCTGGACACTAGAGTACCTATTTCATAAATATTACTGCACCACTGGAATTAATGAATATAAACGGTTATGGAAAAACATAGAAAGATATGAACTAACACTAATCAAAGTCAATAATCAGAAAAATAAAATACACAATGAATTCAACAATGAAAATTGAAAGAGTAAAACAAAATCAAAGATAAATCCTGTGTATTGATAATTACCAAGCTCAGTCTTAGGTAAGAGATAGGAGAATGAACCCAGATTGCTTTGAGGAAGTTAGTTACTATGGGTATAGAACACTGTATTGTCAGACTATCAATATGTTGATTAATTTTATTTAACTGTTGTTCCTTTTTCTCTATTAAAAAAAAACCATTATTGTAAAGGACGAGTCTCTTGATAGAACAAAGGAAAGGATATACAAGATATCTCAAACTTTAATAATTTAAATAACTTTAAATGGCACTAAGACTTTTGGGATATCCTGTATTGGGAAATAAAGGTAACATATAAAGAAAAGGTATCAAAAATGTTTTTGAAAAAATTAAGGAATAGCTTTTCCTTATTCCAATACACTAGAAAAAGGGAGAAAATCCCATTAGTCAACATTCATTGTCTTTGATAGTTTCCTCACACTATCATGTACATGGATAAATACAAATGTGTCATGAGGTTACATATTAAAGAATATTTGTTGATTTTTAAAAGGTTTTTTTAAAAAATATTTTTCTTGGGGCTGGTAGGTGATGCAGTGAATAGAGCTCCGGCCCTGGAGTCAGGAGGACCTGAGTTCAAATCCAGCCTCAGACACTTAACACTAACTAGTTGTGTGATATTGGACAAGTCACTTAACCCCAGTTGCCCTGCCTTCCCCCTCCAAAAAAAAAAAGACAAAAGAAATTTTTCTCCAATGAAACCTGATATGACCCCTGATATAAAAAGATATAATTTAATCTTTACATATAGTACATGCAAAGTATTCCATATTAGTTTTAATTTTCATTTAACAAACAGTTTTATTGATGCTTTTTGTCTTTTACATTATGGTTATTTCAACCACTGAAGCCTTTCCCACCCTTGTGGCAGAGAAAATCAGTTAACCAAAAACATCTGATGCAGGTACTGTTTCTGACAGTGTATTCAGTATCCTGTACCAGTAAGATCCCACCTTTAAAGAAAGTATGCTTCATTATCTATTCTTGAGGACCTTTATTTGTTTTCTAATTTCCTATTAGTGAGCTCATTTATATAGTCATGGCTACTGTGTATATTGTTTTCCTGCTTCTGCTTATTTTGCTCTACATTAGTTTATACAAATCTTCCCATGTTTCTATGAATTCCTAATATTTATCACTCCTTGCCACATACTAATAATTTATACACCATAATCATTTTGCCAATTCTGTCATTTTCTTTGCTTTACAATAATAATTGAAATTGATATAATGAGTTCCATCAATACATTATCTCATTTGATTCTCATAATATAACAATTGGTGTAAATAGGCATTATTCTTATCCCCATTTTAGAGCTGAGAAAATCAAGGCTTAAAGACATTAAATGACTTGTCCCAGTCACATATATGAATTGAGGTTGGAACTGCCTCCTCTACCAGGCTGACTTATTAGATCAGGCACATCTGACAGGTACAAATCACTATCATTGTCAATCATAAAATTCATATAACCAAATATAACAGATGGATCATAATTTAACTATTAACTTCTTTCAGTGATTTCAGTTAATTAATCAATAAACTTTTATTAAGTACCTGGGGGCCATCTTCAATCATCCTGATCTTGCCACTGGAGCCAGATGACTTTGGAGGATAAAGTGAGGTTGGTGACTTTGCACAGTCATCCCTCACTTATATCCAGTTCAGGTGCAAGTCATGGTATCACCTTCCTGGAGCCACAGTCCTCTTCAAGAATTAAGGGAGTTCTTAACAATTTAGGAAGAATCCATTCCTAGGAAGTCTTCCAGTCAATTCTAAGACCCTCCAACTTCTCCTAGTTCTTGAAGAGGGTACATTTAGAAGAACATTATTGGGTAAATACAAAATTTTGGGATGAAAACACTTCAAACATTTATCTTATCCTCAGATTTACCTTCTGATTATAAAGAACTGAAACTGTCATTCAGCAAAACAACTGCCCCTCCCTCCTCTAAGTGAGAAACCCAACATTACTCATACCCAGGAAGGAAGGAAGTGGTTTCCTCTTTAAAAAAGAAATCTGGAAGTGGAGGTGGGAAGAGGGAAGGAGAGTGTTGTTTCAGGGTCAGAAGCAAAGATATAAGGGACCTTAATAAATCATCAAGACCAACCCTCTGATTTTACAGCTATAGAAACTGAGCCCTTTGCTGGAAAAGTGAATTCTTCGAGTTTGCACAGATAGTGTGCAGGAGAGCTGGGATTCAAACTCAGATCCTCTGACTCCAAATTTAAAGCTTTCTATTCTGTAATGTTCAACATCCCTAAAGTTTTGAGATGGAAGAGATCTGAAACCTTATATAACCAAACCTACTTGTTTTACAGAGTCTAAATGTTAGGGAAATTAGATGCGTTGTCAAAGGCCACACAGAATGCAAATAGCAGAACCAGGATGATGTCCTCTGACTCCAAAACAAGTGTTAATTCTGCTATGATATGGCTAGGCTAATCAATAGAGCAAAGCATGGTCAATAAAGGGGGAAAGGGTCCATTCAAGGGGAGAGAGAGTCAGTATTAGGAGAAACAGTTATTGTTTGTGACCACATTGATTTGCACATCATGTGTAGGTATGAGTTTTGAAGTTATTTTAATAATTCCAAAAGTCCCATAGAAAGAAAAGTCCATTTAAAAAAATAATTATGAATTCTTATCGGTAATTTCTTATATCACCTACATTTCTTAGAGCTTCCCTCACCTCTATTCATCCCAGAGAGCCATTCTATATAATAATAATGATTAAATAGTACTGATTTGCAAAGTACTTTACAAATATAATCACACTTTATTCTCACACTTGTCATGGTGGGGGGGTAGGTGTTCTTATTATCTCCATTGTATATCCATAGAAAGAACAGATAAATAGAAGTATGTATAGAATGATTTATATGTATGTATGTATTCACACACATATGTGTGTATATGCATGTATATATACATACACACAAACACATATTTGTTTCTAATGGTAGCCATCTCCAGGGTTGGAGAAAAAAATAAAAGGAAAAAAAGAAATTTACACAATAACTTTATTGTATACTTAAAAGGAAGAGAAAGTCATACATAATAGATTTGCAGTTTCGTGTGTGATCATCTTTTTATTACATTGTGTTACTTATTCCATTAATAAAAAATAAAATAAATAATTTTTTACAAAAAGGAAGGGGTGGCTAGGTGGCACAGTGAATAGAACACTGGCCCTGAGGCAGGAGGACCTGAGTTCAAATCCAGCCTCAGACACTTAACACAAACCTAGCCGTGTGACCTTGGGCAAATCACTTAACCCCAATTGTCCCCTCCAAAAAAAAAGGGAAACTGAGACAAACATTATGTAACTTTCCCAGTATCAAACAGAACAAAAGTATATGTCTGAGGCTATGTATTAACTTAGGCCTTCCTGACTCGAGGACCTACTATCAGAAGGGTGAGGATAGGAACGGACCTTTGATTTCTTTGGTATAGGGAACTCATGGATGTGGAAACTCCTACTGATGAAGATTAGTAATTTATTTGCAGTTTATAATTATATTTATCTCAAGCATTGATTGTTGTTCACTGGTTTCAGTCTTGTCTGATTCTTTATTAACTCCATTTGGGATTTTCTTGGCAGAGACATTAGAGTGGTTTGCTATTTCCTTCTCCAACTCATTTTACAGATGAGGAAACTGAGGCAAATAAGGTTACATGACTTGCCCAGTCAGATTCACACAGCCAATAAGTATCTGAGGTCACATTTGAACTCAGGTTTTCTTGATTCCAGGTCTTGTGCTATATCTACTTCACCAAAGAGAGATGAAAATTGAACCCAGGTCACCAAGCATCAGGATTGTTTCTTTTTATTTTTTTTTTGTTCAGGGGAAGGCAGGACAACTGGGATTAAGTGACTTGCCTAAGATTACACAACTAGTAAGAGTTAAGTGTCTGAGGCCAGATTTGAGCTTCAGTCCCCTTGACTCCAGACCCAGTCCTCTCTATTCACTGCACAACCTAGATGCCCAAGATCGGTTCTTTATCACTCTTACAATAAAGAAAAATGTTCAAAGGAGGAAAGTTTGGCAAAACTAACATATAGAAAAAGCATAAATGCCATTATATTAAGTTTTCCACACCCATAGTCGCCCATCTCTGCAAAGAAGTGGAAGCCAATGCTCCTAAGTCTCTCTTCTTTGGAGGTATGTCTTTTTTCATAACAACATTTTAATTGTTACATGGCAGCAATACATGGAATACAAATCTCAGAAGAATTAAAAGTGAATACCACATAGGACAATAAAGAGGTGTTAGGTGGGTCTGAGTAGGAAGCAACATGTAATTAATGAGGAACTTTGAAGAAGAATAGAAATAAAAGATGCCATCTAGAAAAAGGTATAATAAGAAAAGAAGACCAGATGGTCATGGAGCAAGGGAATGCGATAACAGCTGGATAGCTAGGGTGTTCCACTGGTACGCTTCCAATGTCAAGAGAAATTGAGGTAGAACTGTTACATGATGGTGGAACTCCTATGGTGTAATTATGGAAGGACACAGTGAGTGTTGAACTGGATGGAAATGTATTGATGGGTTGTGAGGGAATTTCCAAAGAAATGAGATCAAGACATTTGAACATCTCAGTATTCAAATATTATTCATAGCTCCATTTTTTTTTACAGAAATACAATCACTTTGGATTTATGTGCTTTAAATTTCTAGGTCAGAGAATGAAATTGAGGATGTTGTACTTAGAGTTTATTTAGAGAACAAAGTTTTTCAAAAGTATCTACCAATAGGTACATTTTAGAGGGAAATTTTCGTGACATAATGTGTTTGCTTCATCCTTATTATAATCATTAAAAAAGAGAGCTTTTTAAAAGCTCAAATATCTTTTGAAGTATTTTTGCATGAAAAAGTAATATTGTACAATAATATGAAATGCTCTGTTCTCTACCTCCATGCTACATAAGTTTTCAAAGAGCCTTTCTCCCCCCTTTTCAATGAAAGGGTGTTTTTTTTTTAAGATTACTACTCTTTTAACAATTAAAAATGCATGTAGCTTTCCACTCAAATTTCTTGATACAAATGATTGTCTATGAGGTTTTCAATCTGTCCAAATTGTATGTTGAGGTGGGAGAGGGAGGCACACATTTTAAACTAAGGTTTATAAGGCTATGTTTCACCCTGCCATGAACTGAGCTCCATCACTGCTAATTCCAACACAATTTGCTGATTTATGTCCTTTTCATTTTTAAAATCTACAAATTATATTCAGATTTCTCCTGATGTGGCATTGCCATCAACTGAGTTGTACAATAATATCTTTCCAAACATAAGTTTCCACAATGTGTTGTTTTAATGTGATCAGACAAGCATCTTTAACTAAATTTGGTGCTTTATCCACTTGCAATGCTACATAGAAAGATTTTTGGTTTTCAGTCAATTGATCAGGGCAATTGAGAGATATATGGGCAATTCTCTATCCCAATATGTTTTCTTCAAATGGAGCAGTTCAAGACTGTTTTCCATATGCTTTACCAAGCATTGTTTTACCCATATAAATAGGTGTAGTAGAACTAATATGCTTCCTATTAAATGAGGGTTTTTTTACACTTAGCAGTTCCATAATGGAGCAAATACTGTGCAAGGAATACTCTTGATGTTAGAGACATTTGTTTCATATTTATTTGTAAAACTTTGATTTCCAGATTCTTTCCCTCCTTCCCTCCTCACCCACCCCCAGTGGGGAGACTAACAATTCTATATAGGTTGTATATGTGTAGTTATGCAAAATGTTTTCATAGTAGTTATATTGTGAAAGATTGACTATATTTCCCTCCATCCTATCCTGCTCCCCACTTGCTTTGTTTTCTACTTTGACATTGTCCCTTTTCAAAGTGTTTGCTTCTAACTACCCTCTCCCCCAATCTGCCCTACCTTCTATCATGCCCCCTCTTATCCCCTTCCCCCCTACTTTCCTGTAGGGTAAGATACTCAATTGAGTGTGTATGTTATTCCTTCCTTAAGCCAACTTCAATGAGAGTAAGATTGACCCTTTCATCTTTCTGCTCTTCCGCTCCATGATAACAGTTTTCTCTTGCCTCTTTTATGTGAGATAATTTACCCTATTGTATCTCTCCCTTTCTCCTTCTCCCAATATATTTCTCTCTCACTTCTTAATTTTATTTTTAGATATCATCCCTTCATATTTAACTCATCCTGTGCCCTCTATGTATACATGTACACACATAGACACACTCACATATATATTTATGTACACATACACCCTCTTATACATACATACATATGTATATATACATATATACACACACACATATATTCCCTTCAACTATCCTCATACTGAGAAAAAGTCTCATGAGTTAAAATTATCATTTTTCCATGTAAGAATGTAAATAGTTCAACTTTGATATGTTCCTTATGATTTCTTTTTCCTGTTTACCTTCTCATGCTTCTTGTATTTGAAAATCAAATTTTCTGTTCAGCTCTGATTTTTTCTTCAACAATGCTTCAAAATCCTCTATTTCACTGAACAACCATATTTTCCCCTGAAGCATTATACTCAGTTTTGTGTGTAGGTGATTCTTGGTTTTAATCCCAGCTCCTTTGACCTCTGGAATATGATATTCCAAGACCTTCAGTTCCTTAATGTAGAAGCTGCCAGATCCTATGTTATCCTGATTATGTTTCCACAATATTCAAATTGTTTCTTCCTGACTGCTTGCAGTATTTCTCCTTGATCTGGGAACTCTGGAACCTGGCTATAATATTCCTAGGAGTTTTCTTTTTGGGATTTTTTTTCAAGAGGTGGTTGGTGAATTCTTTTAATTTCTATTTTGCCCTCTGGTTCTAAAATATTAGAACAATTTCCCTTTGAGAATTTCTTGAAGGATGATTTCTAGGTTCTGTTTTTTATCATGGCTTTCAGGTAGTCCAATAATTTTTAAATCATCTCTCCTAGATCTATTTTCCAGATCAGTGGTTTTTCCAATGAGATATTTCACATTGCCTTCTATTTTTTTTCATTTGTTTAGATCTGTTTTATAGTATCTTGATTTCTCATAAAGTCATTAGTTTCTATTTGTTCTAATGTAATTTTGAAGGAATTATTCTCTTCAGTGAGTTTTTGATATTCTTTTTCCATTTGACCAATTTGACTTTTTAAGGTATTCTCCTCATTGGCTTTTTGGGCCTCTTTTGACACTTGGGTTAGTCTAATTTTTAAGGTGTTATTTTCTTCAGTCAGGCTGTTGATTCTCTTTTCATGATTTTCTTGCATCATTCTCATTTCTCTCCCCAGTTTCTTCTCCTTTTTTTTAAATTTTCTTATTTGATTTTCAAAATCCTTCTTGAGCTCCTTCATGGCCTGCATCCACTTCATATTTTTCTTGGAAACTTTTGATGCAGGAGTTTTGACTTTGTTGTCTTCTTCTCATTCTATGTTTTGATCCTCTTTGTCCCCAAAAAAGGATTCTATAATCTGATTGTGCTTCCTCTGTTTGTTCATCTTGCCAGCCAATTACTAGACTTTTGAACTCTTTGCCATGGTAGAACTCTGCTTCCAGAGTGGAGAGAGCTGTGTCTCAAATTGCTGGGGTTTTTGCAGTTGTCAGAGCTGTTGTCAGAACCATGAGGAGTACACCCTCTCTACAGCCACCACAAGCTGTGGTACACTAGAGTTCCTCACCACAGGAACACTACCCAAGACTGAGACCCAGATCCAAGCAGGTCAAAGGAATAGCAATTACCCTTTGAATGGTCACTTAGTCCCCATATTATCTGCAGGCCAGGAGCTCTGGAGGCAGCTATGCAGCAGCAGCTGCAGCCTCTGTGCTACCACCTCTGGCCCCAGGGGCAGGGGCCAGACCATACTCTTCTGTCACCTAGTTCCAACAGAGTTCCCTACAGACCTTTTACTTTCTCTTTGGTGTTGATGTGTTAAGAAGTCTAGAAACTGGGACAACTGGGTAGCACAGTAAATAGAGCACTGGCCCTGGAATCAGGAGGACCTGAGTTTATATCTGGCCTCAGACACAAAAACTAGCTGTGTGACCTTGGGCAAGTCACTTAACCCCAATTGTCCTCCAAAAAGCAAAAAAAAAAATTAAAGCCAGTTTTTATGCTCTTCCCTTTCACCCTCATCAAGAGGATTCTCAATTCTTTACTTTATGCCCAAAGAGTAGTATTGCCTGCATATCTTTAATTGTTGATATTTCTCCCAGCAACCTTAATTCTAACTCTTGGTTCATTCAGCTTGGCATTTTGCATTATGTATTCTGCATATAAGTTAAATAAGTAATGTAACACCATACAGCTTTGTCTTAATCAATCTTAAATAGTCTTGACAAAACTTAAACCAATCAGTTGTTCCATGTTCAGTTCTAACTATTACTTCTTGGTCCACATACAGTTTCCTCAGGAGACAAGTAGATATGATCTGGTACTCCCATCTATTTGAGGGCTTGCCACATTTCATTGTTTTCTACACAGTCAAATGCTTTAGTGTAGTCAACAAATTAAATAGATTTTTTCCCCCTGAAACCCCTTTGCTTCTTAATATTCCAGTGAATGTTGGTAATTTGGTCTCTAGTTCCTCTGCCTCTTCTAAAACTATCTGATGTTGGATAAGAAATAGAGATGTTGATAGGTAAAACAGATTAGATATACAATATACAGAAGCAAATGAATACAGTAATTGAGTGTTTGATAAACCTCACAATTTTAGATATTGAGGCAAGAAGTATTCAGAATATCACTATTCAGCAAAAACAAGCAAACAAAGAAAACCTTCTGGGAAAAGTGGAAAGCATCCTCGCAGAAAGTATATATAAACCAACATCTCACATCTTTTATCAAAGCAAGTTCCAAATGTGCTCATGATTTAGACATAAGCATCATAAACAAACCAGAGAATCATGGAAGAAATTGCCTGTCAACTCTATGGATAGGGGAAAAGTTCATGATCCAACAAGAGATAGAGGAGTTCACAAGAAGTAAAACTGACAATTTTTTTTAGTGGTTTTTTTTTTCCTTTTGGAGGGCAATTGGGGTTAAGTAACTTGGCCAAGGTTACATGGCTAGTTTTTTGTGTGTGTTAAGTGTCTGAGGCCAGAACCAAACTCGGGTCCTCCTGACTCCAGGGAGAGCGCTTTACTCACTGTACCACCTAACTGCCCCTGACAATTTTAATTATATAAAATTTTAAAAGTTTTTACACCAACACACTGTAAATAAGAAAAGAAGCAAGTAAATGGTGAAGGGTGTAATAAGAATGTAAATTTTAAAGATCTTCCCTGCCCCTAGGCTAATGTGCACCTGAAGCCTGGGGTGGGAGGCTTGTTTTTCAGTAGATACTTCTTGGTTGGCCAGTGAGTCAATAAGGTTGTTACATTCTCTGAGCCAGGAGAAGGCTATATAAGCCCTGATGTGTAGCTTTGTTTTGGGACTCACTTTGAGAAGTGTTCTGTGATTTGATCTGAATTTTGGGAAGCCGTTGTTGAGAGTCCCCCGGCTTTGAAAAACCCAGATGTGGAAACCCAGATGTTGACTGGGTATGGATGTAATGGTGGGACAGTTTGGAAATCTGTCTACTTGATCTGTTTCTGTCTTGATAAGTCTGCCTGTATGTTTTGAAGTTCGGGGTGCTGACCTTTTTCCCCTGAACAAGGTAAACGATATATGTCTGACTGATTAAAGTAAGCTTGTTAACCCATTTTGAGTTGCTTTCCTTTATCAAAGCAGATCCAAGAACCTGTGGTGGCGGCAAACCCTGAGGACGCGCTTGGGGTGCTTGCTGCTACAAAGGGTGAGGAATCTTTACAGCAAGTTTCTCTGATAAATCTTTCATTTTTAACAAATATAGGAAGATTATTTAAATTTATAAAAATAAGAGCCATTCCCCAATTAATAAATTGTCAAGGAATGTGAATAGTTTTCAGAGGAAGAAATATAATGTATCAATAATCATACGAAAATGCTTTAAATAATTAATAATTAAAGAAATACAAATTTTAGAAAACTCTGAGGTGTCCCCTTATACGTATCAGAATGGTAGAGATGTGAAAGAGGGAAAATGACAAATGCTGGAAAGGCCGCGGGCCAAAGGTGGGGAGGGTCATTGACGTACTCTCAGTGGAACTGTGAGCTGGTCCAGTCATTCTGGGAAGCAATTTGGAATTATCCTGCAAAAGCTATGAAATTATGCATGTCTTTTTATCTCAGCAATATCGCCATTAGATCTATATCCCAAAGAAGTCAAATAAAGAGGGAAAGGGCCAACCTGTACAAAGATATTTATACACCTCTTTTTTTGTGGTGCCAAAGAACTGGAAACTGAGGGAGTATTCATCAATTAGGGAATGCCTAATTACGGTTATGGTTATACCAAGTTATGGTATATAAATGTGATGAAATCAAATTGGATCGTAAGAAATGATAAGAGATGTTTTCAGACAATTCCATTTATTTGTACAAACTGATACAAAGCGAAGTGATCAAAAGCAGGAGAACGATGTATATAATAATAGTAATATTGTAAAGACAAACACCTGTGAAAGATCTAGCAATTCTGATCAACGCAATAACCAACTACAATCATAAGAGTCGCAATGAAATGTTACCTACCTTAAAAAAGGGACAACTTACTATTTTGAAACAGTTAAATTTAAATGTAAATGATTATAGCTCTTCTGAAGTTACTTTAACTTTTAAAAGTTGTAGGAAATTTGGAAGCCAACATTTTACATTGCACTTGCCAAATTGAATGATGTTGAAAAATATAAGAGATATCAAAGTACATTTAACTCCCACACACAGCTTGTTTAACTTGGGGTTTACACATTTCCCATTAAATGTAGCAAGTAATAACATGAATCTACAATTCAGCTGTGTCATGATCCCATGTTGACTGATGGTGACAGTGGGAAATCATGCCCATAGACACATGTAAACTCAAATAATGCCTATGGTGTACTTAATTACTTGACAGTTTAGATGAAAATTGGCCCTGTCAATCTTATTTTTGTTGACTTTGGCCTGGATTTTATTTATATAGGAAAAAGTAGATATATTGATGTGGGAGTTGTACTTGAAAATATTCACTGATTCTGGTCATTTCCCTGTTCACAACTTCCCCATGGTCTTTTACCCACTTTTTAGAGGACTTTGCCCTAAAGGGTTACTTCATCATGAAAATCTAAGCAAAGGTATATTGCTGGAGCACACTTTTTATGAATCCTTCTCTTAGCTTTCAAAAGTTTGCTCCAATCCTGCCTCCTAAATCACTTCCTTTCCATCTCCCATCCCTTCAAGATAGATGAAAATGAAGTTGCAAACATAGCAGATGATAACAGAATTGAATTTGAAAATATTGATAAGTGCCTATTACATGTTCTCTATGTATAATGCTAGATTATGGGACCGATGAATTTCAGAGTCAAAAGGGACCAGAGTGTTCATCTAGGTCAGACCAAATGGGATTTCAGTCAAGGGTTGGTTTGTTTTTTTAAGTGATCAAGGACTCCATCCCCCATCTCACAAAAGGAAGGACCACTCCAAGAATCTCTTAGTTTCTTCTCCCCCCTTTAATCATGGTAATATATCAGTGCACTACTTGAAAAATTAGGGTATAAGTTTACATTTTTTTTATTTCTAAAGACTCAGCTTTTCTTTGCCTCATTTTACCATGGTGAAGAATGAGCCCATCACCCTATTGATCAGTATTTAATCTTTATTAAGCAATTTCTTCTTACTCTTTGAGATTCCTTCCTTAGGTGGTTTTCCACTTGAAATCAAGAATCCTGACTTCGTCTCAGGGCTTAAAGTATGTGTGGGGGAATGTAGTGGCAACCACATTGGTATACCCAGAATGGCTGTTAGCACAAGTTCTTAGATCTGCTTTTCTAGGAAAGATAGCTGTTTAAGGAGTCAACGATCTTTTTTTTTTTTTTTTTTGCTTTATGGAGGTCAATTGGGGTTAAGTGACTTGCCCAAGGTCACATGGCTAGTTTTTGTGTTAAGCATTTAAGGCTGCATTTGAACTCAGGTCCTCCTGACTCCAGGGCCAGTGCTCTATTCACTGTGCCACCTAGCCACCCCAACAATCTTTTAAAATTACAATTACTAGTTCAGGGGAAAGGGCAGCACCCTGAACTTCAAAGAAAATACAAATAGAGAAAATACAAGCAGAGAAATAAAGACCAACAGAAACAAATCTAATTGCCTGAATCAACTATACACTTAACATACATCCCTAGATAGAGAGAGCCTTTACATCTAAGCAGTCAGGGAGCTCTGAACATACGGCCTCTCAGAATCTTGGCCAGAGAATCACGAGATCTTTCTCATAAGCGGGCCCCCAAAGCAAAATACCAACTCAGAATATATATACATTCCTCAAAGTCAGAAGGCATCACAACCCTCCTAACACACAACTCCTCTAAAAAGAAATTAGCAAAAACTTTGAAAGCCTTCCTATAAGCAAGCTTGCCCTAAGGAAGTTTCCTTTAATGGGCTCCACCTAAAGCCTATTAATGGAAAGGGAAGATCTTATATCCCATTAACATTACAGGGAGATATTTATAAAACCATGATTAGATAAATACAAAAGGTCAGACTGAAATAATTTCAAATATACCTTGCATCTGCTTTTCTCTTAATGAAAGAAAAGAATATCAACAAAGCAACCATTTCTCCTTTTTCTATGTAGAATCCCAACCTTTACTAACAATCAGGAGGGAAAAAGGAAAGAAGGAAGGAAGGAAGGAAGGAAGGAAGGAAGGAAGGAAGGAAGGAAGGAAGGAAGGAAGGAAGGAAGGAAGGAAGGAAGGAAGGAAGGAAGGAAGGAAGGAATTTTTCTCTTTTAAGACTAAATCTGGAGGGGAGTTTAGGTGGAATGGGATTAGGAAAAAAAGCTTTTGAAAATTCAAGAATTAGTATATTAGAAACTGGAAGGGAACTTGGAGGTTGTCTAGTCAAACTTTCTTCAATCATAAATTAGTAAACTGGAGTCCAAATCAGAGAAGTGACTTATTCAAGGTCCCACTGGAAGTATGTAGTAGATCTAAGATTAGAAACTAGGTCCTGTGATTCCAAATGCATTGTTCTTCCTACTATATTTCCTAAGATTATACTATATTTAGGATGGGTAGTATCACAGTTGTAAAGGTTCTATATATGTGTAATACCAATGGTTCCCTTCACATATAGGTCCCCCAGAATGCTTTTCTACATTTGTTGTATTTAATAGATCACAATTACTTAAAATTAGAGCATGAGTCCTTACCAAGGTCTTTTTTTTTAAGTCAGGTAAACCAGATGACACATTAGTCCAAAGCAACAAAGTTAAGTAAATGAAAAGAAGGATTCTCTATTAACTCTCATCTCTAGCTTTCATTATCTCATGAGGTCTAGCCCCAGGTCTCCAAATGCTTGCTAGATTTCTCCACCTCAATGTTTCATATTCATTTCAAACTCAACATGTACAAAATGGAACTCATCCTAACTTGCCTATTCTTGTTGAGGAAATCCAGACCCAGAAACTCAGAGTAGAACTGGAATGACCAAGTGGTTGTCAATGACTCTTGGTGGTTAAACATTATCAAGAATTGATTTTATGGATTTTTTCAAAGATACTTGAGGAGCTCATAGATCTTTTCAAATTTATATAATTTTGCTAGAATTATAAAAAAACTCTTCAAATTCTTAAAAATTAATTTTTTTTAGCTTTTTTTTGTTTTGCCTGATGGGAATCCCTTTGTGAAATGAACTACATTCATTTCCTATAAGGAAATTTCCTAATTTAATACCACAGATATTGGAAGACGTATTTTATATGATAGCCTAAATTTTTGCTGAGTAAGACACAATTTTGCTGCTCTGCAATTACATGGTTTTGCTTATTGTGTGCATAAGTGTTATTAGTGACTTGAATATTACTGTTGGATATCAAAACTTTACTGTGCTGTTGTAAGGCATTCAAATCAAGATCTCGACAAGGATTCTTTGTATTTGGTGAGCCTGATAACATTGCAGATAAAACAATGGAGCAGGAGTTCTTAATTTTGTATGTGTGTTTCAAGCCTACAGGTCTCTTCCCAAGGTAATGTTTTTAAAGGCATAGAATAAAATACATAGGATTGCAAGGAAAACTAATTATTATGAAGTACAGTTAGTTATCAATGGGTACAGCTAGGCAGTACAGTGGATAAAGCACCAGCCCCTAAGTCAAAAGGACCTGAGTTCAAATCTGGTCTTAGACACTTACTAGCTATGTGACCCTGGGCAAGTCATTTACTCTGTATGCCTCAGTTTCCTCATCTGTAAAATGAACCTAAGAAGGAAATGGCAAGCCATTCCAATATATTTGCCAAGAAAACCCCAAATGGGGTCATGAAGGGTTAGACATCTGAAATAACTCAACAATGATATAATTATCAATATTTTTTAAGTTCACAGATTCCAGGTTAAGAACCTCTGTTAAAAAATAACAATTGGGTGGGACAGTGAATGAATTGGGATGATACAAAATCTGATTAAATATTGATAGGAAGCATACTAAGCCCAGTTGTTAGGCTGTAAACTCCATGCATCTGAACCACATTCTAGCATCCCTGCAGAGATTAGAGCAAGGGAAAATACCTAGAAACTAGCCACTGAATCCTTTACTGAATAAAAACAAATAGAGATAAAATTCATGGACCTCCTGCAATGAAAGGACTGCATAAAAAGGCTGTACAACTTAATTATAAGGAAAAGGTTGACACCTAGAATTGGAAAGTAAGCCAGCAAGCAAGGACTTCACTATGGGAAATTTGCATCCTTTTTTGAGTGAGTGCCCCTTTTCAGCTAGGGAGGAGCCTTCTGAGTCATGGTTCCGACATACCACAGAGACATTATAGATCCTCAGAGTATAACAGGATTGGGTCAGTGGCAATCAATAATTTTTGGTAGTTAAATGTTAGGGCATTACCTTAGCACTTTCATTCAATGGATCAGGCTCAAACTAACAAAGTCACCATGGGTCTTCCCAAAACCCATATGCTCATACTTGAACAGGATTGAGCAAATGACCATCAATGATACCAAGTAGGTAAACTCTTTTATGAGATACAGTATGAAAATTCCTTTAGCCCCTATCTTACCCTTGAGATGGACACATGAGTCCTCTCAAATCAGTCTAAGAACTCCACTTCATAAAAATGCAAAGATACTATGAACAAACCTTTATCTTTCCCTCCATTGCCATGCAAATCAATTATGGATCAAGATGGAGCTACAGTTGAGATGGGCCTGGCAGAGCATCAACCTTTGCCCTATATCCAGAGTATGCTGGTAAATGGTAATGGTAAAATGGTTAATGGTAAATCTACCAGCTTTCCAGAAACACATTACACACTTCTAAGTTTAATCTGTATTATTAATATTTTCTCCATCATTTTCTTAATTTTAAACAATCAATCAAACAAGAAATCATGTGCTGATCTGTAGCTTTTGCTTTCCAAAGGGTAAGTGCTCACATTGACATTGAAGAATCCAAGGCTCAGCACGAGTTGGCTCCAGCCCTCCCTTGCCTACTTCCCACTAGAAATGCAAATCACTGTGCTCCCTACAATAAA
Source organism: Petaurus breviceps papuanus (assembly GCF_028583685.1). Lineage (NCBI taxonomy): Eukaryota > Metazoa > Chordata > Mammalia > Diprotodontia > Petauridae > Petaurus > Petaurus breviceps. The sequence continues at coordinate 27,443,499 of NW_027185798.1, forward strand.
TATTGGGATGAATGGTGGGAAGTGAAGTGATCAATCCACCTGCCTGTTATGCAGGGTTAAGAACTGAGTGGCCTTATGCCCAGTACAAGCTAGTTCAGTTTCACTTTCTTTGCTTACTCACTGATTTCAGAGGATTGAATTGTACCACCTGCTGCTGTAAGAATTTCTCATTTCTATAAAATCCAGGCACTCTTCAGCTGGATTGCACAATTGGTTCTTGGGCATGGTGTTGCTCTGGCCCTGGGACTTTCCCAGCTTCCTGTGATTATTCTAAGAAATAGAATCAACATGCCAAGCTGTCTGGTCAGAGAAAGTTTTTTTTTAATTATTTTGTTTGTTTAAAGAGCATTCTTAAAAATCCCAAATGGAGAGTAAGAATCAGATAACATATAGGTCTTTTAATTACTACTCCATACCAGAAAAGTCTTTGGCTGCATATTTTGTCAGCTTTCAAAGCATTGCAATGATAGAGAGCAGAGACTTCACAGATTGGTTCCAGAATAAGGTTCATTTGGCACGGAACATTCACCACAGATAAGCATAAAAAAAGGAAGATGACCCAGGAGAATGTAAGCTCTTGGAGTGCACAAATTGACCTGGAGTTAGGAAGACCTGAGTGACAATCTAGACTCGGACACTTACTAGCTGTAGGACCCTGGACAAATCACTTCCCTTCTGTCTGCCTCAGTATTCTCACCTGTAAGATGGAAATAAAAATGTCACCTAGCTCCCAGGGTGGCTGTGAGGATCAAGTAAGGTAGTATTGTTGAAATGCTTTATATATCTCAAAACACTATTATTAACATTATATTGTTACAATGATATTATATTATTAGCAATATTGATATAAATATATGAATGATCACAATTATTACCTTTTATCTTCTGCGTCTTGGTCAATTCCTTATGCATAGTAGACTTTCTACAGGGGCTTTCTCTTAGTTTAGTTGATTAGATATACAAAGATAACTGAGACTTTTACTGTAATATCTTCAAGTCTCTACAAGTCATGTGTTATTATTCCTGTCTTTCCACAAACCCTCCAATCCTGAGTATTTCTGGCCTTTGTCATATGCTCCTGTTTTGAAGGTAAGAGGTGAAAACTCAGAGTTCTTTTTCATTTTTAATTGGCATTCTTTTTGTAATTTGGAGCAATCTTTAGCATGGTTGTTGATGGTTCATATTTGTTCTTTTGAAAGCTATTTGTTAATTTCCCTTGTCCATTTATTGTCTGAGAAATTGCCTTTGGTCTTGTATATCCATAAAAATCCCTTCTATACATTTGATAGCAGAGCTTTATCAGATATTTGATGCAAAGATTTTTTTCATGCATTAATGAATTTTCAATGGAAAAAAATCTAGTTTCATTGCTTTCATTTGTGCAGAATTCTTGTAATGTTTTATAATCAAAATTGTCTTTAGTGAGCTACCTATTCTCTGATTTTGAATTTTTCCTCTAGCTATAGTTACAAAAGGTATTTTCTTTCTCCTCTTTTTCTGATATGATCTTGTATCTCTAGGTAACATATCCATTTGGACCCCACTGAAGTATAAAGTATAAAAATTGCCCTCTAAACCTAATTGCTGCCAAACCAATTTTCTCAGAAAATGTTATTGAATAAGGAGTCTTTCCCCCACTAGCTCATATGGTGTTTTCTGCTTATCTTCTGTTCCGCTGTTATAATTTTCTATTTTGCTTTTTAAATCATTACCAAATAGTTTGAATAAAGTTGTGATAATGTTACTTCCTCCATGGTTCCTCCATTTTCCCATAATTTAACTCAACATTCTTGCCTTTCTGTTTTTCATATTATTTTTTCTCATCCTATAAATGAAATCTTTGGTAGTTTAACTGGAATATAGATAACAAATTATATGAAAGGTATGACAACAGAGATAATTTCATGAGATAATTCTCATCATTAACATCAAGCTAGACAGAACAGAGAGGATATGTTCATTAACAGTGCTCACTATCAAGGAGAAAAAACTGGCTGATTTCATGACCAAAAACATAAAAAGAATTTTTAACTATTTCTTCTCTCAGAGACAAAGAAAGACAGAGACAGACAGTAAGATGTACAGAGACACAAACCCATACATACCCAGAGATACACAAAGAGAGTTATTCCCTAATACATAAATCATCAAAAGATATGAACAAATAGCCCTCAAAGAAGAACTACAAACTATTAACAACTATATAGAAGAATGTTTCCTTAAGAGAACTGCAAATCAAAACAAACTTATGGCTTCACATAACACATAGGAAATTGGCAAAGAACACAAAAGATGGAAATAGTGAATGTTGGAGGTGTTGATTGGCATATATACATATTACTAGTACATTGTTGGTGAAACAGTGAATTAATACAGCCACTATGAAAAACTACTTGGAATTACGGGAATAAAATGGCTAAATTTTCACACTGTTTGACCCAGAGATTCCTCTGTAAAGCTTATAACTGGAGGTCACTGATAGAAATACAACCAAATATAATATACACCAAATTACAGCAGCCACATCCAACTCTTCATAACTCCCCTTGGGGTTTTCTTAGCAAAGACATAGGATTGGTTTTCCATTTCCTCCTCCAGATCACTTTACAGATGAGGAAATTGAGGCAAAAAGAGTTAAGTGACTTGCCCAGAATCACAAAGCTAGTAAGTGTCTGAGGCTAGATTTTAATTCAGGAAAACTAATTTTCCTGACTCTAGGCTCTTCACTCTATGCACTATGGTGCCACCTAGCTGCCCAGCAGCATTTTATGTGGTAATAAAGAACTGGAAACAAAGTAGATGCCAACTATTGTGGAAAGACTGAACAAACTTTCATACATTAATATACTGTAAGAAACAACTAATTTAATGAATGCAATGAAGTATAGGAAGATCAACATGAACTGATGCAGAGAGAGGTAAGTAGAGCCAAGAAAACAGTATATAGAAGGACTACAATTATGTAAAGAAAAGAAACCAACCACAGAAGAGTTTTTAGAAATATCACAAACTTATAAAGAAAAAATTTGGCACCAAAGAAGAGATATGAAAATATACATCCCTCACAGATGTGGAACATTGTATATATTGTCATTTTTAAAAGGTATTGATTGGTTTTGACGATCTTTATTATCTTCTTTTCCTTTTGAAAACATTCTTTGTTTTAATGGATGACTCTCTCAAAGGGAGAAGGGAAACAAAGGGAACATAGGATAGAATTTAGATAATGTGAGAACAAAAGATATCAATAAAGCTTTATTAAAAAAAACTCATTATTCCTCCCCAAAGGAGCTCCAGTACTAAGGAAATATCAGAATTTAGATGGAACTCCTTAAAGCCACTGATTTATTTCACATTTCATGAACTCTGGAACACGTGAAGCTACATTAGCAAAGTAGTTTTTGTTCCTTCCATTAATATAGCTTACCCAGCAGCCAATTCTACCCCTCTATAAAATGGTGACCACCAACTACTGCACTCTCCCACAGAAACTTGCCTGAAAAGCAATCAAACATCATCCTATAGAGTCCAAGAGAAATAAAAAATACAGTGAAATGGTAGCCCCCAAGGGTGGGAATGAGCAACATCTGTCAGTGGCAGCCATGTTTGCTAAACACTTGAGAATATTCCCTGACACCAAAGGAAAGGGCAACTGAAACAGCAGACATTTCTAAGAGCAATCAGTCAGCATTCAATAATGCTGTTGCAGCTGCTGAGGCTGATATGACAATGATTTTTTAAAAAATCATCAAGTGAGAGCCTAGGGAAGGCTCTACTAATTGTACATGGCTTAGAATCTGCTTTTGTTATGGTTCTACCAAACACAGAAATAAAAATTTTCATCTATGAAATCCACAAATCACATGACCAAAGAAAGTCAAAGTTGCAAAGAACCTTTAGATTTCTCTTGTCCAACAGTCCCACCAAATTCAATGTTCTTTATATTACACAATGATGTCTTTTAAGTAAGGCAAAGTGTTGTAAGAAAATAGAATGAGAATAAGGGGTGGGGAGCAGTGAGGTAATGTAGGTTTTATGGAAATGGTGTTGGATTTGGAGTCAGATAACTGGGTCTGAAATCCCAGTTTTGTCACAAACCTCTTGTGTGACCTTGAAAAGTCACTTACATTTTCTGGTTTTTATCTGATTGTTCTATAAAATGGAGAGGGAGTAGAACTGGGAGAGCCTTAAACCTGTAATCTATGATGCCATAACATGAGTGTAATGAGAAATATAATATGAGAAATGTACATTACAACCAGACAGAGGAGGCCATTGAATGACAACAGACATTGATATTTTATTTGGTAAGGATTGGGAAACCACTGAACATTTACAAGTAAAATGACATGATCAGAGACAGAATTTGAGCAATAGAAGGAAAAACCAGTCAAGGGAATTTACTGAAGAGGAGATTGATGGAGAGGCAAGTGAAATGGACAAGGGGGGATGAAATAAGGTGGTTACATCAGGAGCTAAAAAGGGGTTATGCAAGACAAATTGCTGTGATAGAATTGAGAGGACTGCTTGAATATCAGTGATGAGGGTGAAGGAAGAAGGATGGTGATGCTATCAACAGAAATAAAGAAGTTAGAAGGGGGCAGCTAGGTGGTGCAGTAAATGGAGCACTGGCCTTCACGTCAGAAGGACCTGAGTTCAAATCCAACCTCAGACACTTAACACTTCACTTACTAGCCATGTGACCTTGGGCAAGTCACTTAACCCCAACTGCCCTGCCTTCTTCCCTCAAAAAAAAAAAAAAAGCAAAAAGAAGTTAGAAGAAGAAAATTTGGAAAAGGGAGTCAGAGATGAGGTTACTTTGTGATATGTTGATTTACTGGGGCGGGGTGGGGGAAGGGGGCAATCTAGTTGGATAGCCAGAAGGTCATTTGAGAATACGGACCTGGAACTCTGCGGAGAAACAGAGGGTTCGATATAAGCCTTTATGAATTATCTGCACGGAGGTAAAAGCTGAAGAATAGACGAGGTCATTGAGAGTAGCACTGAGAAGAGCTCTTACACTCTTTTATGTTCTGGACCCTTTAGAAGCCCAGGGAAGCCGATGGACCCTTGCTCAGAATGCTGTTTTTATTGTTTTTACATGGAACCAGGAAATAAGATATACAGACAATGGGCTATAGAAATCCATCTTTCCCTACTAGAAAGTTAGGGTGGGGCTGATGGGGGGATATAAGAGGGGGCAGATTGGGGGAAGGGGTATTCAGTATGCTTGCCATCTTGGGGTGGGGGTAGGGGAGAGATGGAGAGGAAATTTGAAACTCAAAATCTTGGGGAAATGAATGCTGAAAACTAAAAATAAAGAAATTTTTTTTAAAAGAATGTTTTAAAGTTTAGCTATAATAGTCAAGGAATTCTATATGGAGAAAATGAGACTTAGACCCAGCCTTCAAATCTGTTAGAGTGCTAATAGGTAAAAAAAAAAAAAAAAGAAGAAAAGGATGCAGAAGGAGGAATCAGCCTAAGTAAAACTGTGAAGGGGTGAAAGAGCATATAGCATTTAGGGGACAGCAAAGAAACATATCCAAGGCACTGTTAGTGTGGTTGACCCTATGCATGCTACTGCAGAATCTCTTCTGTATCATCCCAGTTGGAATCCCAGGTCCATTGGAGAAAGAAAGGTCCCATTCTTCTACTGTCTTATTATTGTCCATTAGCCTGGCAATCCTAAAAGACTGATGGTTATTTTATTTCTTTTTTTATTATTATTTTAGCAAATAGTATTTCATGTTTTTCCCCCATATACTTGTAAAAGTAGTTTTCAACATTCATTTTTTATAAGATTTTTAGTTCCAAATTTTTCTGCTTCCTTCCCACCTCACCTCCTCAAGACAGCAAGCAATCTGATATAGGCTATACACATGCAATCATGTTAAACATATTTCCACATGAAGGACTTATAATTATTTTAACAGAAGCCAGAATCCTTCCCAAGGAGGGTCTCCTATTTCCTTCACCCAGAGGTTTCTGACTTCTTCTCCAACATTGGGCAGGAGCAGAAAGATCCCCAAATCTGTACAGACCTCTTTCTGACCTTGGTTTCCCTTCCTTCCTTTTCTGAGGAAGAGCTTTGATTTTAGAAGAAGCTAGGCCTCCTAGAATAGCTCTGGGAGCTCACTTCCTGAAGTCATCTTGGGTAGGGCTCTTTCCACCCATGACCCTATCATCTTGGTCCCAACTTGGAAATCATGCATAGCTCAAAACCACAGCTTCCCTCTCTTACTTCCTGGCAAAGTCCCCCGATCCATACTGTGTGGTCAGCAGATTTTGGAGTCTCTTCACCATTGACAGCCCTAAAGATACCTCCCCTCCTTGTCCCTCCAGAGCCCTCTCCTCCCTTTAAAAGGAGGAAAAGAGAGCCAAATGATCAGAAAGGCAGACAGAACCTTGGAAGCTTCTGACCATCATCCCAAGTCTTCCTTCCTGACTGAACCATGAAGATCTTTGGGACTCTTCTGCCCATGGTCCTCCTCACTGCTTACTGCCTCTATCAGGTCTATGCCACACCAGGTAAGTGTCCTTGGTCCTCCCTCCCAGTCTCCCATGAGATACATGCCCTCACCTTGTTTTTGCTAACTATCAGAAAGACCTCAGACTTCATGGAATCCTTTGAAACAGAGAGCCAGAAAATTACCTGCTTAAGGAAACAGATAATTAATGGCCAAGCTTGAACTAGACCGAAGACTCCTGACTCTTAGCCCAAAGTTCTTCCTATCACATCATATTAAACTGAGTATGGCTTCCACCCCAGGACCCTCCCCTGCCACGAGGGGCAACCCTCTCAAAGAGAAAGCCTCTGATCTACAGAGAAGGTACTTCTAGAGCTGAGCTCTAGGAACTTTCACATTTCATAGGTGGAGCAACAAAGACAGACTTGCACTAGGTATGAATCATGTCCCACCTAGACCCTTAGTGCAGTATTCTCATCCTTGCCCTGGTACTCACTCTTGTCCTTGGATCTGAAGCAGAGGGAGAAGAGAGGCAGGGCTCAGAATAGTGAATGAAGGGTTTCTCTTCCCCTGAATGCCCTTTCTTCAATAATTCACCCTTAGGGGAAAAAATAAAGCATCCTAAACATTTCTCAGAGGGAGAGAGGGAACAAATATGCATTCAGAACCCATAATGTATCCAATGCTCTACTAAATGCTTTACAAATATTGTCTCAATTGATTCAGATGGCGTCTATACTCCAGAAAACTGCTGCTTTGCATTTACCAGCAGGAAGATCCCCTTGAAACTTCTGGTCAGCTATAAGAACACCAGCAGCATATGCTCCAAGGAAGCAGTAATGTAAGTGAATGTAATCTAAGGACATTGTAATTCCAGTATCGCACTGACTACACACGAGGGGAGAAAGGAGTTGGAACAACAGCTGAATCAGTCTTTGGCACGTAGGGAAGTGAAAATAAAGATGATTTAGGACTTAATTTGAGCATAAGACTTAGTTATAATACTCTTCCATGTAATTCATTGTATTGATAAAAATAAAAAGGAATATGGAACACTATCTACTGACAGCAAATCCGAGATAAGAGCAGAATACTAGAACCATGGAACACAGGAACTGGAAGGGTATGCAGAGGATAACTCCCTAGTATAACCTCCTCATTTTACAGATGAGGAAAGTGAGGCCCATGATGGGTAAGAGACTTATCCAAAGCCTCACAGCCATTTGGTGGGAGAGCCCAGTTTCTTGACTCTTGGTTTGGTGTTCTTTCAGAAAGATCAGTCGTATTTGAGTGGTAGAACAGAAGGAATACTGGCTTTGGCCTCAGAGGATCTGGGTTCCAATTTCAGCTCTGATGCTTAATATCTGTGTGACAATGGAACTTCTGTGGGTCTCAGTTTCCTCCAGTTTGGATAAGATGACCTCTAAGGTCCCTTTTGGTTCTAGGTCCATGACCTCTTCTCCCATGGAAGTAAACATCCCACTTTGTCTTTGAGTCACTGTGAGCAAATCATTTCCAGTCTCTGAGCTTCACTTTGCCCCTCTGAAAAATGAGCAATGATCATCATTGAGGTCTCTTTCCACTCTAACATTCCATAGAACGATAATTCTATCATTCCGTACAAAGAGTTCCAAAAGACAACTCTAGGATTTATTGATTTAAAATGCAGAAAAGACAGGGAAGAACAAAAAGATTCTTGGACTCACAGCTGGAATGAGAGGACGTGCAAGTGAACAGTGGTAGCTGGTAGAGAAAGAGGGGCAACACAAAGGGCTGAAGGGTACAGTCCTCTAACCTTTGCTTGGGTTCTTTCCTTCAATCCCCAACCATTCACTCCAGGTCAATGCGTGAATGATCTCAGTTACTACTCATCATCCCATCTTCCCCACCTATTTCCCACTCGTAAGGATATTTTTATAAACTATCCCAAGAACCAGGATAGCTCGACCAGGAATGGGCATCAGATTCTCCTGAAAGCAGCTTCTGATGCACCTCCTTCTCCTATCCCAGTTTTGGAGAGGGTCAAGATTGGAGTGGTGAGCGGGTTTAGGGTAGGATGATTCAACCACATTGGCTAAATTCACAAAGATCCTCACCAAAGGCTCTTATCAAATCTCTTCCTTCCACAGCTTTGTGACCAAAGGTGGCCTCAACATTTGTGCTAACACAAAGGATCAGTGGGTCCAGGATCTTGTGAAGAAACTAGACAATATGAAAGCCAAGCCCATGAAGCCCATGAAGGTCCTAACCACTACCTCTTATCCCAATGTGACTTCACCCCAAAGTAGGAGTGAAGAATAATTTATTTCCCTCCGGTTTTTCATAGCTGCTCTCTGAGACATTTATTATAATTTAAATATGTTTGTTCTTATTTAGAGTTGTTGTTGTTTAATTTAAAATGCTGTAAATATTTGTGCCTTTATTTTTATTTATTTTTCTTTGTAACCAACCTTTGGGCAAGTCAGTGGGCCTTAGCCAACTCACTTCAAAATGGGGGAAATTCTTCTTCTCCCTATCTTGAGGTAAAATTACAAGAATCTGTTTGAATGATGCTGGAATTGTCTGGAAAAATATTATTATGGAAAAGGAGATTGCACTATGATGATTTAATTACCATAAAAATATAGTTTCATTTGTAAAACGTGGCAACTGTATTTCTTGTGTGTGTGTGTGTCTGTGTGTGTGTGTAATGAATAACCCATTATAGGATGGTTCTGAGATGAAGGGGTGGAGGGGAGAACAGGCACTAGGAGAATAAAGAAGTGTATTTGGTAGAATTTGGTTTTTTTGAAGCTGTCTCAATTTCAGAGCAGCCAGATATGACCAGGATAAAAGTCATACTGCCAAAGGGGTCTATTATACCTAGATATTAAGAAATCCTTCCTTAGACATTGTGAAAAAAATTAAAAGTCATAATGTGAAATGATAACAGATAAGAGCTTTGTTCTACTTGATTGTGAAATTTTGTTATGCCCTTAGGATCCTGTATCCTGTTTACTGAAACAGGAGGCAGTTTTTCTTCAGATATTTGACCTATTTAATTATTCTGGGAAATTCACATTCCTGAACTACCTTAACATCAGCCTTAAATTAAAGTCATTTCACTGTTAAAGTAAATGGACTATTGGTTTTAGAATTTTGCCCTTCCAAAGCTAAGAGGAATGAAATCAATCAAAAGTCAGTAATGAGCAAACATTTGTTACGCTCCTATACAGGGCACTGGGGATCCACATAGTAAAGTGTGACAGTCCCTGCTCTCAAGGAGTTTAAATGCTACCAGGGATGCACAGGTTTATCAATGTGACCTTTTGGAAGAAATAAACCTTGAGTTGGGGCTTGGATGAAGGGTTCCTAGGGTTCCAAGGGTTCCAAGAAATGGAGCTGAAGGAAACCATTCTTAGCATGGGGGGAGAGGGCATCCTATGCTAATGTATGGAAGGGGGAGATGGTTATATATGGGGAAAAAATAAATCAATTTTGTTGGAGGGTAGAGTATATGACATGTATGTACATTACATACATCATATGTGATCAACTTGGAAAGATAAGTTTGAGATAGACTTTGACAGACTTTATCAATAAAGGAGGTATTTATACTTTTCCTAAAGGCAATGGGAAGCCATCGCAACTTCTTAAGTGTAAGGATGACATGGCTAGTCCTGTAACGTAGGAATATCATTATGGGAACTGTGAGGAGGGAAGGGGGAGAGGAGAATAAATATTTTTTTATATATATATACATGTATTTGAATATTTGATTTTAAAACTATTAATTCCAGATTCATTCCCTTCCTCCCCTGCCACCCACCCCCACTGGGGAGACAAGCAGTTCAGTATAGGTTGTACATGTTCGGCTAATGCAAAACAATAACATAGTAGATGTATTGTAGAAGACTGACTATATTTCCCTCCCTCCTATCCCACATCCCACTTGTTCTGTTCTCTACTTTGATCCTGTCCCTTTTCAAAAGTGGGTGCTTCCAACTTCCCTCCCCCCCAGCCTGCCCTCCCTTCCATCATCCCCCCTCACATCCCCTTCCCCCCTATTCTCCTGGAGGGTGAGATCCCCTATTTAGTGTGTATTTCCCTCCCTCCTCAAGCCAGATTCAATAGGAATAAGGTTGACCCATTCCCTTTTGCCTTCCTATTCTTCCCCTCCATTGTAACCATTTTCCCTTGTCTCTTCTGTATGAGATAGTTGCCCCACTCTGTCTCTCCCCATCTCCTCTCATTATATTCCTCTCACCTCTTAATTTCACCTTTTAAGTATCATCCTTTCCTGTTAAATTGGTCCTGTGCCCTCTATCTATGTATACCTGTAAACATATATACACACATTCACATATGTATTCATATGCCCGCATACCCTCATATAAAGATATATATATATATATATATATTTCTAAACCCTTCAACTACTGAGAAAAGTTTCATAAGTTACAATTATTGTTTTTCCATGTAGGAAAGTTAATAGTTCAACTTTGGCCAGGTGGCTCAGCAAGCAAGAACACCGGCCCCAGTGCCGGGACGACCCGGATTAAATCTGGGCCCAGACACCCAGCACCACACCCAGAAACAACAACCGGCCATGCAACCCCGAGCAAGCCACTCAACCCCAATTGCTCCAAAAAAAAAAAATAGTTCAACTTTGATAAGTTCCTTATGATTTCTTTTCCCTGTTTACCTTCTCATGCTTCTCTTGCTTCTTTTATCTGAATGTCAAATTTTCTATTCAACTCTGGTTTTTTCAGCAAGAATGCTTGAAAGTCCTGTATTCCACTGAATGACCATATTTTCCCCTGAAACATGATACTCAGTTTTGCTGGGTAGGTGACTCTTGGTTTTAATCCCAGCTCCCTTGACCTCCGGAATATCACATTCCAGGCCCTTCGATCCCTCAGTGTAGAGGCTGCCAGATCCTGGGTTATCCTGATTGTGTTTCCACAATATTCAAATTGTTTCTTCTTGGCTGCTTGTAATATTCTCTCCTTAATCTGGGAATTCTGGAACCTGGCTATAATATTCCTAGGAGTTTTCTTTTTGGGATCTTTTTCAGGAGGTGATCGGTGTATTCTTTCAACCTCTATTTTGCCCTCTCGTTCTAAAACATCAGGGCAGTTTTCTTTGAGAACTTCCTGGAGGATGCTTTCCAGGCTCTTACTTTGGTCATGGCTCTCAGGCAGTCCAATAATTTTTAAATTATCTCTCCTGGATCTATTTTCCAGGTCAGTGGTTTTTCCCATGAGATATTTCACATTGCCTTCTATTCTTTCATTTGTTTGGATCTGTTTAACAGCATCTTGATTTCTCATAAAGTCATTAGCTTCCATTTGCTCCAGTCTAATTCTGAAGCCATGATTCTCCTCAGTGAGCTTTTGAGATTCTTTTTCCATCTGGCAAATTCGACTTTTTAAGGCATTCTTCTCCTCATTGCCTTTTTGAGCCTCCTTTGCCATTTGAGTCAGTCTGTTTTTTAAGGTATTATTTTCTTCAGTCAGGCTGTTGACTCTCATTTCATAATTTTCTTGCATTGTTCTCATTTCTCTTCCCAATTTTTCCTCCACTTCTCTTATCTGCTTCTTAAGGTCCTCTATGGCCTGTAACCAGCTTGTATTTTCCTTTGAAGGTGCAGGAGTTCTGACTTCACTGATTTCATCCTGTTCCATGCCTTGCTCCTTCTTATCCCCAAAATAGGAGTGTAATGTTGGAGTCTTCTGTCTGCTTTGTTTCCTTTGCCTGCTCATTTTGCCACTCAATGATTTGACTTTTGGGCTTTTTGCCACAGTAGGACTCTGCCACCAGACAGGGGAGTTTTCGTCCCAAACGCTGGGGTTTTCTCAGCTGCCGGAGGTATTAGATGGGTGCCCTCTCTGAGGTCTTCACAAGCTCTGGCAAGCTGGACACACACCCCAGGACCTCCACCCTAGACTGCAATCCAGATCCAAGCAGGTTAAAGCAAGAGCGATTACCCCTCAGACTGGTGCTTGGTCCCCCTACACTCTGCAGGCCAGGAGCTGAAGCCGCCACATGGCGCTGGCAGGCTGTGCCAGCGGCTCAGCGGTTTCTCGCCCCGGGGATAAAAGCCATGCACTCCCACTTACTGGGTCCCAAAGTCCAGAATGCACTGGCCTCTCACCTTGTCCTTCGCATCTATGTATTGATAAATCTGGAAACGGCCACAGCTGCTGCTGATCTGGAGTCCCTCTGGCTGGCGGCTGGTCAGGCCCGCCCTGGGGCTAAAGCTTCCATGCGGTGCTAGGCTCGGCTCCCAGAGCGTTGGGCTGGCCGATTCCTGCCGGCCTGCCGGACTGTTCTCAGCGGGAGGTTAGCTTCTCTGTGTCATTTTGTGGTTTCTGCAGCTCCAAAGTTTGTTTAGAGTCCCCTTTTTACATGGATTGGGGAGGGTGGAAGCCAGAGCCGCGGGAGGGTCATGCTTCTACTCCGCCATCTTGGCTCCGCCCCCCGAGAATAAATATTTATAAAGCACCTACTTTTGCCAGGTACTATTCTAAGTGATTTAACAAATATCCCATCAGTGGTATTTATAATCTCTACCCTTGCATGGAGATTTCATTGGAGATGGAAGAGACTTAAGGCAGAGACACCAATTAGGCCAACTATTAAGTAATCCCGAAGTAATGAGGTGGGCATAGTGTGAGTAGAGAAATGTGAAGGAAATGTAATCAAGATTTGATAATGTGGAATGAGACAGACTGAAGAGTCAAGAGTCATTCTTCAGTCATGAACTTAGAAGAATGGTGGTCTACTTAAAAGAAATGAAGGAGTTGGGAAGAAGGGAAGGCTCAGGGAGATGATGAGGAGCTGTCTTCAACATGTTAAGTTTGAGGTGCCTGTGGGACATCTGAATGTAAATGCCCATTGGATAGAGTTGGAGAAAAGGTATTGGATCTCAGAAGAGAGATGAGAGGATGTAAAATGGAGTTCAGGAACAGGCTGCCCTGTCCCTTAAATTTATCCTTCACTGCCATCTTTTGGTGCTGATTATTTCTCTCCATCCTACCACATATGCACATACACACACATATGTCCCGTGTAGGGGGAGGAGGGGCATTTTTGCAGAGGCAGGAAAGTACTAATTGCCAAACAAAATGCCATCAATAATATTTTACTTGAGGGCTGCAGTCCCCAGACCATGGTCCCTCAGAGGGCCTTTGGAGTTCAGTGTTCTAATCACTCTTCTTTTTCCTCCTTCCCACACAGACTCTAGATCCATTATCTAAGCATAGGTCAAACAATCACAGGATGACTCTGGGTTGGACTAGATGGTTGTGGACACCCCTTTTGATCACTTCCATGAGCTCCATCTTCTTAGGGGTAGATTCCCTATCAGAAAGCATCCCTGTGGGGAAAAAATGGGATAAGTTTATGAGCATGCATTATCCTTACTTTTATCATAGAGACAGTATAGCATCAGGAATAGGGAACTAAGCTTGGAGCAGGGAAGATGGCAAGTCACTTAAGCCCTCAGAGTTATAGTAGGATAGATTTAGAACTATAAAGTACCTTAAAGGCCATTGTCTCTGACTCCTTCCCCCACCCTCTTTAAAAAAAAATGTTTGTTTATGTTTTTCAATATTTACTTCCACAAGATTTTGAGTTATAAATTTTCTCCCCCTCCCTCCCCTCTTCCTTCCCCAAGACAGCATGCAATCTGATATAGGCTCTGCATATATACTCATATTAAACAAATTTTCACATTAGTCATGTAGAGAAAAAATTAGAGCTAATGACAGAAACCATAAGATAGAAGAAACAAAATGAAAACAAACAAACAAAAACCAAGAAAGCAAATAGTATGCTTCAATCTGCATTCAGACTCCAGATCTTCTTCTGCATGTGGATAGCACTTTCTATCACGAGTCTTTTGAAGCTGTCTCAGATCCTTGCATTGCTGAGAAGAGCTAAGTCTAACAAAGTTAGTTATTGCACAATGTTGCTGTTACTGCATATAATGTTCTCCTGGTTCTGCTCACTTCACTCAGCATCAGTTTGTGTAGGTCTTTCCAGGTTTTTCTGAAGTCCACCTGATTCCTTTTTTTTTTTTTTAAGCAATCGGGGTTAAGCAACTTGCTCAAGGTTACACGGCCAGTTATTTCTGGGTGTGGTGCTAAGTGTCTGAGCCCAGATTTGATCCAGGTTATCCCAACACTGGAACCGGTGCTCTTACTCACTGAGCCACCTGGCTGCCCCACACCTGATTCCTTTTTACAGATGAAGAAACTGAGGGTCAAAGTGACAACTCTATAAATTGCAGAAAAGCTCCCAATCAGCATTAGTTGAAGGACAATCCTCATCTAGCTGTATGTTTATCAATAGGGAGATTAGATTATTGACTCCATCTGAAAGAATCCCAGGAAAGAAGTGTCAGGATAAAAATCATACATTCGGATCTAGGAGATATTTCACAGATGAAGACGTTATGGTCTAAAGGTGAGAACTGTCTCCCCTAAGATCACATGTGCTGTAAGGGACTGAGTTGGAATTTGAAGCCACATCTTCTGATTCCAAATCTATTGCTATTGCCACTAAACCAGTATCATCAATCTATGAGTTATTTTACTTATTATAATGATCTCAGGGCATTTGGAGGGTGGGCGTAAAGTGGCAAGAATAAGAGAACCAGACCCAGCAAAATAAGTCAAGTATGCTCCTCAAATTGAGTCTTATCCAGAGCCAACAGAAAATGAACATTTATTAAGCATTTACCATGGACCAGGCACTGTGCTAAGTATTTTAAAATCTCTCCTATAATCCTCAGAATAACCCGTCAATGTAGGTACTGTTATTATGCCCATTTTATAGTTGAGGAAACTGAGGTAGACAGAGATTAGGTGACTTGCTCAGGGTGATACATTTAGGAAGTATGTGAGACTGAACTCTAGACCAAGTGCTCTATCCACTACTCCACTGAGTTCCTTCCAGTTCCTTCAATATCTCTCTGTATGTCATCTGTTAATTTTTCTTATTGCCCTTCTCTAGACCCTCTCTAGCTTAAAAGTGATGTTACTAAACCATTGCTCCTAGAAATGAGCCCAGTACTACAGAGGTGTTCGAAACAGTCCAGGGTTTCTTCAGTCAGACTCATCTCCTTATTCCTGGAAGTCATGCTTCTTTTAATGCAATTTAAGAGTCTTAGACTATGGTTCTTAGATAAGACTAATGGACAGGGATCAGCTAAATGATATCAGAAGGTAGTCCTCCAGGGCTCCTGCCTCCTCTTCTTCTCCTTCCTCTTCCTCCTCTTTCTCCACTCCTCCCATTAATCCAATGCTAAGCACATCCAGACTTCCCTTAGTAGCAAATACAACTTTGGGGGATTTTAGTATTTAAAAAAGGAAAGGGGTGGCGAAGAAGCTTTTGTTCCACGATAATTTGCTAATAGAGGTTTAATTGTAAGAGGTAGATCCTGATTAGAGACAGTGTATTTTGGCATTAAGAAGTATAATCATTTAACAAGCCTGTTTATATCCACAAAGCACATACTTAGGAGCATAATAGAGGAAGTTGGAACTATAATAGGGAGATCAGAAAGATTAAGTTTAGATACACGCAAATAAACGGTGCCCAAACTGCAAGAGCTCTTTGAAGAGAAGGCTGAGTCAGAGATTAAGCTGATGATAATGGTTGGTCTTAAGCAGGTGAAAACTTCCTGGAGGAAAGTGAGATGGTTCATGGAGCATGATTTTATGAGAGAGGAAGAGAGACAGATAAAGAGACAGAGAGACAGAGACAAGAGACAGAGACAAAGAGACAGAGAGAGACAGAGACAGGGAAGGGGAGTTATATTTGACATTGGAGATTTCTAGACAACAGAGCACTTTTACACCTACGAGAAAAAAATATAAATGCTATCACAGTGCCTAGCATAATAGATCCTTAATAATTATGACCTCCAATCTACTTTGGAAAAGGGAGTCAGAACTATCTACCCATTTTTCAGATGGGGAAAACAAGGCACAAGACACTTATGTAAGTGATTTGCCCAAGGTAACATAAATAAGTGGGAACTGAATGCAGGTTCTCTGACTTCAGGGCTTCTTTTCACTGTACTATTATCACGTCTATTAACCTGGTGCTTGTTGACGGAGCTGTAAATTTGCACCTAGCAAACACTAGTGCCCTTCTTGCCCCCAGAACTGTGAACCAGGGCCCTGCCCCCTTGTGACTGACCACCAGCCTCCTCTCCACTCTAGAACTTTGAACCACAACCACATATTGGCAATAAGAGTTGCCAATCAGTACCAACTGTACCCAGGGTCAACAACAAGTCCCTCTAATCTTTTATTTTTTCTGGCCAGCTGTGAAACCCCCTTACTGCCTCTGGGCTGAGAGCTCCCAAAGCTGCTGCTGCTGCTGCTGTGGCCACATTTGCTTCTACTGCATGTACATGCTCCAAACATGCTCCACCGTGGTGATACAGACTTCTCTTGAAGACCTCCTAAGCTCTGCCACTCCAAAATTCAATTTGAGGCATTATTTTAAAGTTGCTTAGAGGGAAATGTTGAGAAAGTTCAACTGGGTTGCTGCCTCTAATCGTCATATTGGTTCCAGCCACACTACTTTCTTTTTTTATTTTATTTTTTTACTTTTTGGAGGGGGAAAAGCTGGGCAATTGGGGTTAAGTGACTTGCTCAAGGTCACAGGGCCAGTAAGTGTTAAGTGTCTGAGGCCGGATTTGAACTCAGGTCCTCCTGACTCCAGGGCCAGTGCTCTATTCACTGTGCCACCTAGCTGCCCCACCCCCTACTACCTTCTAAACTTGTCATACAAGTGAACCTCTATCTGAGGACTCAGGTCTCCTGGATCTCCCTCATCCCTGAGGAAACTTGGCTCCTTAAGGTCAAAGATAAGCTGTACCCAAATTCTAATTGTCTAACTCCTTTCTCCTGTTATCATCAGCTCTCAAGGATTCAATTGCCATCTCCACGCAGATGATTTTCTGATCTATGTCAAGTCTTGATCTCCTTTGTGAGTTTCAGTTCTGCATCAGCAGCTGCCCATTGGATATTTCAAATTGGACATGTCTTGGAGACATCAACATTTCCAAAACAGAACTTATTTTTCCCCCAAAGCTCAGCTCACTTTTAAACCCCCTTATGATTACATGGATGCCACCATCTTTTCAGTCATCTAGATTCAAAACTTATGTATTATCCTCAACTCCTCTCTTTCGCTCACTCCACATGGTCAGTCTTATGATTCCAATCTTCTAAACAGTGCTCGAAAATGTCCCCTTCTCTCCATTCACACAGCTACCACTTAAGTTCAGTGGATCATGACTTCCTGTCTCAAGCCTTTCTCTATTATACCAATCCAATCTCTAAAGAGCTGCCAAAGTGATTTTCCTCATGCATATCTTATTATGCCACCCTCTCCTATTCAGCAAACTCCTATGGCTCCCTATTCCCTCTAAGATCAAATATAAAATCCTTTCATAACCAACCTACCTTTTTAGCCTTCTTATACATTAGTCCTCTCCTAGACAGAACTTTATGATCCAGCATACTTGTTGTTCCAACACTTTACTTGATCTCCTGTCTCCACACCTGGAGTGTATTCTCTCCTAATTTCTACTTCTTAGAATCTCTGGATTTCTTGAAGAACCAACTCAAGTAACATTTTCTTCATGAAGCTTTTCCTAGTCCTTGCCCATACCACCACCTAATTGCTAAATAGCCCTATATTAATTTTGAATGTGTTCTCTATATAGTTATATAGAGAACACATTCAAAATTACAATATGATATATGTAATACGGTATTATATAATAATATAATATTATGTGATGTGATATGATACTATCTAACCTAATCTAAATCTTGTCTCCCGTATAGGAGAATACAATTTCCTCGAGGGCAGGGATTATTCCACTTCTGTCACAGTATCCACTGTTTGGTGCTTGGCATATCATAAGAACCTAATAAATGTTTGTTCCTAGATTGATTGAATGATCATCGCTGTCTCTTGCTACCCTATTCTCACCCACTTAAGTCTTTCCATTCCAGACTTTTTTCCACACAATCTATGCCACAAGGTCACAATTTCTAGGATTTTTAACAAATAAAGAATGAATAAATTCATCCAGAAATGTATGACTGGGAAAAGAAAATGGGCTGTTAACATGACAATAGAAAGGGTTCAATCCACCTACCAACAGGTATTTATTAAGTGCTATAAAGTGTGCTAAACACTGGGGATACAAGCAAAAACAGTCCCTGTGCTCAAGGAGTTTAATTCTAATGGATCAAGCAATGAGCAGGCGGTGTGTTCTGCTGGTATCCTTGTAGTGTTAGGAGAGAATGATGAAGCCTTGCATATTGGGTGGATACCTTATGATGAACTTAGAGAAAGGCACAGATAAGAATTGCTGATAAAGAAAAGGCTGTTATCTTAATCACTGAAAGGAACACCCACGCCCATGAGATCACCCATTAATTTGAATAATTATAAGGGAAAAGAAACTGTACACTCTCAGAAATACTATACCATGAGTATTTTTTTTTAATCTACTCATTAGCACCCAAGCTTTGTAACCTAATCCTTGACTAGTTTCCAAAACCTGGATCTGTCTATCTTGTTTCCATCTAGGTTGACACCTTCTAACTGCCTCTTGGGCCCTACTGACAATGGCTTCTATCTTGGAAAACTCTTTGGCTACTTTGGGGATTTGCTTCTACAGGACTCTCTGAATTGGTTCATTCCTCTAATCCTGGGCTCACTCTCAGTCAATCAGGAAGCCTTCTGAGTAAATAATGAGTTTGTAAATGTTCCACTTGTGTATCATTATGGAACAGGATTATAAATTCATAGGTCTGGGGCAGGAAGGGACCTCAGAAACCATCTATCCCAACCCTCTCACAGTTGAGGAAACATAGCCAGAGAAGAGAGATAAGTGATTTCCTCTAAGTCACACAAGTACTAAGTGGCAGAGCTGGGATTCAAAGTTAGGTTAACCTAATCCAAATTATGTTCTTTCCACTGTTCAACATCCCTTCCTTACACTACTTAGTTACTCCTTTTTTTTTTAATATCTTATTTTTTTAGTTTACAGCATTCATTTCCACAAGATTTTGAGTTACAAATTTTCTCCCTACCCACCACTCCAAATTAGCAATCCCACTGAATATCCCCTCCCCCAATCTGCTCTCTCCCATATCTTCCCCCATACCCCTCCGATTTTCCAGTAGAGCATGGTGGATCTCTATGCCCCAGTGCCTGCATATTTTATTTCCCAGTTGCATGTAAAGTAATAGTAATAATAGTATATATATATATTTGATTTTAAATCTTTGAATTCCAGATTCTTTCCCTTCCTCCCTTTGTCACCCACCCTTACTGGGAAGACAAGCAATTCAATAAAAGTTGTACATGTGTAGTTACTCAAAACATTTCCATAGTGGATATATTGTGAAAGACTGACTATATTTCACTCCATCCTATCCCACCTCCCACTTGTTCTATTCTCTACTTTGATCCTGTCCCTTTTCAAAAGTGGGTGCTTCCAACTTCCCTCCCCCCCAGCCTGCCCTCCCTCCTATTATCCCCCCTCTCATCCCCTTCCCCCTACTCTCCTATAGGGTGAGATACCTATAGTGGGTATGTCATTCCCTCCCTAAGCCAAATTCAATGAGAATAAGGTTGACTCATTCCCTTTTGCCTTCCTGCTCTTCCCCTCCATTTTTACAGTTTTTCCTTGCTTCTTCTATATGAGATAATTTACCCCATTCTGTCTCTCCCCATCTCCTCTCATTATATTCCTCTGTCACCTCTTAATTTCACATTTTAAGTATCATCCCTTCCTATTCAATTGGTCCTGTGCCCTCTGTCTATGTATACCTGTACATATATATGTATATATATATATATATATATACACACACACACACACATACTCACATATGTACTCATACACCAATATGCCCTCCTATATAGACATGTATATGTATGTATACATGTATATATATGTACATTTATATTCCCTTCAACTATTCTCATACTGAGAAAAGTTTCATAAGTTACAATTATCATTTTTCCATGTAGGAATATAAATAGTTGAACTTTGATAAGTTCCTTATGATTTCTTTTCCCTGTTTACTTTCTCATGCTTCTCTTGCTTCTTGTATCTGAATGTCAAATTTTCTGTTCAACTCTGGTTTTTTCATCAAGAATTCTTGAAAGTCCTCTATTCCACTGAATGACATATTTTCCCCTGAAACATGATACTTAGTTTTGCTGGGTAGGTGATTCTTAGTTTTAATCCCAATTCCTTTGACCTCTGGAATGTTATATTCCAAGCCCTTCGATCCCTCAGTGTAGAAGCTGCCACATCCTGTGTTATTCTGATTGTGTTTCCAGAGTATTGAAATTGTTTCTTCCTGGCTGCTTGTAATATTTTCTCCTTGATCTGGGAACTCTGGAATTTGGCTAAAACATTCCTAGGAGTTTTCTTTTTGGGATCTTTTCCAGGAAGTGATCAGTGGATTCTTACAATCTCTATTTTGCCCTCTGGTTCTAAAACATCAGGGCAATTTTCCTTGAGAATTTCTTGAAGGATGATTTCTAGGTTCTTTTTTTGATCATGACTTTCAGGTAGTCCAACAATTTTTAGATTGTCTCTCCTGGATCTATTTTCCAGGTCAGTGGTTTTTCAAATGAGATATTTCACATTGCCTTCTATTTTTTTCATTTGTTTGGATCTGTTTAATAGTATCTTGATTTCTCATGAAGTCACTAGCTTCCATTTGCTCCAATCTAATTCTGAAGGAATGATTCTCTTCAGTGAGCTTTTTTTTTTTTAAAGCAATTGGGGTTAAGTAACTGCCCAAGGTTACATGGCCAGTTTTTTTTTGTGGGGGTGTTAAGTATCTGAGGCTGGAATGGATCCTGGGTCCTCCCAACTCCGAGGCCAGTGCTCTTACTCACTGTGCCACCTAGCCACCCCACTTCAGTGAGCTTTTGAGATTCCTTTTCCATCTGGCAAATTCAGCTTTTTAAGACATTGTTCTCCTCATTGCCTTTTTGAGCCTCTTTTACCATCTGAATTAGTCTATTTTTTAAGGTGTTATTTTCTACAGTCAGGTTGTTGACTTTCATTTCATAATTTTCTTGCATCATTTTCATTTCTATTCCCAATTTTTCTTCTACATCTCTTATTTGGTTTTCAAAATCCTTTTTAAGCTCCTCCATGGCTTGTAACCAGCTCATATTTTTCTTGGAAGCTTTTGGTGCAGAAATTCTGACTTCCCTGTCTTCCTTCTGTTCTATGCTTTGATCCTTTTAGTCCCCAAAATAGGAGTCTAACGTCTAATTTCTCTGTTTGCTTTGCTTCCTTTGCTTGCCCATGCAGCCATATAATTACCTGACTTTTGACTCTTTTGCCACAGCAGAACTATGCTACCAGAAAGGGGTGCTTTATCTCAATCACTGGGGTTTTTGCAGCTGCTAGAGCTATTAGTTGGGCACCCTCTGTGAAGCTTCAACACTCTGGCAAACTGTTCATGCATCCCAGGACCTCCAGCCTAGACAGCGATCCAGATCCAAGCAGGTTAGAGCAAGAGCTATTACCAAGACCCTATTACCCTCAGACTGGTCGCTTGGTCCCCCTACAATCTGAAGGCCAGGAGCTCTGAAGTAGCATGGCTGCAGAGCCTCAGCTGCTTCTTGCCCTGGGGGCAAAGGTCAGATATCACTCCAGAACTCCCTGTTCCCTCAAAGTCTACACTGACCTCTCACTTTGTCTTTGGCATGTACGGGTTAATAATTCTGGAAACTGCCACAGCTGCTGGTGATCTGAAGTCCCTCCAGCTGTGGCTAGTCAGGCTGCCCTGAGGCTAAAACCTCCAGCTCACTGGGGCTGTGCTCGGCTCCCAGAGCAGAGCACTGTGCTGGCCCCTTCTGCCAGCCTGCTGGGCTGTCTTCAGCAGAAGATTAGCTTCTTTCTATCATTTTGTGGGTTCTGTAGCTCCAAAGTTTGTCTAGAACCATTTTTTACATGAATTAGAGGAGGTGGAAACTGGAACCATGTGGAAGTCCTGTTTCTACTCCACCATCTTGTCTCCGCCCCCACTTAGTTACTTCTTAGAAGAGCTAAGAGAAAGCATTCTTGTGGGAAGATTTATGTGTGTAATCTCAAAAATCTGTGTACGTAGACAACCATATACATAGTAAATAAAGAAATGTAGCCCAGTTACAGAGGCCAAAAGCTCTGACTGCTTTACCTAGGATTCATTGGCATGTCTTTAAAGAAGATCTTAGTCATAAGGGGAATCTCAGCACCTCAGCCCCCTAAATAGCTCCTGTGAATTCTGTGGGAGGGCAGTTGGAAGAGGGAAGACTATGAAATGAATTTTCCATTCACAATCAAGAATTTGACAGGAGTTACAAAGGATTTCCCAATCCCAACTGACAGTTGTCTGGGGCAGGGGACTAAGAACCAAGGATGAAGAGAAAGACAGTTGAAAGGAAAGATTTTATCTTAGCCTGTGGTATTTGGGTGACTTATATTGGCTGGGTTGCTTGGCTTAGCTCTCTCTGTCACAGGTTTTTCTAACCACTTCAGTCCAGTAGATGGCGGCAAAGAGCAACATATAGACCTGAGGAGACCAACTAGCCAAAGTCTATCAGATGGCAGCAGAGAGAACGGTCAAAGAACACAAGGCAGAAGAGACGATGCAAGCGAGACCAGCGAGTCAGGATCCGGATGAGACCAGAGCTTGGATGTCCAACAGAAAGAAATGAAGAGCGACTAGTGACATCATGAGAAAACACCTGTGGTGCCACAGCATTAGCAGTATGGGCTATACCATCCTTTTGGTAACCCTGTCTGCATATGTCTCCCAGTGTGTGCTTTCTCTGTGTGTTTCTGAGCAACACGACTTTATGTATGTTCCCAAGTCACATGTAACCTCAGCATGAGCTCTTTCTCCCACACTATTAGTATGGTCAGCTATAGAAAAGTGTTTTTCCCATAGGAAAGTAGGAGAATCTTTTCTTGTCTTTATATTTGCTATGCTATTTCATTAAATGTCCTTTGCTTTGAGTTAGTATGTCCTCTAACTTGTTGGCAAAACAGAGAGAGAGAGAGAGAGAGAGAGAGAGAGAGAGAGAGAGAGAGAGAGAGAGAGAGAGAGAGAGAGAGAGAGAGAGAGAGAGAGAGAGAGAGAGAGAGAGAGAGAGAGAAAGGGAGGAAGGAAGGAAGGAAGGAAGGAAGGAAGGAAGGAAGGAAGGAAGGAAGGAAGGAAGGAAGGAAGGAAGGAAGGAAGGAAGGAAGGAAGGAAAAGAAGGAAGGAAAAGAAGGAAGGAAATTGGTAGGGGCTTATGAGTTATGGTCTTAAGTATGTTCTGACCCACAGAGTACTTTTGACCTGGCAAAGCATTTCTAGAGTCCCCCATATGAAGTATGGCTTAGGTACTCCATCAAAATAACTCAACCTGATACAATTCAACTAAAAAAACTGATAGAATATACTCCCCTTTCTTTATATCCTTGCAGAAGACACTGAATAGTATCTTGGGGATGGGTTCTTAATACATTACTTATTCCTAGGGGGAAAGGTAAGTGTAAAGAAGGACCCTGGAATTATTCTAATCTTGCAAGGGTTCTTCCTTGATTTTGTGGGGGGTTTACTGCAACAGAATAGATTTGGACCTATCTGCTTGGGGGACAGTCAGCTTCACACAATAAAGACATATCCACCCATTGTATGTTAGAAATGAAAGGGAACTGGGAGATCATCTGGCCTAAACCCCTCCTTTGACAAGTGAGGAAACTAAGACCCAGAGAAGGGAAATGATTTGCCCCAAACTGACTATGGCTCTTTCCAGCTCTAAAATTCTAATTCTCTGGTCTCATGCTGTCTGTGTTTGCCACAGGAGTTTGCAAGGTTACATTGGAGGGGATGGAGTCTCCAGTCAGGCTTGTGAGTAATGATATTGTCTCTAGTATTTGATCCTTGTGGTGTAGAGGAGTGTATTTTTACTCTGCTCCCCAGTTAACTCCTTTTCAATCCTTCTGAGTTGTGGGTACCTGTCTGAAAATGTGGATTTTCTACCTATGACTTAAAGCAGAAGAGTCTAATAATTAATGTGCCCAGGAACGGAGGGGAGTCAGAAAAGACAGAGGAGCTGGAGTTAAAGCATTTATTTGTCTTAATTTAGTTAAGTTATGTTCATTACAAGTCAAACAGGCCTATATTATCTTATGACACTCAGTTTGAGGCCAGCTAAGGTTACACTTCCATTTCCAAATACAGTCCAAGTAACAGACAGGTTACAGAAATCAGAGATTTTAGACCTGTCAATAAATAAGACATAATAATAGCTTATTGAGACCTAGTTCAAGCTTCAGAGCCTGGCAAAATTGTCAGTAAGGGAATAGTGGATAAACAGGGATCTAAGCTGCCCAGATTGCCTTCATTCTTTGTTGGAAATCCATTTTCAATTCAATTCAACAAACATTTGTCAATACCCTGCTATGTGCCAGACAGTGTGATTGGTCCCAGGGCTACAAGGCAAAAAGGGGAGAGGAAGGGGAAACCTCTCTTGTCCTTAAGGATCTTACACTCTAACTAGGGACACAACATAGACATAGACAATTAAATATACAATATGTATAAAGGAAGGAGTACAATCGCAACTGGTGGAATTGGGATAGTCTTCTGGTTAGAGGTAGCCCTCAAATATGACTTCAAATTACTTTATTCAAGTAGTCCTGAACCCATTGGTCTTTAAGATGTGCACAGAATTTTCTGCCCTTCTTCAGAGTAAACCTGTGAATGGAAACAAAGAGAAAGTATGAAGGCCATTGTCAGAAGAAAAGTCAAATACTCCTAACAGGGCACTGACATCAAATCCCAAAAAGGGTAGGATACACGTAAGGTACAGTTAATCCTTGGACAATAAAACAGGAACCTCACTTCTTCTTAATCACCTGGAAACCTGTTTCCTACCCTCTTTTCCTCCCATTCCTTTGCAACTCACTCCTGGTTAACAGATGCAGCCTGTCACATCTGCTTTACAGAATGGTAGCCAATATGGTAACCTGTCCCTCCCTGGACCTGGGATATGCACTGGAAAACCCCTGGGCTCTGAATGAAAGTGCTGTCCTCACCACTGGAATAACAGAGGATGGTTAAACCAACATCAGTCTCATTCATGCCTTCCATAACTTGGGGCAAAGTCCTTTATTTCTTCCCAGAACCTAATGCCCTATCAATCTTCCCTTCCAAATCCCAACCTTCATCACATGTCCCCCTAAGCCTTTTCATTCTTTCCTTCTTCTTACCATAGACTTCTTTCTTCATGCCATCTACATGACTTAGGCTTATAGAACTAGAGCACCATGCCCTTTATTTTACTAAGGAGAAAACTGAGGCCCAGGGAGCTGACTTGCATTTTTGTGAGGTCACAGGGATGACAAGTGCCAGAAGCAGAATTTGATTCCAGGTCTTCTGACTCCTGAGCTAATGGTCCTACCACTGAAGCACACTTCCTGTTTCCCATCATCTGACTTCTGGCTACTTCACAGAGACTATTCAGAAGACCAAAGCATCCTCCTCTCCCACAAAACTCATTAGCTACTCCCTGGGCTCCTCTGCTCTTCAGAGAGTCCTATAAGTAAAATGTTTCCGAGAAGGGAATTGGGGGACCCAGTTCCCTCCATTCAGTACCTAATCTGAAGCTTGGATCCCACTGAGTCCCAGGTCAGAGGGACTGATTCTAAACTTAGGCACCCCTTAGTGCCTAAGCAGCTAAAATGTTTCTTCTGCTCCCTGAGATTCTCCTGGCTGTCCTTTACTCTGTCATGGACAGTTTCATTTCTGAGGGAGGAATCTACAGAGATCCCATTTGTGTGAAACCATGTCTGGGGCAAGAAACTTACATCACAGCCTTGTAGGGGCAGGAAGAGCTAGTGATATCATGGCTTTTGATGAGAGAGTGTGGAAGATTCTTCCTCAGGAAGACAAAGCAGCAGGTGGGCTTCGAATCAACCACTGTAAGGAAAACCCAGAAGACAGTCTGCACCTTGCTAAGAAGCCTGCTCACCTCACCCCTTACATTGGCATGATGTGGGCTTCTCCAAGATTGTTCGATACTCAAGGAATGCTTGAGCAGGGCTATAAGTCATCAACCTCTCTATTTATAGAGAGATTGAAAGAAAAAAAGACAAAGTACCTAGGGAAAATCACCTACATGTTCTCTCAATGAGACAAGGGACTCAGAACCCCAGGGCTCTTCAGTGACTTGCCTGCCCAACCTACTAACCTGAATCCTTACCACCCACCTATATTGATAGGACAGTGACACATTATTGTGCAAGGAGCCATGGAAAGGCAATGAGGAAATATAGATTCTAACCTTGCAAGCCACCTTCTATCACGTCAAAACTCTGCAAACTGGAACAATTCACCAAACCTCTCTGGGATCTCCAGAGTAAAATGAAGTACTTGGGCTCAATAAAGCTGAGACCCTTCTTCCCAGCTTTCATTCTGAGTCCATCAGCCCCAGAGGGAGAATGGGCCAAAAAAGGTCCCAGCATTCCAGGAGGTGATTACTTCTACTTTAGGTTTGCTGTAGACCCTCACCCACAATCTACCTGCAACCCAACTTGAGAAGTGCCCTCTTCTTTCTGGCTTTCCTCTCTTCAGAGGAAATCTTGCCTGGAAATTAACTTAAGGTTCTCTGGGGAAGTGTCCCAGACATGGGGGTCTGCTCTGCTTCTCTAAGAGCATAGGATCAGAGAGAAATAAATTAATCAGCCTCATACTTACAACTATTGCTGAAGCTATTCTGGGGCCCCAATAGTATGAGCAGCAGACATAGCAGGACTACAGAAGTGTGCTGCATCTCGGAGTGGGCTGTGGCTGCTGCTGATGCACCTTCAAGTTCTGCTGGCTCCCCATCTCACCAGTACTGGGGTATTTATATCCAGCACTTGGGGTTTTCCCTGCCCATCCCTGCAGAGGTGGGGGCGCTCACAAAAGGAAAGGAAGTTATTTATGACGCAATGACCACATGGAAAACTCCTTTTCCCTGTGAGTAGAGTAAGGCCCTGGGGAAAACTTGCCCTCAGCAGGGGACAGATAGGGATCTTGTATAGATGTGCAGTGCAGTTAGATGCTGAGTATAGATAAGTGGGTGTGGTGGGAAACAACATGTGGGGGCAGGGGACAGTAGGAAGAGGTGACTATCTGAGAAAACTGTTTTCTCCATCTTTCTTTCTTTCCTCTCTTCATTCTCCCTTTTCTTCTTCCTACTAAAGGTATAGCTCAGGTTTTCATCAATTTTGGGATGAAATTTTCTATCAATTTTCAAATCAATTAATTAACAAGCATATATTGAGCATTTACTCTGAGCCATGCACTTTTCCAGAAGGAGAATGTACCCAAAGATGAACAATCCCAGCCTTTGTAGAGCTTACATCTTATCGGAAGGGGAATAAAAGTTACATATAAACATATACAAAACATATGAAATGAATACAAGGCAATCTGGGGCATGCTAAGAAGGCAATAGCAGCTAGACTTCTGGAATGTTCTAGCAGCCTCTTGTAGAACTCTACTTGACTGCCAATTTATCCCCAAGATACAAGATGCCCCAATATATGAAATACTGAACAAAATAAGTCCACAAGTATTTATTAAGCACCTGCTGTTTGCCAGGAACTGTTCTGGTGGCTGAAGATACAATAATAAAAATGAGACAGACCCTCCCAAGGAGCTTTAGGTTCTCTTGGAGGAGACAACATGTATACACATAAATATAGACACTACAAAAAAATAATGGGGGAGGCACTAGCAACTAGAGGAATAAGGAAAAGTTTCAAACAGGAAATGATCCTTGAGCTGGTCTCTGAAAAGGGATAAGGCTTTTAAGAAGTAGACATAGAGAACAAGTATATTTTAGGCAGGGACATAGTCAGGAAGATGACCAGGATGTCATGTAGTATATAGTATACTAATGTCTGTAGTATATATGCATACATGTGTGTGTTTCCAACCGTGTCATCGTCCACACATCATCCACACACACATGTGTGGCAGAGTGGGAAAGGGCAGTATTGTAGGCTGTCTCTCATCAGTGACCTTTTGCCCTGAGGATTTAAGGCCTTAAGTCTCTTTTCTTGGTCCATAATCTTAGGAACTGTTCATTTATTCCCTCCAACATCTTTTCTCCCATTGAAGGTCTTAAGTACCAGCACAGATGGTCTAAGGTGACTCACTGGGTCCAGAGCTCTGACTTGGGCACTAGAGAGAATAAAAGCATGCCTTAGTTCCCGATCTAAAAA
Source organism: Petaurus breviceps papuanus (assembly GCF_028583685.1). Classification (NCBI taxonomy): domain Eukaryota; kingdom Metazoa; phylum Chordata; class Mammalia; order Diprotodontia; family Petauridae; genus Petaurus; species Petaurus breviceps. Next base: position 27,472,272 of record NW_027185798.1, read on the forward strand.
CAATTCACATGTAGGGCTCTCGGGGTGGGGGTGGGGTGGGGAAAAGAGGAGCTAAAGCAGTAGACACTGAGTTCTTTGGGGAAAGTAGGGTGCTCTGACTCTCTATATAGAGACCTGGGATGGTCAGGGGTTATATGACTTGGGCATCTGAATCTCAACACTGCCTACTTACTCTTTGAGTAATGTTGTACAAGTCATCTGACTTCTCTGGACCTCAGTTTTTTGGCTTTTAGCCTTTAATTCAAGGGTGAGAACGACTCTCAGAGTCAAGAAGACTTATGTTCAAGTTCCAGCTCTGACATATACCAACTGATCAAGTTACTTAACCTCTTAGTGCCCTGGGCAACTCTCTAGGACCAAACTGCCAAGCAGGTGTCAATCTATATCTATAGGGGAGTTTCCTCATGGGGAGTTTCCCATTAATATTGAAATCATAAAAAGACAAGAGTTGGATTCAACAATCTCTAAGGACACTGCTGCTAAATCTATGATACTGAGGTACCAAGTCAGGGGCCATCAAGAAAGAAAGATGGCATTAGTCCTTGGGAAAGAACAAGAAATCTAGATGAAGAAGACTAAAAGGAGTCTGGGAAGGGTTTCTTTGGAAGGGAGTCCATTGAGTGATGGGCTAAAATGGATGATTTCTTCCCTGTAGGCAGTGAGAAGCAGATGCTAAAATGGAAGCAGATAGCAGAATGGATTAGAAACCAGAATCTTGCTTATGAGAAACACACCTGAAACAGAGGGACACATGCAGAGTTAAATAAGTGGTGGGAGCAGAAGCTATTATACTTAAGCTGAGATAGGGAAAAAAAGGCAGAGGTAGCAATCATTATCTCAAACAAAGCAAAAGTAAAAATAAACCTAATTAAAAAAGATAAGCAGGAAAACTATGTCTTACTAAAAGGCACCATAGTCAATGAAGTAATATCAATACTAAATATATATGCACAAAATGCAATAGCACCCAAATTCTTAAAGCAAAAATTAAATTAATTACAGGTGGGAAAAAAACAGCAAAACTATACTAGTGACCTCAGCTTTCTTTCTCAGGGCTAGATAAATCTAATCATAAGAAAGATATTATGGAGGTGAATAAAATTTTAGAAAAGTTAGTTATGATAGATCACTGGAGAAGATTGAATAGTAATAAAAAGAAGTATAACTTTTTCTCACCTGTGCATTCCACCTGTACAAAAACTGACTTTGTATTAGGGCATAAAAACCTTACAAACAAATACAGAAAAAAAATAGTAAATGCACCTTTTTTCAGACTATTATGCAATAAAAATTACATTCAATATAGGGCTTTGGGAAGATAGATTAAATAATCTAATCCAAAAGAATGAGTCAAAGAACAGATCATAGAAACAATCAATAATTTCATTAAGGAGAATGATAATGATGAAGCAACATACCAAAATTTGTGGAACATAGCCAAAGCGGGGAAAATGTATATCACTAGATGTGTACATAAATAAAAGAGAGAAATGGCAGATCAATGAATTTGACATGCAACTAGAAAAAAAAGAACAAATTAAAAATCTCCAGTTAAACACCAAAATGGAAATCCTGAAAATCAAAGGAGAGATTAGTAAAACTGAAAGTAAAAAAGCCATTGAACTAATAAATAAACCTAGAAACTAGTTTTATGAAACAATCAAAAAAAAATAGATAAACCAATGCTTAATTTGATTAAATAAAAGAAAGGAGAAAGCAGTATAAAAAACGAAAAGGGTGAATGTGCCAATTGTATGCCAGAAAAACAGACAATCTAAGTGAAATGAAAGAATGTTTACAAATGTATAAATTGTCCAGATTAACAGAAGAGGAAATAGAATCAATTACCTTATATAACTTAAGTAACCCTATCTTAGAAAAAGAAATGGAACAATCCATAATTGAACTCTCTAAGGAAGCCCCCAAAGGACTAGATAGATTTACAAGTGAATTCTACCAAACATTCAAGGAATGCTTAATCTCAGTGCTATATAAGCTATTTTTTTTAAAAAAATAGGTAAAGAAGGATTCCTACTAAATTACTTTCATGAAACAAATATGATTTTAATACCTAAACCAGGGAGAGCAAAAATAGAAAAAGAAAAACTTAGGGGCGATTAGGTGGAGCAGTAAGATCACCAGCCCCAGAGTCGGGAGAACCCAGGATCAATTCCAGCCTCAGATACTTAACACCCACACAAAAAAAACTGTCTGTGTAACCTTGAGCAAGTTACTTAACCCCAATTGCTTTAAAAAAAAAGAAATAAAACTTTAGACCAATTTCCCTAATGAATATTGATGCAAAGATAGATAGATAGATAGATGATAGATAGATAGATAGATAGATAGATAGATAGATAGATAGATAGATAGATGATAGATAGATACATAGATAGATAAATGCTAGCAAAGAGATTACAGCAATATGTTCCAAAGATCCTACACTATGATGAGGTAGTATTTATACCAGGAATGCAGGACTTGTTCAATATTAGGAAAATTGTAAGATAATTGACCATGTCAATAACAAAAACAATAAAAATCATGATCATATTAATAGATGCAGGAAACAGCATTTGACAGAATACAACACCTATTCTTATTTTTAAAAAAATAAACACTGCAAAACATGGGGATAAATGACACCATTCTTCAAATAATAGCTAGTATATATCTAAAACCAAGAGCTAACATAATCCATAATGGCAATAAACTTGGAGCCTTCTTAATAAGATTAGGGGTGAAGCAAGAATGTCCATTATCACAATTATTCTTCAATATTTTATTAGAGATGCTAGCTATAGCAATAAGATTTTAAAAAAGAAATTGAAGGCATGAAAATAGTCAATGAGAAACAAAACTATCATTCTTTACAGATGATGTGATGGTATGCTTAAAGAACCATAGAGAATCAAATTAAAAACTGGTTGAAATAACAATTTTAGCATAGTCACAGGTTATAAAATAAACCTACATAATTCATTAGTGCTTTTATAGATTGCCAAAAAAAACTCATCAGAAAGAGATAGAAGGAGACATTCCATTTAAAATAATTGAAGACACTATAAAATACTTAGGAGTCTATCAGCCAAGATAAACTCAGGGTCAACATGAACAAAGTTATGAAATACTTTTTTCACACAAATAAGGACAGATCTAAACAATTAGAGAAATATTAACTGCTTATGGGCAAGCTGAGCCAATATAATAAAAATGACAATTCTACCTAAGTTTAAAAAAATTCAGTATTCAATTACATACCAATCATTCTACCAAAGAATTGCTTTATAGAGCTAGGAAAAATCATAACAAAATTAATCTGGAAGAACAAAAAGTCAAGGCTATCAAGGGAATCTATGAAAAAAGAAATATTATGTCAAGAGGCCTACTAGTACCAGATTTCAACCCATATTACAAATTGGTAATCATGAAAACAATCTGATACTGGCTAAGAAATAGAGTGGTAGATCAGTGGAATGGATTAGATACACAATACACCGTAATGAATGACCCTAGTAATCTAATGTTTCATAAAGTCAAAGATCTAAGTTTTGGAGACAAGTACTCACCTTTTGATAAAAATTGCTGGGAAAACTGGAAAGCAGTTAGGCATATATTTGTCACAGACCAACATCTCATAGTGTATAACAAAATGAGGTCAAAATGGATAAAAGATTCAGACATAAAGGTTGATGCCATTAGTAAATTAGGGGAGCATGGGAAAATGTTACCTATCAGTTCTATGGATAAGGGAAGAGTTTATGACCAGACAAATGAAATGTGGTCACGGGAAGAGAAACAGATAACTAATCTTGATTACATAAAATGTTAAAGGTTTTGCACAAACAAAATTAATGTGGACAAAATTAAAAGGAAAGCAGGAAATGTGGGTGGTAGAGTATAGCAAGCTTCTGATTTCTCAAATACATAAGCAATTGAGTCAAATTTACAAAAGTAAGAGCATTCCTTGGTTGATAAATTGTCAAAGGATATGTACTTGAACTTTTCAGAAGAAGATATCAAAGTTATCAACAGTCACATTAAACAATGTTCTAAATAACTATTTATTAGAGAAAAGAAAATTAAAACAGCTCTGAGGTACCACTTCACACCCATCAGTTTGCTAATATGACATGAAAGGACAACGGCAAATGCTGGAGGAGATATGGAAAAATTGTTATCCTGGCGTACTGTCGATGGAGTTGTGAACTAATCCAACAATTCCAGAAAACAATTTATAACTATGCCCAAAGGGCTATAAAATTGTAGATACTCTTTGATACCAGCATGCCACTACTAGGTCTGTTTTCCAAAAAGATTTTTAAAAAGGAAACTAGCTTATATGTACAAAAATACTTATAGCAGCTCTTATTATGATGGTAAAGAATTGGAAGTTTAGGGGATGTTCATCAATTAGAGAATGACTAAACAAGTTGTGGCATACAATTATTATGGAGTACTATCATGCTATAAGGAATGATGAGCAGGTGGATTTCAGAAAATTCTAGGAAGACTTACATGACCTGATGCTGAGTGAAGTAAGCAGAACCAGGAGAACATTGTACATAGTAACAGCAACATTTTGTAATGATCAACTTTGATAGACTTGGTTCTTCTCAGCAGTAAAACGATCTAAGACAATTCCAAAAGACTCATGATGAAAAATGCTATCCACATACAGAGAAAGAGCTATAGAGTCTGAATGTAGATCAAAGCATTCTATTTTTACCTTTTTTTGTTTTTTTTTCTTTCTTGTGGTTTTTCCTTTTTGTTCTGATTCTTCTTTCTCAACATGGCTAATATAAAAATGTTTAATATGATTGTACATGTATAACCTATGTAAGATTGCTTGTTGTCTGGGGGGGCACAGGGAGAGAGGGAGGAAAATTTAGAACTCAAAATCTTATAAAAGTGAATGTTTAAACCTATCATTACATATAATTGAAAAAAATATAATACTACTAAGTGGGGGAAAAAAGAAATGATGAATGGGATGGTTTCAGAAAAAAACTGGAAACTCTCATATGAACTGATGTATAGTGAAATGAACAGAACATGGAGAACACTGTACATGGTAACAGCAACACTATGATGAAATCAACTGTGAAAGACTTAGCTACTCTGATCGAGACAATGATCCAAGACAATCCCAAAGGACCTATGATGAAAAATGCTATACACCTTCAGAAAGAGAACTGATGAACTCTGAGTGCAGACTGTAGAACACTTTTTAAAATTTCTTTATTTTTTCTTGGGGGTTTGTGTGTGTTTTATTTTGCAACATGGCTAATATGGAAATGTGTTTTGCATGACTTCACATGTATAGTCAATATATTGTTTGCCTCCTCAAAGGATGGGAGAGAGCTGTGAGAGAGGGAAAGAATTTGAAATGCAAAATTTTTTAAATGAATATTTAAAAAATAAATGTAATTGTTAATGAAGTATTAAATAAATATATATTTTAAAAATAAATAAGAGATTGAGGGAAAAGGGGAGCTAAGATAGAGGAAAGCACCCTGAGTAAGGTACAGAGGTATGAGAGTGTGGGAGGTCAGGAAGCAATGATTTGCCAAAGGGGAGGAGTTTGAGATCAGGTTTTCAAAATAAAGTGATTTCAGAAGTTGAAAGGCTTTGAATGCTAGCAATATTGGCCTTTATTCAGGAAGCAATGGGAAGCCAGCAAAAATTTCTTGGCAGGCAAGTAGCATGATCAAAATTGTGCCTCAAAACTTCAAAAGATCTAGAATTACAGTGATACCAGTAGCCCTGAAATCATGGTACATTGAAACCCTGCCACTCCTGAAGAGATAGCCTTAGGAGCTGATCTGTCTGTACAGTTCTTCACCTGGCTGTCATTTTGTTGATGAGACCTTCCAAACTTAACTAGGTTGACCCTCAGATGGTAGTTCAAACCTAACCCATATTCAAGGTTTTTACATGTTGGAAAGAGTAGGAATAAAAAAAGGAGATAAATGTTATAATAGAGAACATCTTGTTCAACCTACTCCTTACACAGATAAGAAAACTAAGCAAATGATTGAATAAATGAGTAGGTAGATGGACGTCTGAAATAGCATATCTTAAGAGCTCACAATATACAAAGTGCTGGGGTTACAAATAGAAAATAAGACAGTCGCTGCTGTCAAGGAGCTCATATTCTAAGGGCATAGACCAGAGGTGTCAAACACAGCCTGTGGCCACAACACTCCTGAGAGCAGTCCAAATCAGATTAAAACGTAGTTCCTATCTGATTTTAATGTTTTAAAGTATGTATGTGTAAACATGTGCATATATATGTATATACACACATATGTATGTGTATGCATGTATATGTGTGTATAAACAAACGTGTGGTTTTCTTACTCAATATGGCCCACAGGAATCTTACGTACAAGTTAATGGTTCCTACTTGTTTTTGAGTTCGATACCATTGCTGTAGGCAACTGGCATAGAAATTTTCAACTACAAGTCAGTTAGAAAGGGGCCATGATTCACAGATCATAGCAGTAATGCAGATGATTTAATCTGAACATTTTAAGCATCTTCTTTAATGTCAGCTGAGGCCCAGAGAAATTAACTCACTCAAGGTCATACGAGTCACAAGGGTCAAACATCAGATTTGAACCCCAGCATTCCAATGTCAAATCTCCCACTCTCTCACCTACAGTGCAAGGGGAACCTTTACTCTACTTCTATTGGCTTCCAGAATCTAAAGTCACCTCTGCATCCCAAGAAGGTGATGGAGCAAGACTTTAGGGGAGGACTGCACATTAAGAAATCCAATACAGTACCAGTAACTGAAGATAGAACTATTAGGAGGCTATTGCAATTAGTCAAGTCAAAGATGAAGAAGGCCTGTAGAAAATACACATATATATATATATAAATGTTGGCAGTGGGAGTGGGAAAAAAGGCTGTGGATGGGAGAACAGAATCCACTTAACTCCACAATTGATAAATACAAGGACTGAGGAAGAAGGAAGGGTAAAAGGTGACTCAGAGGTTAAGGCCCTATATGATTTGGAGAATGATAGCTCTATTTACGGAAATAAAGAAAGAAGGAGAGACCAGTTTGGCAAGAGAGGAGGCAAGACAGGAGAGATAGGTAGACCCTCCTATGTCTATCTTTCCTGATACCTATAGAATTGATATTCTATACTAGAAGAGTCTGCTGAAGTGATGAATCAACCACCCAGCTCTTGGAATGACTATGAATTGAGGGATCAGTGATTTAGAGGTCCCTTCCTCAAAGAGAATGCTTTTTCCTCTGCCTCACTTCATGGGAAAGATAGAAAGGAGAAACACTCTCTCTCACAGGCACATGGCTTTCCTAGTCAGGATGAAAGGCAGTGAGATCAGATGGAAGCATGAAGGCTCTGGTACCTTGGACAGATTAGGCTCCTGACTTTCTTACTTCCCATTTATTCTCTTGTTTGTACAGTTGGTTTCTTCCCCCATTCGAGTTGTTGTCTCTCCTGTGAGTTCCTTGACAGCAGGCACTGTCCTTCGGGTTTCTTTGCATTCCCAGTGCTTAGTATAATGAGGAGCACATAGTAGGTATTTAAATGCTTATTGATTGGTTGATTGATTTTGAGGGTGGTATTTAAAATGCTTTTAATTAAGCAATCAAAACTCACAAATAATCATAAGACCTAGCGTGGGAATGTTTTCTATCATCTCGAAACACACCCACCTCTTCCCCTGCCCTTGAAACACCTTCACATGATGCTAATATCCCCTCAAGATATTATTCCTTACCAGCCAAATTCCTTGGGAAAAGCTGTCTATACTTGCCCCCTCCTCTTTCTTTCCTTTCACTCACTTCTAAACTGTCTCCAATCTGGCTTCCAACATCATCATTATACTGAAACTGCTCTTTCCAAAGAAACAGATTTCCAAAACTGATGGCCTTTTCTTATTTTTCTTTCTCACCCTCTCTGCTATGTTTGTCATTGCTAGTCAATCTCTCCTCCTGTGTCTTCTCAGTTTTCTGGATTTTCTTGACTTTGTTCTCTTCCTGGTTACTTGTCTGACTGATCCTTTTCAGTCTCCTTTGCTGGTTGATCCGTTGTACATCCCCTAAGTGTGGTTGTACCCCAAAGCTCTGTCTGGGTCTTTTCTCTCTGTTCACTCTTGGTGACCTCCTCATTAGTTCCCATTGATTTAATTATCATCTCCCTGTGAATGATTCCAAATCTACAGATGCATCTCCAATCTCTTCTCCTGAGCTCCAGAGTCACATCAGCAATTTGTCACCAATTGTCACCTTTTTTGAACTGGATGTTCCATGGATATCTCAAACCATGTCCAAATCAGAACTTATTATCTTTTTTGAAAACCCACACCTCTTCTGAACTTCTCTGTTTCTGCCAAGAATACTGCTATTTATCGGGTTGTCCAGATTCATAACATTGACATTATTCTCAACTCCTCACTCTCTCTCACCCCACACATCCAGTCAGTAGCCAAATCTTATTTCTGACTTTGCCAGATCTCTCCCATCCATATCCTTCTCTCTACTCACATAGTGACCATCCCAGTTCATACACTACCACCTCTCACCTATTTACCAAAGCTGCTTCATTGGTGTTGCTGTCTTTGGTCTATCAATCCATTCCAATCCATCCTTGCTATCAGTAGTTGAAGTGCTCATGCCCTCCACCCCCAGCCTAAATCTGACCATGGCACTCCTTAAACTCCCTATTGTCTTTAGGATCAAATAAAAAATTCTAGCCAGACTAAACTTCTTGCTGTTCCTCAATGGTGATCCTCCATTTCCCATAGCTATGTCTTTGTGCTGACTGACCTTCATGGGCGGAACATGCTATTCCCTCACTTCCTCCTCTTAGAGTACTTTCTATCTTTCCAAACTCAACTCACATGTCACATTCTACATGAGTTCTTTCTAGACCCTCCTCTCTTCCTCCCCCCATTCCCACTCCCAGCTACCGAAGTCCTTTCCAATAAAAAATACCTTCTATATACTTTGTGTATGTTAATAAGTAAATATCTTGCCCATATAACGTAATGGCAGAGAACATGCCATTTTTATTTCTATATCCCCAGTGCCTGGCACTATATCTGGCATAAATTAGGTCCATAATAAGTGCTTCTTGATTGATAGATTATTCCCTCTGAAGGACTCCATGCTATGACACCTCTGACAGGTGGTTATTCAGCTTAGGGCCATAAATTTAGAGCAGGGAGAAACTTTACATGTTATTCAGTTCAACCCTCTCATTTTCCAGAAGAGAAAATTGAGCACCCCAAAAGCTGAAGTCCCCTACCCAAGGTCAAGCAGGAGCTAAGTGGAAGGACTGGAATTCCAACAGGTTCTAGTGCTCTAATTCCAATTCAGTGATCTTTCTACTATCCCACACTGCCTTCTCTTCTTGGACACTTCCAGTGATGAGGAGATCACTACCTTAAAAGATAGCCTATGTCTGTGCTGGAAAGTTTTAGTTTTGTTTGTAGCTCTAAGTCTTATCTGAATTCTAGCTCAAGATTCTTCATATAGCAAGTAAATTGGCGTCCTTGTTACTTACATTCCTCCTAATTCTGCTTCCTGGGGTCCCACAGAGCATATAATCTCATGGTAACTTTCCAGTTATTTGAAAACAGCAATCTCATCTCCCTCTGATTTTTCTATTGTCTATACAAAGCATAGGCAGCTAGGTGGCACCGTGGATAGAGTGCTGGGCCTGAAATCAGGAAGACTCATCTTCCTAAATTCAAATCTGGCCTCAGACACTTACTAACTGTATGACCTGAGGCAAGTCACTTAATCCTGTTTGCCTCAGTTTCCTTATCTGCCAAATGAGCTGGAGAAGGAAATGGCAAACTACTCCAGTATCTTTCCCAAGAAAGCCCCAAATGGGGTCATGAAGAGTCAGACACAACTGAAAAATGACAGAGCAACAAAAAATACAAGGCATTCCCAGCTCTCCCAAGGATTCCTTCCATAAATCATCCAGTGAATTCCCTCATTAGCATTGGTACCATCTCCTGGGGCCATTCCAGATTTCCAATGTCTTCTCTAAATGGAGGTTACCAGAAAGGAGTACAATAGTCCAGATAGAGGCTGACCAGGGCATAGCATACTTGAAACAGTTACCTCCCTTCCCTACACTGTATTTGTATTAATACAGTCCAAGAAGTGTTTTGCCCTAGAGAGGAAATGTGGTAGCAGGAGTACTGGCTCTGCCATCAGAGGACCTTGGTTCAAATCCAGCCTTTGACACTTACAGGTCTGGGTGAACTTGGACAAAAGTCACTTGACATTCTTGAGTCTCAGTTTCCTCAACTGTAAGATGAAGGGGGTGGAATAGATGGCTTTCAAGGTCGCTTCCAGTTCTCGATCCTAAGAACCTAGAGGGACAGTGGTGTCCAGAGCACAGAACGTGAAGCCAGGAAGTCCTAGTTTCAAATTCTTACTCATGTGACCTCGGGCAACTCTCTATGAACCTCAAGCAGCTCCATTGAACTTATATCCTAAGTTCCATGGAGGTTGGCTCTTATATAGCAATTTAAGGTTAGCAAAGCATTTTACATATGTCATTTTATTTGATCCTCACAATGGCCCTGAGAGGTAGGTACCATTATTTCCACCATTTGCAAATGAAGAAACTGAAAGATGTTAGCTAATTTGTCCAGTCACAAAGCCAGGGTCTGATGTAGGCTCTGAACTCAGATCTTCCTGACTCTGAGTCCAACATTCAACCTAACTGCCTCATCGATAGAGGGAGTCTCCAACCTTCAAGTCTCCTACACTGATAAAATCACAGATTCTTCATGTCTTTGCATAAGATGGGAAGTCAGGTCACATTGAGCTAAAGGGCAATTGAAACTCCCAGACAGTTTTTCATTTAAACTGTGGATAAACTACATTGTCTCCATCCAGTACTCAAATAGGTGATCTTTGAACCTAAGTGCATGACTTTCCATTTGTCCTTATTAAATGTCATCTAGTTAGATTTTGCCCCATTGTTTCAGACATTGAAAGGGCTTTTTTAGGATCCTGATTCTGTCATCCATCATATTTGCTATCCTTCCCAGCTTTGTGTTATCAGCAAATTAAATAAGCATGCCTTTTTATGTTCATCTGTGTCATTGATAAAGGTGTTTAGCAGACCAAGGCTGAAAACAGAATCCTTTGAATGTGTTCAGTCCACCATCTATGAACCTCCTCCAATATACTGTATCTTCCCACCCACAGAAGGCTCTTGTGAGAAGTGTTGTCAAAATGTTTTGCTGACCTCCATATGTCTATCTACAACATTCTTCTGAGTTAGCTATTTATTAACCTTATCAACACATCAAGTCACATTAAAACCTACCGTGTACAAGTTCTAAGTACTGAAGTTCTAAGAATGAAAAGAAGGTTAAAGGGAAGGAAAAATACTCATGTGTCAGAAATTTGATAAGTGTTTTTTTATAAATGTCTCACTTAATCTTCACAGCAAACCTATAAAGTAGGTGCTGTTATTTTTTACAACCCATTTTACAGTTGAGGAAAATAAGGCAAAAAGAGGTTAAGTAATTTGCCCAGGGTAACACAGCTAGTAATTGTCTGAAGCTGGATTTGAACTTAGATCTTCCAGATTCCAGGCCTAGCACTCAATCCTGGCAAAGAAAGGCAAAAAGCAGTCTTCAGTCTCTTCTCTTCTCACAGACTAATAATGTTCAACCCATTGTTATTAGATCCCATAGCAAAGAGAATTTTCCTAGTATTGGGGAAAATACAAATTGTTGCCTTTATCTGAAATGATCTGTCTCTTGTAAATCCATGGAGGAAACAAAGGCACATACACCCAAAGTTGGATGGGACCTCATAGGCCAGCTAGTCCAATCTATTCATATACAGAAAAGGAAGATAAGGTCTAGTGAGACCAAGTAATTTGACCAAGGTTACAAGGTAGCAAGTGTCAAAAATGGCATTTGAACCCAGGACCTTAAGGTTCTTAAGAATATGGGTTGTTTTATTCTTTGCCTTTTTATGCCTATTGCTCAGCACATGGTAGATGCTGACTAAATGCTTATTGATTCATTGATTGACTCCTAGTGAGTAACACTTCCCTTTCTAAGCACTCACAAATAATTGAATTAATAATCCATTCTAGAATTTGGCCATACCTCAGTTCGAGGTGCAGCATTCCAGAATCTTCATCCCCTTTAAGGATACTGCGACATTGGCTGTCTCTAGGCAGCTGGTGGCATAGTAGATAGAGTGTGGAGCCTGCAATCAGGGAAACGAGTTCAGATCCAACGTCAGACACTGAATGAGGCAAGGCATGACCCTGAACAAGTCACCTAACCTCAGTTTCCTCCATTGTAAAATAGGGATTGACTTTTTTTGGAGGATCAAATAAGGTAATATTTTTAAATCATGCTTAGCTTATTGGTTGGCCCATAGTAGGCACTATATAAGTATGTATTCCCTTCCAGGCCCCCAACATCTCCATCTCCTATTATCCCTGATTCCTCAGATATTGCTAAGACTTATAGATGGGAAGAACATGCCCATCACCAGATAGCAAATTCTATGATTAAATCGACAAGTTATTTCAGTGTCTTGGAATAGAATTCAGAAATTTAAATTTGTTTATGGTAGCTGGATGCTCTCTTAACCTCAGGCTTGAATATAGCCTTGATAGCCAGAAAATAAGAGGCTGCATGATGTAATTGAGAGAAAGCCAGCCTGGGAGTCAGCAAGATCAGATTCAAGTCTCACCAGAGGCACACGCAAACTGTATGAGCCTGATCAAGGCACTTACTGGCAGGGCTCTAGGCACTTGGGCAGGATGTGAAGCTTCACAGAAGGTGCCAAAAAAGATGCCTCACCTGGGAATTTCCAATCCTAATGATATCTCAGGTCTAGACTGTATCCTCCTAGGGAGCAGAAGTGCCAAACCTAGAATGTCATTGACATCCAAGGGGGCTCCCAGATGAGGAAAGTTCCTCTATCAACACAGGTAGCACCCCTAGAACAGTTGGTCTATAATAATAATAATAATAGTCAGCATTTGTATAGCACTTAAAAATGTGTGAAGGGGGGGGGGCAGAGCCAAGATGGCGGAGTAGAAGCAGGACCTCCTGCTGCTCCGGCTTCCACCTTCCCAAATCCATGTAAAAAGTGGACTCTAAACAAACTTTGGAGCTACAGAACCCACAAAATGACACAGAGAAGCTAACCTCCCGCTGGGGACAGCAGGGCAGGCCGGCAGGAATCGGCCAGCCCAGCACTCTGGGAGCTGAGCCCAGACCCATGCCGAAGCTTTAGCCCCAGGGTAGGCCTGACCAGCCAACAGAGGGACTCCAGAACAGCAGCAGCTGAGGCTGTTTCCAGATTTATCAACACACAGATGCGAAGGACAAAGTGAGAGGTCAGTGCAGTCTGGACTTTGGGACCAGTAAGTGGGAGTGCATGGCTTTTGTCCCCCAGGGAGAGAAGCCATTGAGGCAAGCCAGCCAGCACCATGTGGCAGCTTCAGCTCCTGGCCTGAAGAGTGTAGGGGGACCAAGCACCAGTCTGAGGGGTAATCACTCTTGCTTTAACCTGCTTGGATCTGGATTGCAGTCTAGGGTGGAGGTCCTGGGGTGTATGTCCAGCTTGCCAGAGCATGTGGAGACCTCAGAGAGGGTACCCATCTAATACCTCTGGCACCTGAGAAAACCCCAGAGTTTGGGACGAAAGCTCCCCTGTCTGGTGGCAGAGTCCTACTGTGGCAAAAATCCCAGGGGTCAAGTGACTGAGGGGTGACATGACCAGGCAAAGGAAACAAAGCAGAAAGAAGATTCCAATATTACACTCCTATTTTGGGGACAAAAAGGAGCAAAGCATTGAACAGGAGGAAGACAGTGAAGTCAGAAATCCTGCACCAAAAGCTTCAAAGGAAAAAATGATCTGGTTACAGGCCATAGAGGACCTTAAGAAGCAGATAAGAGAAGTGGAGGAAAAATTGGGAAGAGAAATGAGAACAATGCAAGAAAATTATGAAATGAGAGTCAACAGCCTGACTGAGGAAAATAACACTTTAAGAAACAGACTGACTCAAATGGCAAAAGAGGCTCAAAAAGGCAATGAGGAGAAGAATGTCTTAAAAAGCCAAATTTGCCAGATGGAAAAAGAATCTCAAAAGCTCAGTGAGGAGAATCATTGCTTCAGAATTAGACTGGAGCAAATGGAAGCTAATGACTTTATGAGAAACCAAGATGATATTAAACAGATCCATACAAATGAAAGAATAGAAGGCAATGTGAAATATCTCATGGAAAAACCACTGACCTGGAAAATAGATCCAGGAGAGATAATTTAAAAATTATTGGACTATGTGAAAGCCAGGATCAAAATAAGAACCTAGAAATTATCCTCCAGGAAGTTCTCAAAGAAAACTGCCCTGATGTTTTAGAATCAGAGGGCAAAATAGAGGTTATATAAAAATAGAGGTATAACTTCCCCTCCATTATAACCATCCACCAATCACCTCCTGAAAAAGTTCCCAAAAAGAAAACTCCTAGGAATATTATAGCCAGGTTCCAGAATTCCCAGATTAAGGAGAGAATATTACAAGCAGCCAGGAAGAAACGATTTGAATATTGTGGAAACACAATCAGGATAACCCAGGATCTGGCAGCTTCTACACTGAGGGATCGAAGGGCTTGGAATATGATATTCCAGAGGGCAAAGGATCTGGGATTAAAACCAAGAGTCACCTACCCAGCAAAACTGAGTATCATGTTTCAGGGGGAAATATGGTCATTCAGTGGAATAGAGGACTTTCAAGCATTCTTGCTGAAAAAAACAGAGTTGAACAGAAAATTTGACATTCAGATACAAGAGAAGCATGAGAAGGTAAACAGGGAAAAGAAATCATAAGGAGCTTATCAAAGTTTAACTATTAACATTCCTACATGGAAAAACAATAATTGTAACTGATGAAACTTTTCTCAGTAGTTGAAAGGGATCGAAAATATATATGTCTATATATGAGGGTATATGGGCATATGAATACATATGTGAATGTGTGTATATATGTTTACAAGTATACATAGATAGAGGGCACAGGACCAATTTAACAGGAATGTATGATACTTAAAAGGTGAAATTAAGAGGTGAGAGAGGAATATAATGAGAGGAGATGGAGACAGAATGGGGTTAACTATCTCATACAGAAGAGGCAAGGGGAAATGGTTATAATGGAGGGGAAGAATAGGAAGGCAAAAGGGAATGGGTCAACATTATTCCCATTGAATTTGGCTTGAGGAGGGAATGAAATACACACTAAATAGGGTATCTCACCCTACAGGAGAGTAGGGGGGGAAGGGGATGAGATGGGATATGATGGAAGGGAGGGCAGGCTGGGGAGAGGGAAGTTGGAAGCACCCACTTTTGAAAAGGGACGGGATCAAAGTAGAGAAAAGAACAAGTGAGAGGTGGGATAGGAGGGAGGGAAATTTAGTCAGTCTTTTACAATATATCTACTATGTTATTGTTTTGCATTAGCCACACATTTACATCCTATACTGAACTGCTTATCTTCCCAGTAAGGAAGGGTGGGTGACAAGGGAGGAAGGGAATGAATCTGGAATTCAAAGTTTTAAAATCAAATATGTATGTATGTATATATATATATATGTGTGTGTGTGTGTGTGTGTGTGTGCATATACTATTATTAATACCATCTTATATGTAATTGGGAGATAAGATATACAGGCACTGGGGCATAGAGATCCACTGGAAAAGTCAAAAGGGGTATGGGAGAAAATATGGGAAAGAGCAGATTGGAGGAGGGGATATCCTGAGGGACTGCTATTTGGGGGGGGTAGGGGAAAAACGGGGAGAAAATTTGTAACTCAAAATCTGGCGGAAATGAATGATGTAAATCCGAAGTTAATAAAACATTTGAAAAAAAAATTTTTTAAATGTGCGAAGTGCTTAATATATGTTATCTCTTCCGACCCTCACAACAATCCTTTGAAGCAGGTGCTATTAGGATCCCCACTTTCCAGATGAGGAAGCAGTCTGGGGCTAAACTAGATTTAGTGACTTGCCCAAGGTCACACAGCCAGTCAGTAGTGTCAGAGGCAGCCCTCAAACCTAGGTCTTTCTGACCATGACACAAGCTCTCTATCTACTGTGTCACATACTTCTGTATGTGCAATGTGTATGTAGGCATGCATATGTGTACTTGTGGATGAATGTGGAGAGAGACTGAGAGGGATACAGAGAGAGGGAGACAGAGAGACAGGCAGGCAGGTAGACAGAGAAGGAGAGAGAAAGATGGGGAGAGAGAGACTAGTTTAACTCCTCCTTTGCTGTTTCTGGTATTCTATTTTTGCATCATAATGAAATATAACTTTAAGAGTTCTTTTTGGTATGCTGAGCAATCTTTGAGATGCGGTACATATGCCTTCGTGCAATTCCTGGAATAAGAAAATGCATCTCCCAACTGTAGGCATTTTCACTGGTTGTCTGCATGCCTGGAAAGCTCTTTCTCCTCATCTGGCTTCCTTCAAGTCCCAGATAAAATCTAGCCTTCAACAGGAAACATTTTCTGAATACCCTTACTTCCAGTCCCTTCCATCTGGTGATTATTTCAAATTTATCCTGTAAATTTATCTAGCCTAGAGGCAGCTAGAAGGCACTGGGTATGGGCTCAGAGACTTTATGATGTGACCCTAGATGAGTCACTTCAAATCTTTCCCTCTTTGTTCCCTTGATTAAAATAGAGATAATAATATACCACCTCCCAGGATTGTTATGAAGATCAATGAGAGATATGTGCAAAGTGCTCAGCACTGTGCCTGGTACAGACTAGTAATTCCTTAATTAATGCTTATTTCTTCCCTTCCTCTTCTCCTTCCTTCCTTCCCTTCTTCCTTTCTTTCATTCTTTTCTTCCTTCATTAATTCCTTTTTTCCTTTCCTCCTATATATATGTTTTTGTACATAGTGATTTGCTTGTCCTCTCTCTCTCACTGGACTGTGAATTCCTTAAGAACAGTCTTTTACCTTTCTTTGTACTTCCAGTGCTCAGCACAGTACCTACATATAGTAAGTACTCAAAAAATGCTTATTGACTGCCTGCCTCACTAAGCCTCTATGCAAATCTCAGCGAGGTACTATTCCTATGTAGAGATGCAACCATAGACTATCAGAAGGAACCCCAGAGGTTGTATGATCCAACCCCCTCACTTTACAGATGAGCATAGTGGGGTCCAATGAGGTAAAATGATTTATCCAATCTGGCTGGTGGCAGATCAGGGCCCAAAAGTGAAAGAAGGCTCCTGACCCATTGTCTAGTACTCCACACATCTCTTTGCATGTGGCCTTCAAAATCCCATTGGTAGGAGGAGTGGAAGTTATGGTTTCACTGTTATTTTTCAGAGTGATATAATATACTGTTGAGCCATAAATAGAATTGTGGGCTCCCAGTCAAGAAGGCTGGGGTTTGATTACTTCCTGGTCTCTAATACTTTATCACCTAAGTCTCAGTTTCTCTATCTCCAAATGAGATGATGAATACAAAACTCCCTGCAAATTGGAACTTCTATATAAATGCCATTGTTGTTTTTTATTTGTGAAAACATGGTAGTCAGGTAGAAAATTGACTTGCTTTTTGACAAACAGATCATTTGTCAAGGCTACAGCTGACCTCTGTGTGTTGACATAAGAATCACCAACCTGTGTGACTGTATCCATATGGGTACTGATATAACTGGATCTGAAGCCAGCAGCCATGGATTCAAATCATGCTTCTACTACTTATTACCTGTGTAACACTAGACAGATCACGTATTCTCTGTGGACCTCAGTTTTCCTCCTCTGTAAATGGGGTATATATATATCAGCTAATCAATCAATAAGCATGTAATTAAACAATTGCTCTGTGCCAAGAAATGCCCAAAATGGAATAAATTCTATCCTCTAGGAGCTTACATTCAAATGGGGGAAACAACATTTATATAGAAAAGTTAATGCAACCTATAGGTAGAGTAAAGATAAAGTAATTTCTGAAGGGAGGAAAAGCATTAGCAATTGGGGGGATCAGGAGATGCCTTTTGGGGGGTAGTCACTTGAACTGAGCTTTGAAGGGAGCTAGAATTCAGGAGGTGAGGGTGAGAAGGGAATGCATTCCAGGAATGGGGGACAGAATTTGCAAAGGCATAGAGATAGAATGACCTCAAAAGTCCAACTGAATATATGACCCAGTGATTCTGGGATATTTGAACCCTTTGCTGAAAGTCATCCCATTGCCAATCCCTATAATACAGGCAGTTCCCTTTTCTCCTTGATCCTTTTATTTCATTTTGCCTCTTATCTCTTCCACTTACTTTGCTCTTCTTATCTTACTTTCTCCTTTCCTTTGTCCATTTCACCCATAGTTCATAGAGCTCCAGGTGGCTAATACACAATTTATTAGGTAGAAGGAATGATGGATGGATGGATGGATGGATGGATGGATGGATGGATGGATGGAGGAATTAATGTATGAATGAATGGTTGAGTGGATGGATGGATGGATGAGTGAATGGATGAATGAATGAGTGGATGGATGGATGAAATATAAGCCCCTTAGTTAAAGGTATTGCTCCATTTTTATCTTTCTGTCTCCAGCCACTAGTACTATGCCTTGAATTTAGGAGTACTTAATAAATAATTGTTGATTGATTAACTGAAGGAGCTAGTAGTCACCTAAGACATCATCTAATCCAATATCTTTTACAGAGGAAGAATTAGAGGTCCAGTTAAAGGAAATAACTTGTCCACAATCGTGAAGTTCACAAGAGTTGTAATATTAATGAGATATAAGTTCTTCCCCATCCATTAATAGACCTCAAATTGAGTTCATTAAGGGAAGCTTGCTTAGGGGAGGTTTGCTTGTACAACAGCTTTCACACCTTTTACTAATTTCTAATTAGGCACTGAGTCATGAGGATTGTGATGCCTTCTGGCTCTGAGAAGTATATATATACTCTGAGTTGATATTTTGCTTTGGGGACTCGATTATGAGTAGGATCTTGTGATTCCCTGGTTGAGATTCTGAGTGGCAATATGTTCAGAGCTCCCTGATGGCTCAGATGTAAAGGCTTTCTTGATCCAGGGATGTATGTAAAGTATATAGTTGATTAAGGCAATCAGAGGCCTGTCTGTTGGTCTTTATTTCTCTGCTTGTATTTTCTCTGAAGTTCAGGGTGCTGAATTTTCCTCTGAACTAGTGAATGTAATTAAAAAAGAATGTTGACCCCTTAAATAGCTATATTTCCTAATAAAGAAGACCTAAGAACCTGTGCCAGCAACAATCTTGGGTATGCCAATGTGGTTGCTGCTACGAGAGTCCAGATTAGAACCTAGGTCTTCAGAATCCCAATCCAAAGCAGCTTTCATTAAGAGGTTTGCCTGCTTCTAGCAATCACCATGGACTTTTTCCTGAGGACTACAGATCTGGCATGTAGTTAAAAAATGTAGTCAGCCAATCTACTGTGGGCTTCCTCTTCCTGTGTACTTTTCAAGAATCAACTGGGCAGCACCTGGAGGTCCAGGGACCCTCTTGTCAGAGTCCAAAATCCCCCATCATTTCCAAGTTGTTCATTAAGTAGAAGATGAAGGAAGTGGACAGTAAATTTCTGAAATGTCACAGCTAAACTCATTAGTGATACTCTTGAAATGACTCATTCATAGACAGCCAGAGGCATAGTTAAACAGGTGGTCAGTTCTTCCTGGGATCCTGAGCTAACCACCTCCTTATCCCCCCATGTGATATCATAGAGAAAGCACTGGGTTGGTATTCCTGAGACCTTAATATATCTCCCACTATCAAGCTATACAATCTTGGGCAAGTTAATTACCTTCTCTGGACCCCATTTTTCCTTGTCCTTAAAGTGGGAGTTAAAAATGCTTTTCCAGGCTACTTCACATGGTTGTTATTGAAAATAAAATGAGAAAATGATTGCAAAAAAGGGCTTATTTCATTACAATATTATTCAAATGCACTTGTAACTTATGGGGGAAGAAGGACAAAGATTTCTCTTCAGAATGATGGCAGCTCTGTCACCTTATTTCATACTAGTTATCCACAGAGCCAAATCCAGGGTATAACCTTTCAAAGACCCAATCTCTTAAAAGAACTAAGAAAGAGAGATAGTTTGGAAGTGGACAAAAGAGATCGAATTTTCTTGTTCATCTTATCTCAGTGGTTTCACAACCTTTCAAATATACAGTTCCTCTTTTAATGTCAAAGACATGCCTTCATCCCCACATAACATTTTGTTCTTTTAGTATTCTTTGACTGACACAAATATATGATAACAAATTATCTACTGAGAATTCAGTGAACCTTGCAAATGTATTTGTTTTTTTTAATATATTTGTAT
Source organism: Petaurus breviceps papuanus (assembly GCF_028583685.1). NCBI lineage: Eukaryota > Metazoa > Chordata > Mammalia > Diprotodontia > Petauridae > Petaurus > Petaurus breviceps. The sequence goes on from NW_027185798.1 coordinate 27,492,644, forward strand.
TGTAGTAATCCCAATAGAATCTACATACATTTGAAAAAATAATATACGTGAAAGACTAATTTATTCAGTCTACAAGAGGCATGTTTGCTTCTGTATTATACTGAGTGATGTATGGGATACAGCTTGGGAAAGGGAAAGAGGACTGGACTTTGAGTCAAGAAGACCTGACTTCAAATCCTACCTTTGAGACCAGCTGTGTGGTCATCAGTAAGACACTTAACCACTCTAAACATTTATTTCCTAATCTGAAAAGTGAAAGATTTGCACTAGATGACATCTGATGTCACATCCATTTATATAAATGTCATCTTTTGTCATTTAGTAAAGGGGACTTCTAGCAACAAGTCCAGGTGTCCATGGGTTGACATAGAAGTGAACAATCTGTTGGAGAATTTAGGGTTAAAAGACTAAAGGAATGTTCTGAATGGAAACACTAAAGAGTATACATATTTCTCAAAACTATATAGTACTTTTAGGAAAATAGATTATGTAGTAGAGAACTTGTCACTAGCTGCACTATTTTGGAACTTGTCTGACTGACTTCTCTTCTAAGCCCCTAGAAGCTCATTATTGGAATAATCTCATCATCCTGTAGGATCTCATCAGTTTTAATATTCAATTTTATCACTACCTATTTCCTCTCTGATGGGAGTATTAGTCCATGAATCTTAAATCTCCATTTAAGGAGAGAGTTCAGTTCAGACATCTCCTCAGTTCTCACTTGGTTACACTACTTTGAGACTTCTCTGGCTGAGTTCTCCTCCATGCTCTTGAGTTGAGTACCATCTTTTTCCTGATGCTTTCTACTTTGCTTTTGTGTTTTGTTTTCCCTGGTTTGAGGGCAGGGACTGTCCTTCTCCTTTTTGTATTTGTATCCCCAGAGCTTAGCACAGTGCCTGGCACATAATAGGTACTAAATAAATGTTTAATGACTATTGATAGGTAAATTAATAATAGACAATAGATTTTATTAGATAATAATAGAAGAGATAAAATAAATAAAGGGCAGAAACACTAAACATACCATTTTTGAAATCTGCGGATTATCTCTAATTTGTTATTCATTAATCTTGTTTGTACATAGTTGTATGAATGTTGTTTCCCCCAGCAGACCATGAGCTCTTTGAGGACAGGGATCATAATTTCCTTGTTTTTTTGTATCCCCAGTATTTAGCACAGCTGCTAACACATATTAGGCACTTAATAAATGCTTGTTAACTGACTGATTTATAGGACACACCCTACTAACAGCCACCATAATAAATTAATTATAGCTATAACAAAAAAAGTAATTAACACAGGAAACACAAACAAAAGGTCCAGACCTAAGGAAAGACTTAATGAGATGATGAATAATAAGCTGATCAAAAAACAAGTCATAGAAGCAAGTAATGGCTAGTTGAGAGAGAATAATACTGATGAGAGGACATGCCAAAAAAAAAGGCAAATCATTCCTCAGAGAAAAATCATATTTCATAGTGTTTCATTTAAAACAAGAAAGTTAACGCCCTTAACATTCAATTAATTGTTTTAAATTGGTAAACAACTCAAAATAAATACAAAAAACCCCTGTTTTTTTAAATAAAGGAAAAATACATTAATTGAAAACCAAGAAAGACTTTAGAACTTGTCAACAAAACTAAAAGCTGATTCTTTGAGGAGACTAACAAGTTACTAAATCCTTAACTAACCTATTTAAAAATAAGAGGTAGAAAAACCAAATTGCCAAAGGAGAAAAAAGAACTAGAACAAGATGGAAGCATGACAGAGAAGGAATAAAAACAATTATGAGAACTGAAGATGTACAGTTGCATACCACCAAACACAAATTTAAACGAAGTAGTTACAAAAATTTTAAATACCCAAATTACCAATGTTTGAAATAGAGACCTTAACCCATGTTCAAAAAAAGGAAACTGAATTAGCTATAAAAGAAAACCCCTTCTCCCTACCTCCTCCTGCTTTTTTAAAAATAGGTATGAAAGATGAAAGCAAGGGCAGGCATAGTCTTGTAAAAATAGTGTCATCAGCAGCGTTAAAACTCAAAATTAACTAAGGCTTATGATGCAACCTAAGAGCAATTAAAAAAACAGGGAGTTTTTGTTGGGGGTTTTTGGCATTGGTCTTTTTTAACTGCACTGGGAGGAAAAGAAAAGATTAACAAACGAATACAATCAATGAGACTTTGTTACAATCCAATCCAAAGAGACATGTTAACTGACAACAGAAAGAAAGTGGAGCTTCTGGATTCTTATTTTCCTTCTATTTGTCTGGCAAAAAAATGGCCTTTGTCCTAGAGATGGCCAAACAAAAATGGTTAACAAGGAGGAAAAAGAAGTTCACAGTTACCCAGCTGTGGCAGATGAATTCAAATCATGTGACCCAGGTGAACTACATCCTCAGTACTGAATGAATGACCACTGTGACCATACAGCTGCCACAGGTTATATTTGAAAGGTCATAGGAAACCAGAGAAGTATTTGAAGATAAAAAAGTGAAAATGTCCTGATATTCAAAAAAAAAAAAGGAAAAGAACAGAGTTCACAAATAGTACAGTGAGCTTACTGATGAATTCTGGAGAAATTCTAGATAAAGCATTAAAGAGACAGATAGTAGACATAGACACTGAGAAAAAGAAAGCAGTGATTACAAAGAGCTCTTGAGGCTTTATCTCCCAAAGCTACTTCAGTAGCCATAGGCATGCTGTTGTTTAATCCTTTTCATGATGTCTATTTGTGGTCCCTTTTGGGGTTTTCTTGGCAGAGGACCTGGAGTGATTTGCCATTTTGTTCTCCAGCTCCTTTTACAAATGAGGAAATTAAGGCAAATAGGGTTAAGTGCCTTGCCCAGCATGACACAGCTAGTAAGTGTCTGAGGCCAGATTTGTACTCAGGAATATGAGTCTTCCTGACTCCAAACCCAGCATTCTATACACTGCATCACCTAGCTGCCCAAACATAGGCATAGTTTAGTTAAATTTTAGCAAAGCATTAGAGCAATCAATTTATAATATTCTTGTGGCAAAGATCCGGAGTCAAGGATAAGATAATTGATTATACAGTTACAAGGATACAGAATGGTATGAATGACTGGACTCATATAATAACTGTTAATAGTCCACTATAAACTTGACATGAGGACTACAGTAGAATGCCTCAGGGATCTGTGCTTGGACCAGCACTGTTTAACATTTTTTATCAATTACCTGGATAAAGGCATAGATTGGTATGCTCATCAAAAAAATTGCAAAATTGGGGCAGAAAGCTATGTAAAGCAGTGAAGGACAGAGTCAGGGATTTAAAAAGACCTAGACAGGTTGGAGCACTGAGCTGAAGTTAAGAAGAGGAAATTAAATATAGATAAAAGTGGGTTCAGAAACTCATCTTCATAAGGGCGAGGTTTGTGTGATCAATGCCCCATGACAGCAGGTACTATGAAGACCAGGAGGCTGTTATATCTAGAATCATCACACCAAGCCACAGGCACTATAAAAGTCTAGAGATAGATAAATAGATAAATGAATGGATGAATAGATAGATAGATAGATGATAGATAGATAGATAGATAGATAGATAGATAGATAGATAGATAGATA
>NW_027185798.1:27496248-27501100 GCF_028583685.1 Petaurus breviceps papuanus
GATAGATAGATAGATAGATAGATAGATAGATAGATAGATAGATAGATCTCTGTGTATGCTATGTTGGTATGATTTTGCAAAATCCTTGAAAGTGGTCCAGAGTGGGTTGAAAATTTACTTCAATTCCACAATATTGATCAGATCTTGTTGTTGGCCAAAGATAAGCTTCTACTCAGCCTTTATGCATGCTCCCAGAAATTGGAAACTGGTGATGTATGGATTAGCTCATCTGAGGAAGGGTATGGTGGCAAGACAGCAAGCTTGGACAGGTCCCATCATGTTGGAAAAGTTTCAAGTATTGACTAATGAGTGGCTGCCGTCCCAGTATCATCTCAGTTAAAGTCAGGGAAGCTCATTGATTCCCAGTTGGATGCAGGCAGATGTATTTTTCAGCCATAAAAACTCTCCAACATCACTGGCCAAGTCAAAGAAGTATATTCTGAACTGGTAGAGGGATTCCATACAAGGATAAATTCACAGATCCCTGAAATATTGAAGTTCAGAAACTACTGTGGAAAACAGTTCCAATATGTCCCCCATCCCCATCTAAAGAAAAGAAAGATATAAAACATGATTTCAGATTTTTTTTAAGTATTTATTTTCTCTCTTGGTTCTTCACCTACTGAATAGAAGAAAAAGGAAAGAGAAACAATACCTCTGGCATCCCAGAGTTCTGGGAGATAAAGCCTCCAGGGCTCTTTGTAATCCCTGCTTTCTTTCCTTAGTGTCTACCATGTCTTTAATGATCTTTCTAGAATTTTTCCAGAAATCATCATTAGGCACTATTGTTTGTGAACTCTGTTCTCTTTCTTTTTTTAACATCAGATCATTTGCCCTTTTCTTAATCTTCAAGTACTTCTCTTGTTTTCTATGACCTTTCAAATATCGCCAATGACAGCTCACCTTGCTCAGTCTTTCAGTACCCAAGGATGGATAAGCAAATTCTCATATTAACCATGTTTATGATAGTCACAACCCAAGATTTGTATATTACAATACTAATAGCCACACTTTTCTGAGGTAGCAAAGAACAGGAGACAAAGTAGATGCCCTTTGTTTGAGGGAAGACTAAATAAATTATACTAAATAAATGGAATGGGTTACTATTTAGCGTAAGGAATGATGACTATGAAGAATGGGGAGAAACAGGGGAAGACATAAGTGCTGATGGAAGGAGAAGTGAGCAAAACCAGGAAAACAAGATCTAAGTTGACTAAAACATCAATGGAAAAAAACCACCACCACTATAGCAAAAATAATAATAATAATCTGTGTTTATAATGAGCCAACTTGACTCTAGGAAGGAGATAATAGATGTAATTGTCTCTTTTCTTTGCAGAGCTGGGGGACCATGAGTGTGGACCATTGTATATACTGTTAAACTTGGCTGATGTGTGGTTTTGCTGTTCAATCTTATTCAATTGTTCATGATCCCATGGACTTGACTTGTCCATGGGCTTTTCTTGGCAAAGATACTGAAGTGGTTTGCCATTTCCTTTACCAGTGTGTTGCCATTTTAATAGATGAAGAACTAAGGCAGATATGGGGTTAAGTGATTTGCCCAAGGTCATACAGCTAGTAAGTGTCTGAAGTCATATATGGATTCACATCTTCCTGATTCCAAGCCCAGTGCTCTATCTACTGTCTTACCTAGTTGCCCCATGTAGGGTTTAGTTTTTTTGGACTCATCTCTTTTTCTCTTTTTTTTTTTAGTTCTATGTTACAAGTTTGTGACTCACTGGGTGTGGGGATGAGGGATACAGTTGTAAATGGCAATGATGTAAAACAAAAATACCAATAAAAATGCAGAATGTTAAAAGAAAAGTGGATTATGTCTGAATTGGACCCAAGATCCAGTATGTATGTGTGTGTGTGTGTCTGTGTCTGTGTGTGTGTCTGTGTGTCTATGTGTTCAGACTAAGGCAACAAGGACCCTCCCTGCTATGCCCCCAGCATTATTCAAAAGATTCCTTTCATTTGCTTTTACAGTGAGTTTCTAACTTTCATTTCCATCATACTGCTTTAGATGCTGGTGACAGACACCCCAATGTGAAGCCCAGGACTGTTTCCCCCACAACTGTCACTTGACTCACTATTCCTGATGACAGCAGCAAACACAAGTGATATGGCTGAGTCATCTCAGTCTCACAGATAAGAAGCCACCAATGGAATCTGCCATCTTGTGATTGGTTCCATTCAAACAGGGAAACAGAAGCCACCATGAGCACACAGCAAGAATTGCTTATATAGGAAAATGGTTTTGGAGACTTGGTTTTGAGTCTTGCTTCTGTTACTGATTAGTTGTATAAATTTGGGGAAGCTACTGAAGCTCTGAGATGTATACATTGCCCACTCCCTTGACTTTCTGAGGAACGGGGGCTGGATAGGGAGGAGAAGGAAAAAAGGGTAGCAGAGGGGGAGGGGAAGGGGCAGCAGATGTGAGCTGAGATTTAGCAGAGGATTAACAGACACTTGAATCTGAGAGTGAAGATCAGCCTTCCTGAAACAATTCCTCACTCCAGAGATTAAGAGAAAGAAGGTAGGGAGAGGGTGAAGGAAAGAGACTGGGAGGAGAGAGAAGGGGGGGAGGGATGGAAGGAAAGAGAAAAGAGAGAGAGAGAAAATGAAGAAGGGGAGGGAGACAGAGACAGACACACAGAGAGAGACAGAGAGAGACAGACAGACAGAGACAGAGACAGAGAGAGAGAGAGAGAGAATAACTGGCAAGTAAAAGAGAAAGAAAGCTTGACAAAAAAATATGGCTTGAGTGCCAGGGATGTCTAAGAGCAGAAGTGTAGAGTCAGAAAGCAGAGTGTGATGGGTTGCAAGGCAGGTAACCTTAGTTGTTAGGCCATTGGGCTTCTATAAGGAGGGACCTATAAAGGGTTCAATAAATCTCCTATAGGAGCAGATGGTGCACACTTTTGAGGCAGTTCAGTCAGAAGGCATACTTGACAGAATCTGTAGACGACTGAGTGCCACGTCTATCTATAAACCTTCTTGGCTATGTGGCCATGGACTAATCATTTAACCTGTTGAAATGACCCAAGCCATGTTAATTGTTCTGAGCGTCAGTTTATTGAGCTGGCCAGCGACAGTCTCCCAAGGAAACCTTTAGGAGAGCTGCCCCGACCATAGGGAAAGGGGGAATATTTAAAGTAAAAAACCGCCAAAAATAGGTGTGGGAAGCAAAGTTAGTCTTGTGGGAAGTAAAGTTAGTCTAACAATGGTAGATAAGCACATCCGTTGTAGCCAGGCCTTGGTCGGGAGAGTTGTATAGTCCTTGCCCTGATTTATTGTGAGACCCAGATGTCCAGGATCATTCTGACATCAGGAAGTATGGCCAGATCTGTTTCTCACCAGAGAGGGGCTCCTGGCTAAGCATGCACGAGTTCAAGAAGAATTCAGTAATTTCCAAACTTGTTACATACAGGGGCTTAGTATATGAGGCCATGGGCATTTCACTGTCACAGTCTCATTCTCTGATTCCTCATCTTTACTCTGTAAATAGAGTACCTACTTCCCAGGTCTAATTGAGGAATGAGTGTGTAGACACATATATGCAGGGTATCCCAAAAAGTCTTAGTACCATTTTAAGTACACACACACACACACACACACACACACACACACACACACACACACACTATGTATATCTGCAGTGCATATGTATATATGTCATATCTATATGCATATATATGTGTGTACATGTGCAAACTTAAGCATATAAATTGTATGTGCATTGTATATAGAGTCACAATCCTGTTTGCCTTAGTTTCTCATCTGTCAAATGAGCTAGAGAAAGAAATGGTAAACCATTCCAGTATCTTTGCCAAGAGAACCCCAAATGGGGTCACAAAGAGTCGTCAATAACTGAAATGAATGAACAACAAAAATATATAGGCAGATAAATATTATATACCCATGCACATAATATATATGTGTGTTGTAGGTTTATAATATACATAGGTACACATATGAGAATTAGATTCCTGTATAATGTGTGTACACACCTGCATATACATATATGCTATACATGTGTGTGTAAATATGTATACATATGCATATGGGATAATAATAAATAATAACTGGTAATTTATATAGCACTTTATAGTGTGCAAAACACTCTACAAATATTACCTCATTTTACCTTCACCACAATCCTGAGAGGTAAGCGCTATTTTTAATCCCCATTTTATAAATTAAGAAACTGATGCAGACAGAAGCTAAGTTACTTGCCTAGGGTTACATAGCCAGTAACTCTCTCAAATTGGATTTGAACTCAGGTCTCCAGCGCTCTATCCATCATCCCACATACCTACTTTGACCCCACCCCCAACATGCATTCTCTCTCTCTCTCTCTTTCTCTCTCTCTCTGTCTCTCTCTCTCTCTCTCTTTGTCTCTCTCTGTCTCCATATATTTGTATATCTACATATATGTGTTATATGTAGGTGTATATATGTGTGTATACACACATACATATATATATATGTTTGATATGTGTGGTTCTTTGTCTTATCTCTTTGTGTCTGTCTGTTGGTGTTTGTATCTCGGCAGACAGTCACGGACAGTGACCCAACCTCAGCATCCAACAGACTTAGATTCAAGCCCCATACTGATACAGACTATGTGATCCTGGGCATATTATTTAACATCTCAGAGCCACAGGGAACTCTCTAAGATGGTCACAGATACAGAACAGTTGTTTATCTGCTTTGGTAGAATGCATTTCCTCACTGGGAATTCTCAATAAGGATGAAATACTAGGTCCAGATGTGTGTGTGTGTGTGTGTGAGTCTGCATGTGTGTATGTGAATGTGTATATGTATGTGTATGAGTGTATGTAGATGT
>NW_027185798.1:27501110-27530535 GCF_028583685.1 Petaurus breviceps papuanus
GGGGGGGGTTATGTGCCCAACTTTAATGCTTCATTACCTTATTTGTGTCTTACATAAGAGATGAAGTTCACTTATTCCTGTCCACTCCTCAACATTCCTGGTCTTGGATCTTCCACCATGAGGCAGTGAGGGGCTGCCCCTCTCCAGGAGTCTACTCTTTCCATTAGCCCCACTCTGGGAGTGGCCCAGTGGGGTTCTACCCAAATTTCCTCTATAACCATCTTCTTTCTCAGTTCCCCCTATTGCCTTCTCCATGTAGTTTCTCAGTCCATCTTCTCTATGAGGGGTAGCCCCTCTCGTTTGTGGAGTGGCAAGGAGAAAGTGAAAGTCATTCCACTTTTGCCAGGACACCAGTCTGATTCACATTCTTAAGGTAAGGAGGAGCATTATAATACTGGGGGACCCCACCCACTTCCTGGGGTCCCCAACACCTAAAAGCTCCCATTCCTCTGCCTTATCCTGTGGGCTGTCTCCACCCAATTGCTACCTCTTCCAGAGTATTGCCCTATCAGGTGGCCTGTGCCCAACTGGGGTAAAGCATTTTCTGCACCCACCTCATTTCTTCTCCTTTTCCTGCCATGGAATGCTTCAAGACCAGGGGACTTTCCTCTTCACCCTGAATCTTTCACTCTTCCAACGTTCCCAGGGTTTGCCCTGTGCTGCTTCTGTATTGACAATCCTCCTCATCTCCACTTGCAAACAGCCCCAGGCACTACAATTCCTAGTGATGTTTCATCTGGGAAGTACTGCCAGAGCTTGCAACCCAGAGGATCATGTAGCAATGAGGGCCAAGTCAAGGAAGACATGGCAGGCCTTGGTCCCAAGACATCCTTATGCCTGCACTCTTGGAAATCTATAGCTAGATGGGCCTCTGACATCCCCATCCATGAGAATTCCATCTCCTCCCAGTCAAGTTACCCTTCATCTATAGAAGTCACTTAGTATATAGTAAGCTCATGGACTCTCAGCCTAGAGGAATATGGATAGAGAGATAGATGCTGCATACTATAGATGTAGATAATATTTGTATATGGAGTTATATTATCTACAATATATAGTAGATATAGGTTTGCTATATCTATCATATCTGTCTCATAGATATTATAGATGATATATCCACAATATTTATCTATGCAATATAGGTAGATATCAACACAGACAGATACTATAGATATATAATATAGGTTATATATTGACTTGTATATATTATAGAGTATCTATATTTGTCTCTATAGATCTGTCTATAATCTACATCTATCCATACTTAGATCTATAGATAGATGTATGTTATATATCTATAAATCTATAGTTTCTGTCTGTACATATATTTGAGTCTGAGAGCAGAAATCAGCCTTGCTGGAACAATTCCTCACTCCAGAGATTAAGAGAAAGGAGGTAGGTAGGAGGAGAGATACAGTTTACATTCATTTATGTAACTATTTTTTGCATATATTGTTTGGTTTCATTTTTAATCTTATGTTATATATGTAATAACATTATCCTGAGGAGTCCATAGGCTTCACCAGACAATGTAACAAAAGCTAACAAGCCCTAGTCTAGTCTGACAGAATCTTCTGAGATTATTAAGGAGAAAAGATTCATCCAACATTAAAGCATTATTGAGACTCTGAAGCTTTGAAAGCCCACCGGGCATACTGGAGATGATAAGTGGACAAATCACTGCTCCTAAAGTACCGTTTTCTATCTGTCACCTTCCTGAATCCAACTTCTTATACAGTGCTAGACATTGAGTGAATATCGGCACTCCAGTCCAGTAGACCGGGGCAGATCTCAGAGCACTATGCACTTAGTATAATGCCTGGCCCATATTAGCTATTTAATAAATGTTTACTGTTTGATTGATAGAATTCAGGGCCCTACTAAGGTACCAGGACTCCAAGGAGAGACAGAGAACCTACTTTAAGATTCAGCCCCATTCCTAGATTTTACTTGGGCCCTTTCCCACACATTCCACAGCCCAATATGTGTAAACTCCCCAGTCTGGGATGTCAAGCTGAACAGGAGTTCTGGAAGGATCACAGCTGATCAGGACCCAACCAAAAGCATGTTATGGTATGGGCACACTGACAGGTGGGTGGAGGAAGCCCTACCTCCACCCAAACTAATAAATCTCAAATGGGCCCAGACAAGCATTTTAAAAGTTGACCTATCAGGACAAGTACTTCCCAAAGTATACCCTGGCTCAGGTCCCTAGAAGCATTGGCAGTCTCTCCTTCAACACTATCTGAGCTGGGGGAGCTGAGGGCTAGATAATTTGGTACAAGGAGATATAACATCACAACACAGCAGATTGGAAGTTGGAAAGGGACTTTAGAATTCATTTATTCCCACCTCATTCTTTTTTTTTTACAGAGGAGGAAGCTAAGGCCCCAAAAAAGAAAGAGACATGGAGAGCCAGGATTGGAACCCAGAGTCTCTAACTCCAAAAAACATAAGGGCCATGAAGATGGGAATGGGAGGAGATTTCCCTTGAGTTCTGGAGTTCTGTAGCCAATGAATCAAGCTGACCCTGATTAACAATAGCCATGGCCAGGATACTGAAGCCACCTGTTCCAACTGCCACACTGAAAACATTGCTAAAATTGCTGGTCACACATCTGGATTTCGGTCATGTGGAAACCTCTGTTCTGAGAACTACTGAGGCCCTTGGAGCATCTGTTCCCCAACCATCCTCCCACATACTATGACCACCTTAGGTCTCTGGGAAATTCAAAGACCAGTGGCCTGTTGGGTGGGGGAAGGGGCCAGTGCTGAAATTTCCTCAGAATGGCGACCTTGACTTCAAGTTTCAGTTGCTATCTGTGAACTCATCTTATTTCTGGGCCAATGAGTACCTGTCCATTCAGCTTATTCTGGTTAAGGTCTCATTCAGAAAGCAAGAGATTTTGAATTTAGCACAGATAAATGCATTTCAGCCATGAAACAAAACACCTGGGGTTCTGGGAAAAGAGCCTGAGCATACCAGGGTGAATGGTGATGGGAAGAGTCAGCCTGCTCATTTAGTGAATGGGAAGGAGGCTAATATAGATGGAAGCGGGAGTTAAAGCCCAGAGGAGGTGTTCTAACACTACAGCTACCCTGTGGGGGTTGGGAATGGAAAACTGACTCAGGAGGATGTGGCCAGCTCCAGCAGTCAGCCCCCAAAATAACCACAGGAAGGAGATGAGAGCCAAGAAAGGAGGAGGAACCCTTTTATAGTCAAATCCCACCCACAGAAGAGTTGGGAGGGAAGAGAAAGAAAAGAAGTTGGGGGAGGGGGAAAGGGGAAAGGTCAGGCTGAAAATGAAGGTCACAGAGCCAGAGGCTATCCCTCTTTCCTTCATCCACCCACCCCCAAGTATAACCCTTCTTTTGGGGGTCAGGGCCCCAGTATTCTAGGGGCTAGAAGAAAAGGAAAGAAAGCAATAGGGCTGAGTTGGTCCATGAACATGAGGACCCTGGGAGCCCTAGCTACAGGCCAGTAGCATAAGACCAGCATTTCAGAAGCATTTGTCCTTGGAATTATTCACCTCTATTAAAGGAGTAGCAAAAGATGGAGCCCTTTCTCACCCATAGGTTGGAACAGCTTGGCCTTTTTGATGTAGGACAAGAGGCGGGGTGGAGAGTGACTCAGGACCAGTTCATAGGCTCATGGTTTGGTCCACAACATGTAAATGGGGATCATTGAGAAACATTTATTAAGCACCTTTGTGTCAGAGACTGTGCTGAGGGTAAATGATAATGATGACTACAACCCTTCTTACATTGAGGAGCCATCCAATCAAAAGGAAGGGCTATAGAAATGGAAAGTACTTCTGAGGTATGAATTCCAGGACTCTGAAGTACAATTGGGTGGCAAATGAAGAGATGCCTGGCCTTGGCACCATTGTTAAATGGAGGTTCAAGTAAGTGATAGAAAGAACTATAGGAGAGAAGCAGCCTTGATGTATTAGAGAGAGTGGACTGGTTAATGGGGAGAAGAGCAGGGGTGTGCTAGTAAATGTTTAACAGCCAGATCTTCATATGTATACTATATATACACATATATGTACATAAGTATATATACACATATGCATATATACACATGTATATATAATCACAACAAACTTTTTAAAGTTTAACTGCATTATTGACATTTTCTACCACACTTTCTTAAGTCTAGACAATGTTTAACAGCCAGATCTTCATATGTATACTATATATACACATCTATGTATATAAGTATATATACACATATGCATATATACACATGTATATATAATCACAACAAACTTTTTAAAGTTTAACTGCATTATTAACATTTTCTACCACACTTTCTTAAGTCTAGACAATCAACAAAACAATAAATCAGGCCCTGATTTATGGGGTTTCAGGATTTCCAAGGTAGAAATGTTCATGCAGAAAATTTAACAATTGGCTTGAGGCAGTTTGAATTGGCTCCAGAGCACCCCTGGGGAAAAGTGTCAGGTAAAGGACAAAAACATCAGCCAGACCCCATGTGCCATAAAAACTCAAATTATATTTATATAAAATAGATTAAAATAAAATATGTATATTTCCCCATCCATAGGGTAAGATTTCTATTTCTATAGAATCAAAAAATATAGGGAATAATAAGATTTTCACTGTTAATTGTTCATAGGATCCTAAGATTTATATCTGAGTTTCATCCATCTGGTCCAACGCCTTTGTTTTTTAGTTGTGTAAACTGAGACATGTCTGGGCCTAAGAGTAAAGTGGATTTCTCAAGTTCATACTGGAATAAATAGAAGAGCCAGAATTTAAGCTTGGGTCCCTGGCTCATGATGTATCTTCAGACCCAGGTGCCCAGAAAGCAGCAAAGCATCCAGTTCAGACCCTATGGGTTGGGGTAAGCCCCTTCCAGGAGGGATGCCAACACCTAGGAAAGAGTGAGGCTCATGCCCCTCCTAGGTGGAAGAGAAAAGAAAAGGGAGAGAGTGAGGAGTAGTGATGAGGGGGAATCTCTGGCTACAGAGGAAAAAACCAAAAACTCCAGTGAAGGGGCCACAGCGGCCTCTGATGCTATCAGGCCATGGCTAGGGGTTAGGGGACTTCACAGACAGGAAAATGTGACCAAGAGTGAGGCAGAGAAGACCAAGCTACAGTGGCTGAAATTATCAGCAGATCCAGGAAGGGAAACCTGCAGTGGGTGAGTTCTGCTTCATTAGCCAAGGTTCACCAACCAATGAGAGGTGGCTGTGAAGAGGAGGAGGAGAAGCTGGCTGTAATCAGTGAGCCAGAACCTCAAGGGGGAGAAAGTGGAGGCTAGACCTTTCCTCATGAATACTCTGTGCTCATCCCCTCCCCCTCCTCCTCTTTCTTCTTCCTGTTCTCCCAATTCCCATCCCCAAAGATCTTGGAGAGATGTTTATGGCACAGAGGGCCCTGCAGTCACACAACCTGTGGTCCAATCCTGCCTTTGATGCTAATGACTTATGTGACCTTGGGCAAGTCACTTCTCTAAAATGAAACAGTTGGACAAAATGACCCAAGGAGCGATTTCTAGTAAGGACTTGGTATAGTAGCTAATGGTCAGGATTTGGAGTCTGGAAGACCTTGGTTCAAATACTGATACAGACATTTACAAGCTGTGTGACCCCAGGCAAATAATTTAATCTCTTGGGTTCTCCTTGGTTTCTCCTTCTGTAAAATGAGGCAGTTGGATTTGATGAGGTCTGATGAGGTTCCTCACCTAAATTTGGGATCTTCCTTCCTTCCTCCCTCCCTTCCTTCTTTCTTTCCTTCCTTTCTTCCTTCCCTTCCTTCTTTTCTAACTGAGTCCATCTTCAAGAGGTCAAGTGTTTGGGTTGTGACCAATGTTCACTGCCATATTAACACAGCTGTTTCCTTTTCAAGAGATAGAAGAGAAAAAAAAATAAGGGAGGCTGACAACTTCCAACACAAAAACACACACACTCCTCTTTTTATAGGCTAGGAGAACCAGGTGGCACAGTGGATAAATCATCAGGCCTTCCAGACCTGGAGTCAGGAAGACTCATCTTCCTGAGTTCAAATCTGGCCTCAGCCACTTACTTGATATGCGACTCTGGGCAAGTCATTTAACCTTGTTTGCCTCAGCTTTCCTCACCTGTAAAATGAGCTGGAGAAGGAAATGGCAAACCACTTCAGAATCTTTGCCAAGAAAACCCCCAAATGGGGTCACAAACAGTAGGACACCACCAAAAAACAACAACATTCACAGACTCTTTGAAGGACCTAAGGATTTTGAGCTAGAAGTGTTGAGGTTGAGGGGTGTTTGGGACCCCAAAATATCTACACACCGGGTTGTGCCTGAATGAATTTGACCCAAGCCTTCTTTCAGCCAAAGAAAAACAAAGTTTATTAAAGATATGTCTCTTGGCCAGACTCTTAAGAAATCTCACCATTGGCTAGACTCTTAAGGAATCTGAGCATTTGTTACATAAACACCAGTGGGCCATATTGAATCTGAGACCCTTCAGGGAGGCAAGATGAATCTTATATAGAGAAAGACTGTGGGAGGGATCTGGGGGTGGCCAAGTAGTCTGGGGTGACTGGAGGAGGGGTTTAGGGAGGGTCTTGAGGAGGAGTCTAAGGAGGCTTTTGCTGGATCAGACTCCAGGAACCAAGAGAATGGGATTGTGATGGGATCAAGGGTGGGAAGCAGCTGGAGGCACCCCAAAGGTAGCAGACAGTGGAGGGCTAGTCTAGGTTAAGGTTAACAGATTTGGGTATGAATATTCAAATCAAGTGGGAAAATTCAGGGAGAAATCAAGGTGAGGGGTTTCACAGGGCCTATGGACAAATGAGATACAAATTCTTTTTGGGTAAAGGAAAAAGATCTCCGCTTGGGCCCATATCCCATCAGAAGGAACATAGAGGTCATCAGATTATTGGAACATAGATTGATAGCTGGAGGGTGCCATCGAAGTCATTGAGTCCAACACCCTTATTTTACAGATGAGAAGACTGAGGCACAAAGAGATTCCCCAAAACCATCCTGTAACCTAGAGCCACACTTTCTTCATATGTAAAATGAGGCGGATAAATTCCATGGCCTCTGAGCTCCCTTCAAGCTCAGTCAATGATCCTGTAAGTAGCAGAGTCATGGATTTGAACCCAGATCTTATCACATTTCAAGTCTACCATTCTTCCTTCTGAAGAATCAGACTGGGAAATCAGGAGACTCGTGTTTGAGTTCTCAGTGTGCCCTTGGTTGGCTTTGTGACTTTGGGCAGTCCCTGAACTTTTCTAAGCTTTAGTTTCCTCATCAATGACCTCTGAGACCCCTTACAACAATAAATCCACAAAAATGTGAGACTATGCCTACGTCACTCCTTGTAACCTAAAGATTACTTATCATTGACTATAGTCTCCCTCATAGCTGGACATGAGACTCTACATTGAGTAACTTAACTTTTGAGCTCTCTCTTCTCCTAAGATTAATTCTTGTTTCTACTAACCCAGCCTAGAAGAACAAATCTAAGTCTCCTAGGGTATGACTGATGGGGTACAGGCCAACATGGACAGTGCCTGGAAAAGTCCTGATCACTCTATACTAAAAGAAACAGGACATATAGGGGCTCAGGTGTGATTAGAACCCCCAGCTTACCCTGTAAAGGGAAAACATATACTCTACTTTCTCATTTCCATAGTGGGGACCTCCTTCTCTTCAAATATCTTCTCTTCAAATCAGATTGCACAGTAAACTTCTTAGAGAATGTGAGAACCGATTTCGGATTTTCCCTTATTTTGTAGGAGCTACGGTTGGGGGAAGTACTTCCCATGGGAAACTGCATAGTGCTGGGGGAGACCTGCATTCCAATCCCAGCTGTATCATTTTCTATCTTTGTAACCTTAGGCAAATTTTTCCACCTATAAAATAATGAGGTTTAATGAGTAGATTGGTATGATCCCCTCTAGATATGAGTTCTATGGACCTGGGACTGAAGGAGATCTAGGGAGAAGAGGTAGGCAGGATCATCATCACTCCCCAGTTGCCTCAGGTACCTATAGGAAAATGTTAATGATAAATGTTCCTTAGAACCGCCAGTTTGGAGAGGCTCTGAGTGAGTCCTTGCCCTTCCCTGAGACAACAGGAGAAACCTGCTTCTTCTCTGGTCCAGGGTCTTTCCCTTGTGCTCCTTGGAATGTAAGGAATGTTGGGGTGATGCAGCCGGAACTGGAAAATTTTAAACTGTTTAAGATCTCCAAGATAATGAGAGTTTACAGAACAAAGATGACATTATTGGGGTGGGGTAGAGGAGAAGCTATACTCTGTTCCAAAAGGACAGGCCTGTGAACTAAAAAACTGATTTCACAAAACAGCTAGTCCCTCCCCACCACCACCACTACCACTACTGATTTCTTGGGCTCGCCTTCTTTATGGGTCCAGTGCACCCTCTCCATCCTATTACATATATTTCACAGACACTAGGAAGGTCTCGACCCCAATATCTCCTGCCTGTTCAATGAGCTAAGAGATTCCTTAAACATGGACAAAGCCTTTTAGAAGAGTTGAATTTAAAAGGGCAAGAACCCTAAGGAGAGATTAGACATAAGCAATAATTCATAACAAGCTATAAATGATACTTGATCAAGAGAGGCAACAATTTTACTGAACTTGGTCCTGGTCTGACCACATTTGAGGAAGGACCCTGACAAATTGGAGGTTCCCCAAAAGGGGTTAACAGTTTCTCTTCCAGAAAGGGTACTAGTATTAAGTATTATGTTCAGCATTTCTTCTGAGTTCACTTGGCTAGTCAGACTTACATTCAAAGATTTGGAGCATTATTATGATAATTATTATTAATATGTTTAATATATAGTTTATTTGATATTTAATATATTTATTAATATATTAAATAATAATAAGAAGAAACTATTAGTACTCTTGGGGCTTTTGGGGTAACTCTGAGGATCTAGGTTTCTCATCTTGTCCCTCACAAACCCTCACTGGTGTGCTCCCCATCAACAATTAGACATCCAGATATAATCAGCTTTTATAAAATATATTTGCTAAGCAAGTGTAGTAAACACAATTGGTAGAAGCATTCTCTCCAAACCTAGGGAGAACTATCCCCTTGCAGACACAAGGTAGGGAGGGCTTAAAGTACAAAAAGAGTGAGACAATTCACAGAGAATGGCACAGGGCAGAAGGTATATTGTGATTCCTGCAACTGGGAATCCTTTTTTTCCATTGTGAAGTCTTCGCCCAGTTCCCCTTAAGTGTGGCTCCAAGGTAATATACCTCTCTTGAGTCCATAGCCAGTACTTATAGAGGAGTCCAGGGGGGTCCTGCTCCCAGGAATGATCTTCCCTCTGGAGATGATCACTTCTTGTCTACATATCCTCAGTGTTTCTCTCTTTCCATATCCATTGACAGCCTCTTTCATTGCCATAGGTCACTATCACCCCAGTCACCATGCTGCTACCTCCATACCTCTGGCCATCAGTGAGATCTCTGGAGGAGCCTCTGGATAACCCCAAAACACAGGGTTGCTGCCTGGACAATTCCATCTCAGGAGTCATTCGCCTAAAGTTAGGAAAGAACAAATGGAAAAAGAGGAAGAAGAAGCCATGCCAAGCTATGATTTCCAGCTAGGGCATGGGGTGGACTGTGCTTCCCTCAATGACCCTTAGGTTAAGCTGTTAATGGTCTTACTTCTTCATAGATGCAAAGGAAAAGAGGACAATTGGGGCAGGTCATCCCTTTTGTATACACACTCAATTCTGAATAAGTAATCTCTGAGTTGCTTATTCATTCATCTAGTTCCATAAACAATTAGAAGGCTTTTCATCATTACACAGTAATACTAATAATTGATAACTATAATAGACAAAAACTTGTATTTATGTAGCACTTGAAGATTCTCAATGCTCTTTTAAAATATTATTTCATTTGATCTTTACCACAACCCAGAGAGATGTTATTATCATCCCCACTTTACAGATGAGGAAACAGAGGTGGGCAGAGGTTGTGACTTGCCCAAGGTCACAAAATACCAGTCCCTATCATGCAACTCCAGAAATAGTATCTCTCCAAGGGTCTCCAAGATTAGTCTAAAAATGATAGGAAACATCTATGTACCCTTCAAGGACTGGCCCCTTTATAAGCCAATCTACCCACTCAACATACAAAATAGAGATAAGGTAAAGGACAGCTATTTATTTCCTTCACCTCAACAGAATTGTTTAAAAAGATAAGATTTAATAGTGTACAAAAAGTATTTCAAATACTAAAGAATAATCCATCACACCCTATATACTCACCTGGGAAGTAGAGACAAGTTCATAGAACTGCTGAAGAGATATTTCACACTCACTCTAGATCTGTACTATCAGAGCAACTTCCATATCCATATCTCTTGGACAGTCAGACCTGGCTTTTTAGTGCCTTGGATTCAGAATGATCCTTTCAGTGGTCATCTCTAAGAAGGTGCATATCCCTCTGGACAGTTGGAACTGAGTAAGGAACCTGGGAAATCTGGAACTCATAAGATTCTGAAAATATTAACGGAATAAATTCCATTAAGAAGGGGGAAAAGTATATGTTTTTTCTTTCAAAAAAAGACTAATGTACACAAGGAACTCACTGACTAAAAAATTTTTTTTTTAGCAATAGGGGTTAAGTAACTTGCTCAAGGTTACATGGCCAGTTATTATTTCTGGGTGTGGTGCTGAGTATCTGAGCCCGGATTTGATCCAGGTCATCCCGACACTGGAGCCGGTGCTCTTACTTGCTGAGCCACCTGGCTGCCCCTAAGCAATTGGGATTAAGTAACTTGCTCAAGGTTACACGGCCAGGTGTTTCTGGGTGGGTGCTAAGTGTCTGAGCCCAGGATTCGATCTCCAGGTCTTCTCAACACTAGAGCCGGTGCTCTTACTCGCTGTGCTACCTAGCCGCCCCGTGACTAAAATTTTAAAAAGAAATATACAGAAGATTGAAGCAAGACAAGTAGGTAATAGAGAATGAATATGAGTGTAGCACTCATAAAAAAAAAATGGTGTTAGAAATACTAAACCTCAGAATGAGCTATGGTTGGCAAAGAAAAGTAATGACAACAACAATAGAACTTTAAAGTAGTTATTTGGAGAAAAAGGAGGCTTAAAGAAGGAATAGAACCAAGGGAATGCTAGTAAATGTTTAACACCCAGCTCTCCAAAGGGGGTAGTAGAAACTCTGTAGGTAGGATCTGCATTTTTAACATTTTCTCTATCATCTAAGTCTAGACAATCAACAAAACAATAAATCAAGCTCTGAAATCGTGTTTGCTGAATTCTGAGATGTAAATTCTGGAACTGAATATTTAACAATCAAGCTCATTCAAGCTGGATTGAGCTGGCTCCAGCACATACCTCTGAACAAGACCTTTGCTTAGCAAGGATGGGACTGTGTTGACTGATGACACAGAGAAGACAATAATATTTAGTTCTTATTTTGATTACAATTTTTCTTCAGAGAATGACCTTTAACCTGGACATAACAGAACAAAAATGATTAGCTGGGAATTAGGAAGGTGGTAAGAGTGCACTTGGCTACCCTTCATGACTTCAAACCACTTGACTCAAATGAACTACGTTCTCCAAAGGTTCTGAAAGAACTGGCAGAAGAGATTGCTGAGACACCATCAGCGATATTTAAAAGATTTGTGGAAAACAGGAGAGGAACCAAAAGACTGGAGAAAGACAAAATATCCCAACTTTTACAGAAAAGGGAAGAGAAGAGAGTTTGCAAAATATAGGCCAGTTAGCATGATTTCAATTTCCAGGAATATTCTAGGATGAATCATTGAACAGATGGTTGGCAAACATCTAGGAATGGAAACAGTGATTACAACATGACTTCATCAAGGAATAGACCATGCCAAACTAAACTCATTTCTTTTTTTGTTTTTTACAAGATTACTGAGCAGATAAATCAAATGATGTCAATAGAGCTTACCTCAATTTTAGTCAAGCTCCTCTCAAACTATCTCAAGCCCATGGAGAATATGGAGATGTATCAAGTCATATGAACACAGAATCCAATGGAGTTAGGCACAATGTTAATGGTTTAATGTCAGCATGGCAGGACATTTCTAGGGGAGTATCCCAGGAATTATGCCTGTCCCTGCACTATTTAATATTTCTATTAATGTCAATGTCAACACCCACCCCCCAAAAATTATCTTTTATTTTGCAGAAATCTTAGTTATGCCTATGTATATGTACCTGTTGTCTCTCTTGAGAGAATGCACACTTCTTGAAGGCAAGGACTGTTTCATTTTCGTCCTTGTAACTCTAGCAACTTGCATCATACCTAACAGATAATAAACACCAAAGTTGTTTTTGTTTGATTGGTTGAATGAATAGCAATACTGGAAGGGAATTTAGACTATGAACTTTTAACATAATTTTAGAGCCAGAAGGCACCTTAGCATAGTGGTGTGAAACTCAAAAGAGCTGCATACTGTCTAAGGTCACTTAATATTACCTATGTTTTATTGTATTCTCATTTATTTTGTTAAACATTTCCCAATTACATTTTCATCTTCAGGTGCACTCTGTTGAGTACTACAGGGCACCTACAAGTGACAAACAGCATATTGGACACCTCTGCCTTAGAACATAGATTGCTGGAACATAAAGAGCCAGAAGGTACCTTAGAACATAGAATGTTGGAACATAGAAGCGCACAGCTTGAATGATGTTAGAAGAGAGAATGTCAGAACTGGAAGGGAATCATAGAACATAGAATGTCAGAGATGGAACGAATTGTAGACAGCATTTATTCCAAATCCTTCTTCTTAGAGGAGAAGAAAATGGGACTCAGACATCAGTGCTTTACTGGAAGAAATGGGACTCGAATCCAGATCTTCAGGGTACTTTCATACTACAAGGCTGGACTATGAGGACAGGAATCCCCTGTCCCTTTTATGTACCCAGAATCTCAGAGTTGAAAAGGACCCCTGGAGACTGTGTAACCCAACTTATTCCTTGATGAAGAATTCTCTCTACAACATATCAGAGAAGTGACTTTCATTCAATCTTTACTTGAAGACCTCCGAAGAGGGGGGACCCACCACTTCCTGACACAACCCCAAAATTGTTCAGCTAATTAGTAATCAATACATATTCATCAACATTAACAAATGCCCAACTCTGAACAAGATGCTGTCTTAGGTCCTGAGGAGACAAAGCTAAAATAATTATATGTAATAATTTAAGGTAATTAAATTAATATAATTACAATGGGTATAATGACAAAAGGTCCTGGTTGCTCACTTGAATCAATCAATCAAATTAAAGCAGTGATTAATCAGAAGTATAAACTAGGTGCACATAAACCCTTTATCAATTTGAGAGGAATAAACTGCTTGGATCCTTGGGTAGAGAGATGCAACCACTAACCCTCCCCACCCTACCCCACTCCCAGGGAATTATCTTGTGATTGGCTAACAGAAGCAGACACACCTTTGAGCTTATATAAGACTGGTTGGATTAGCAGTCCAATGGAGTACTGGTCAGATCTAGAGATGAAGGACTTACTGTTGTTGTTTTTAGTTAAGTCCAACTCTTTGTGATTTCATTTAGGATTTTCTTGATGAAGACACAGGAGTGGTTTGCCATTTCCTTCTCCAGCTCATTTTACAGATGAGAAAACTGAGACAAACAGGGTTAGGTGACTTGCCCAGGCTCACACAGCTTCTAAGTGTCTGAGGGCAGATTTGAATTCAGGTCTTTCTGACTCCCTTTCATTCTTTCCACTGCATCCCCTAATTGCCCCAAGATGAAGGACTACTGAGAGGGAATTGCCTTGGGGATAAGGTGGGGAGTGGGAAGGAAGGGATTGTCTCTTATCCCTTCCCCTTCCCTGAGCTAAACCCTCAGCTTTTTAAAACTGCATCATGCCTTTGCACATTAATTATATTACATTAATTGAGAAGGAATAGCCTAGCCTTTATATATAATAAGAAAACTAAACTTCTTTTGCTATCCTAAGGGACACCAAGAACAGAAGAATGACAGCAGCATACAGAATCTTAATGGTCTTTAGCACAATCTTCTGTAATAGCGACCTTTTAATTGACATGATATGCTGGAGTCAGACAAAGCTAAAGTATAATTTGATCAGCACAGTGACAGGATTTCATCATTTCGAAGGCACAGACTCTTGCAAATTTGAGGTACTACATTGTGAACTTTAATCCCTAGTTTACCCTAGTTTTCATTTTTCTCTATTAAATCATTATTAGCCTCTTATTAAAGTTTTCCATAAAAAGCATGGCTTTATTAAATGCTATTTCTTTGTTTGCAAAATAAATGGTTGTTTTTTTTAAAAACCCACTTAGTTGAGCATATGACATGATCATATGATTTTGAAAGTATTCCTCTTAATAGGAACCCTCTGTTTTTAACTCTCAGAAGTGTGGGCATACTCTAATGTTACCCTGATGACTTATAGTGAGTTTTTGTGGCTATTCTAGGCTTTTTTAATGAAGTGTACACTACCATTCTGTTCAAAGTACCATAGCAATTTCTAGCAGGAAATTATATTGGAGATTTATGCAGTAGAAGTATGGAAAACCCAATGCTCACAAGCATGGCCTTATGCTCTGCCTGATGCTATCCTCTATGTGGTCTTCCAAGTATGTTTAGATGCTAGAAAACTCTAGTATAAAGTTGAGTGTCTGGACCTCTGGATGGGGGAAAGCTGTGGAGGATTTAACAAAGGAGTTTTTATTTGATCTTAGAAGTATAGGGAGTGCAGTTAGGTGGATAGAGTAGATGGAGGATCAGCTTTGGAGTCAGGAAGCCCTGAGGTCAAATCCAGCCTCAGATACTTACTAGATGTGTGACCTTGTGCAAGTCACTTAACACTGTTTATCTCATTTTCCTCACCTGAAAAAAAAATGAACTAGAGAAGGAAATGACAAACCACTTCAGTGTTTTTTCAAGAAAATAAGGTCACAAAGAGTCAGACATGATTGAATGACAACAACAGAAGTATAGGGGGTCATTGGAGTTTCTTAAGCAGGAGAATGTCATGGTCAGACCTAAACTTTAGGAAAATTACTTTGACAGGAGCATGGAGGATGAATTGGAATAGAAACATTCTGAAGAAAAAGAAACCACCTAGGAGGCCACTGTAATAGCCCAGGCAAAGGGGAATAAGGGTGTGAACCAGGGTGGTGAATATGTGAGTAGAAATAAAGGGATGAATACAAGAAATGTTGTGAAGGTAGACATGGTAAGATGTGGCCACAGATGGATATGTTGGGTAAGAAAAAATGAAGATGACAAAGATTGTAACCGAAAGGATGGTGGTGTTCTCTAGAGATGAAGGGAAGATGTAGGTTGGAGGGGAAAAATAATGACCTCTGTTTTTTAACCTAATAAATTTGAAATGAAATCCAGTTCAAAGTGTCCAATAAACAATGGATGATTCAGGGCTGGTGTTCAACAGACCAACCAGGACTAGATATGGATATCTAGGGGTCATCTGCATAGAGACTGTAACTAAACCCTTTAAATGAGTGGGAGCCAGCAAGGTCACCAAGGGAGAGACAAAGAGATGAGAATAGGTCCAGGGCAGAACTTGGGATTCACCAAAAATAAGGGGTGTGATACAAATGGTAATCTAACAAAGGAAATGATGAGTACTCACTCAAGTAGGAGGAGGATCAAGAGAGAAGATTGTAAGGAAATTCCAGAGAAAAGACAGTATCCCAGAAGAGAGGCTGGTCAATAGTGTTAAATGCTATAGGTCAAGAAGAATGAAAAGGGCATCAGATCTGCCCAATAAGAGATCACTGATCACTTTAGGGAAAGCAGTTTCAGCTGGGAAGTCAGACTGCAGAGGGTTTAGAAGAGAGGAGAGAAAGTGGAAGCAATGGAAACACCCCCGGAGTTTGGCTAGAAAAAGGAGGAGCGATATAGAATGAGAGTTTGAAGGCGTGTTAGAGTCTAGTGGGTTTTTTGTTTTGTTTTGTTTTAAGGACGGCGGAGACTCTTGAATGTTTGTGGGCAGATGGAGACAGAGACAGTTGATAGAAACTAAAGATTACATGTTCTAACATTCTCTGTTCTAAACCTTACAACTTTGACAGTCTATGTCCAAACAGTCTATGTCCTACCATTTTATGTCAGATTCCTTCCAACCCCAGCAATGCGTTCAAACATTCTCTGTTCTGTGGGGTCTGCCTGCTCTGACATTCTATGTCCTAAAGTCCAGCTCTGGTATTCTCTGTGCTAACATTCTCTGGTCTGTGATAATCCCCTGGGTTTTCACTTTATGAGTCTAAAGTCCTTTTTCACTGACATTCTGAGATTCCACTATGCTTTGTTTCTGCTGTTCAGTTGTTTCAGTCATGCCTGACTCTTCGTGACCCCATTTGGGGTTTTCATGGCAGAGATACTGGAGTAGTTTGCCATTTCCTTCTCCAGTTCATTTTACAGATGGGGAAACTGAGGCAAGCAGGGTTAAGTGACTCACACAGGGTCACACAGCTAGCATACCAAATGATCATCAGCAAATGAGGAGTTGTTATCTCTTTTGTTTTTAGGTCTTATAGATTATGACCCTTTCAAGACTTCTGTCACTAGGCCGAACATGACTGATTGGCTGTTCTCTCCCCAAAGCAAATGTGAACAGAATCTGTGACAAGTTCTCACGCTGACATTTAACTCCCCCAAATTCCATCTCTGATGGAGTTTCTGATTGTCTCTAGTTATGTATGACTCTCACTGGGGGTTTCCTGCATGTTACCTCAAATCAGAATCTATGCATAAACCTTCAGAAAGAGACAACGACCTTTCTTTGTATTGGGACAGGAATTGAGGAAGGGTACAGACTTTTTTCTCTGTGGGGGTGGGAAGAGAAGAGTGTTAGGTCATAGAATAGTCGTTGAACCACAGCCTATCAGATCTTGAAGGATCCTGATGGATCATCTAGCCCAACCCTCTGATTTTACAGAAGGGGAAACTGAGGTTCATACTTATTCCCAGTTTACACAGGGATTAAGTAGTAGATCCAGGATTCAAATTCACATCTCCTGCCATCCTGTCACCAGTGTTCTGTCTACTGTATCAGGAATTTAGACTTATAATGTCATATAGTGTCTTCCCTTTCAGGCTGTTTTACCATATATTTTTGAGGCATCTGTGAGGTGAGTGGGTCCAGGATTTCCCCCTTTTTATTATGGAGAATATGGGGCCAAGGGAAGGTAACTGGCCTGCCCAAAGTTGTACTGCTAGTCTAGGCGTGGGTTTTACACTCCCACATCCTGGATCCCAGGTTGGGTTCAAGTCCCAGTCACGTCTGCCTTGGTATGAGATGTTGCAAGAATGGACCTGCTAAAAGGCAGGGAAGGCGAATAGATGACTTTAACTTAATTCAGCTCAAGCAAACATTTAAGTACCTGCTATGTACATCAAGCATTGAGCTCAGCACCAGGAAATGGAGGGGCATGGGGACACAAAAGTTGGCTTTCCCTGGATGGAGAACCTCCTCTACCTTAGCAGATCAGCACCTTCCCTGTAGCTGATGATCTTAGAGACTTGCCTAGGGCACCTAGATAGAGTGAAGGCCTGGAGTCAGGACCTGAGTTCAGTCTTCATAAAAACATGGAAGCAAAAGATAAAAATTCAACTTTTCTGAAAAAAACATCAACTTTCCTGAAGCATCTTGGGAACTGGTTTGGCTGAAATACAGATTGCCTAAAGGAGAACAGGTAAATCTAGAACCATCTGTTGGGGCCAAATGGTGAAGGCCCCTAAATGCCAAGCTATAGCCTTCTCCTGGGTTTTTATATTACCCTGGAGACAGTAGGAAGCCATTGAGGACGTTTTTAAATAGGAAAGTGATATAGTCATGCTTGTCTCTTCATGTAATGAGTTGAGCAGCTGTGTGAAGGATGGACTGGAGGGGAGAGAGACCAGAATCAGTGAGATCATGTTGACCACTGCAATAATCCAGTTTAGGGGTAATAAGGTCTGAACTAGGGTTTTACTGTGAGTGGAAAGAAAAGGGTAAGTGCCAGAGATATTATAGAGGTAAAATCTATAAGACCTGGCACTTGATTGTACATGGGAGAGTAAGAGAGATAGATTCTACAATCAGGGCTAAGACCAAGAACCTGGGTGTGCCTTCAACACAAATGGAGTCTACTCAGGATCTCCTCCCGATCTGAAGTGACATCATAGAATTCAAAGGTTTAGACCAGAAAAATCATCCAAGCTACCAGTCCCCCATCTTACAAATTAAGAAACCAAGACCCAGAAAGAGTCAATTATTTGCCCAAGGTCATAAATTGAATAAGTATCAAAGTCAAAATTCAAGTCTTTTAACTCCAAATCTACCATTTTCCACTATCACTCAATCAATAAGCATTTATTAGGCATCTCCTACATGCCAGGCACTGATACCAATATAAAAATGAAACATTCCCCGGCCCTCAAGGAATGAAATATTCTTTGGCTTCCTGGTGGCTTGGGGGATAGAGTGCTGGGCTTAGAGTCAGGAAGCTCCAAGTTAAAATCTAAACTCAAACACATTCTAGCTGTTTGATATTGGGAAAGTAACTTAACTTCTACTTGCCTCAGTTTCCTCAACTGTAAAATGAGGATAACGATAGCACCTACTTCCCTTTTACTATTATTGCTATTGAGGCTTACAATATTTACATATGTAATGAGGAAATCCCATGAAACGTACTCAGAGTTGTCTTTGTTCTGGTCGACTATGTGGGTGTTGGGAGGCCTAGCACAGAAAGGACTTAGCATTTTGGTACGACACTGAAAAGTCCCTTTGTTCTTTCCCTACCCCATGACAGTGTCAGAGGAGTAGGGGGAGAAATATGCTGTGTTATTTCAAAGGAGAGACAGCTTCCAGCTTATAAATTTTATTTCATCTCTCTTGTGTGGCAGATAGGCGTGCTGTGTCCTCTAGACTCCCTGTAAGAAGGTGGGCATGAGGGAAGGGCTTTGTTCCTCCCCCCAACCCCACTTATGCTCCTGAGTGAGGTGACAGCTTCAAGATGAACATGTTCAGATGTAGGGATGACACTGTGAAGTTGAGAAGTCCGGAGGTCTTGTATCCACTGAGTGAAGGTAACTGTTGGCAAGGGGAATTTCTTCCCTAGAGAAGATGATTAGGAGCGTACCAGAGCAAGCCTGGCTCTTTTAGCAGCAAACATGTACCAGGAGCTGTTTGGACAGGGCAGAATCAAGGTAAAATATAAAATTTTACCTAAATTGGTCTAATCAACAATCCTGAAAACTGCAGTTCAAGCTGAGTTTAAATCTTAGCCTCAAATATTTACTAGCTATATGACCCTAGGAAAGTCACTTCACCCTGTTTGCCTCAGTTTCCTCATCTGTAAAATGAGCTAGAGAAGGAAATGGCAAGCCACTCTAGTATGTTTGCTAAGAAAACTCCAAATGGGGTCATAGAGAGTTGGACATGACTGAAAACGATTGAACAATGACTTATTGATTCTGAGCTCAGCACTATATCCCCTGTCACAATTCCCATTTCTTTTCAGTCCTTTCTTTGTCGCTATATCTTAAGGGCCAGGTTCTGATGGGTTTATCGGAGGCACAGAGAGAAAATGGAGGATGTCCAAATTTGAACTATGAGTTAGCTGGACCCATTCTCACTGCATGGTCTAAGGTTGATGCATTCCCAATCAGAGACACAAGGGGGCAGGGTAGGGTAGGAAATGAGAATGGAAATAAATGGAAATAAAAATAGTCTTGCTTGCGCAGAAGCAAGCAAGACTAAATGACTCATCAAGAAATGGTCATAGTTTAGCCCCACAGACTACAGGTCAATCTACAGGCATTTATTAAGCACATACTGTGTGCCAGGCTCAGTTGACCAAGACCTCTCATTCCTCATTCTCAGTCTTAATCCTGGCACCAGTCTATAGACCCAGGAAAGGGACAGGGACAAGGGAACAAGCTACCAAGATGTCAAGGTCCTTTTCAGGGATGTGGCCATGAACCCATAGGGTCTTGAGCTAATCATGAACTCTCTCTGAGGCTTTATTTCCTTATTTATAAAATGATGGGGTTAGACTAGATGGCCTCCAGAGTCCCAGCTAGAAATCCATGATCTTATTATCTTATTATTTTAATCTACTTTCACAAGTCAGTCAACAAGCATTTATGAAGTGCCTACTATATGCCAGGCTTACTCAGTTTTGCCTTAGGGATTGGTTGTTGTCCTTCATTCTCAAAGAGAAGCAAATTGGTATCACTATGTTGGAGTCAAGGTACAGTGTGTCTGACTGGCTGATCAGACCAATGTGAGCTCAGAAGACTCTACTGCAGCACAACACCTTGGTTGACGTGGGCACGCCAAGCTGGGTGGTCCTTTGCCACTGTCTCCCATGTCATGGAATCAGTTCCAAAGTTCTTAGAGAGACTTTGTGAGGGTCCTTGTAGCACTTCTTTTGACTACCACACGAGAGTCTGCCTTGCATGGTTTCTCCATAAAGTAGTCTTTTAGGCAGACATACATTTGGCATTTGAACAACATGGCCAGCTCATCATGGTTGCACTCTGGGGATACAAAGAGAACCTAAGACAGCCCTTGCCTTCAGAGAGCTCACAGTCTAACTAGGAAGAGATTATACAAGAAATTATGTGCAAAACAAGGGTAAATCAAATGAGAGGAAAACATTTAACATTAAGAGGGATCAGAAAAATCTTCCAATAGAAGGTGGGATTTTAGCTGGGGCTTGAAGGAAGCTAGAGAAGCCAAGAGGAGAAGATGAGGAGAGAGAGCTTTCCAGGTATGGGAGGGATAGACAGTGAAAATGAATGGAGTCAAGAAATGGAGGGTCTTGATCAGGGAACAGCAAAGGGGGCCAGTGTCACTGGATCATAGATTATGTGGAGAGGACTCAGATGTAAGAAGACTGAAAAGACCCAATAGTCTTACTCTTCGGTAGGAAGAACCTCATAGGTCTGCAGATCCCCCCCTCCCTTTTCTTCTACCACGGGAGGCTGAAGTCAGAAACAACCACACACAAATTGGAATAAGCAAGAGATCAAAAAATCAAAGATCAAAACTGCAATTCATTTTAATTTGACAGTTAAATAGCACAAGGCCCTGGGATAGGGACAAAAAAAGTCTTTGTACTCAAAAAACTTACATTCTGCTGAGGGATGCAACCTATATAACAATAGGTAAATAAAAGATGTTTTGAGAAGGGAGAAGGAAAAACTACGATTGAGGGGAGATCACTGGAGGCTTCCAGGAGGAAGTGTCAACTGAGCTGAGGTCTGAAGGAAAACAAGGCTTCTGAGAAGCAGAGTCAAGGAAGGAGGGCATTCTGGAAATGGGGGACAACCTGTAAAAAACACAGAGAGAAGGGGGATGAGATATCCTGTGTGAGGAAGAGCAAGAATCCCAGTATGGCTAGACTTTAGATTTTGTGAAGGGAAGTAATATGCAATTACACTAGAAATATCTGTTTGGAAATATCTCAAAGGGAGTTGGAAGTATGCATCTGGACCTCAGAAGAGAGGGTCAGGGTCATAGACAGAGATTTCAGAGTCATGTCCGTAGAGGTAGTAGCTGAAGTAGCAGGAGGTCATGAAATTGCCAAGTTGAAGTGTAGAGAAAGCAAAAGGTGAAGAAAGGTCATTTTCTCACTTGATCTTCATAACAATTTAGTTACCAATTTTTGGACAAATCTGTTCTGGGGATCCCTCTCATCCTCATATCTGTACTTCAGATCATGATAGCCTCATTCCTCTTCCCCTTCTTTGCTCTAATCTCAGAGGATAAGGTGCACCCCCTGCCCCTGCCAATGCCAAACCTTCTATTTTTACCCTTGGCCCCATTATTTCTTATCTCCTCTCAACAGCTCACTCCTTTGATCATCCCCTCTGTCTTCCTAATTTTCAGCCTCTCCTTTCTATGTGACACCTTGCGAAGATCCAATGTGATGGGACAATCAGGAACACTTTGCCCCTTCAGCCTCCCTGCCAATGCAGAGATTCTGCCAATGTCAGGATTCTGGGTTTGCTCCCACAATAAAAGAACAGTCAACATCCAGACAAAGAAGGGGAAAGGGTTTACTTTTTACTGCCCGCCACCATTCCTTCCAGACCCCAAAGTATTTCCATATGACCTGTAGCTGTACCCAAAGGGTCCTTGGACCTGGCCTTTCATCCTACTTCTGAACCTTTAGGACTTTCTTTTTGCTCTCTAGTGTTATATCTCATAATTGTTTCTTCTCCCTGAGAACAGAGAATAGTCTCAATTTTTCTCTTTGTGCTTAGCATAGCTCTTAACACATGGTAAGAGCCTATTAAATTTATTTTTATTCATTCATCCATTCATCCATCTATCCATTCATCCGTGTTACCTTCAATCATAATCAGATCTCCCTCATCCTTAAAAATCATCAGTGGACCCTAACATTCCCTCAAACTATTTCCTGGTCATAATCAAGTTCCAAGAGGCTTTCTTTACTCATTGCCTCCTATTTCTCTTCTCCCCCTATCATCTCAGTCCCTTACAATTTGGCTTCTGACCTCATCATTGAAATTGCCTTTCCCAAGGTCAACAGTGATTTCTTCTTTGTTCAATCTAATGGCCTTCTCTCAGTACATCTCCTCTTGATCTCTCTTCAGTGTTTCCACCTGTTGGCCATCCCCCTGTATCTCAATAATCTCTCCTCCCTAGAGAGAGATTCTCAAACTCAACTTGTCCAAAACCAAGCTCATTTCAAATCTAGGAACATCTCCCTCTCACATGATTCTTTTTTTAAAGTATTTTATGGGTGCCTTTGTTTTTGCCTCACTCTCATTTCCAGACACATTCTTTACTTGATCTGCTACCAGTAAGTCTTTTACTTAGAAGAAAGAAAAAAGCACAGTTAAGTCAAACCCCAACTCAGGTCAAACAATGTATGCAGCATTCCATACCAGTACTCTACCTCTTGAATGAAGAAAAGTATATTCCCTACTCTCTTCTCCTAGGCCAAGATTGATCACTTTAAATAAATAGCTTTCAGTTTTCTTTTATTATTTTCATTTAACTGATGTCTTCAATTTATATATAGTTTTCTTATTTCTCTTTATGTCACTATGCATTAATTCATAAGTCTTCCTATGTTTCTCTGAATTCCTCACAATCATAATTTCCTACCAAGCAAAAATATTCTATCACATATATACATGTCACAATTTGTCTAGAAATGAATATCCATTTTCCTTCCAGTTCTTTGCTTCCATAAAAAGTACTGCTATGCTTCTCTTTCCATAGTCAAAACTTGGAAACTGAGGCGGCCAGGTAGCACAGTGAGTAAGAGCACCGGCTCCAGTGTCAGGTTGACATGTGGATTGAATCCCGTCTCAGACACTTATTACCCACCCAGAAACACCTGGCCATGTAACCTTGAGAAAGTTACTTAACCCCAATTGCTTTAAAAAAAACTTGGAAACTATCTGGGTATGGGGGGAAGAGTTGTTATACCCTAAGAAATGATGAAATGGACAGTTTCAGAGAAAACTAGAAAGACCATTATGGACTAATGCAGAGTAAAGTGAGCAGAAACCAGAGAACAATGTATACAATGACAATAACATAATAGAGAAAAGCAACTTTAAGACTTTAGAAGACCTTTCTTTCTGTCTTTGATCTCCTTTTTATATTTCCCCAACAGTGACATCACTAGGTCAAAGGGCGTGATGCTCTTTTGTCATTTTATTTCCATAATTCTAAATTGCTGGGAGGGCTTACCCTGAATGGTTGGCCCAATCAGACCCTTCGCCTACACTGTATTAATGTGCTTATCTTTGTCACCCAGCAGAACAGTCACTGTTTTCCTCTTTTTTTCATCTTTGACAATTTGATGGGTATGAGATGGAAACCTCAGAACTGTTTAGACTCACACTTCTCTTATGAATTGTATTTTAAGGCAACTCTTGCTATAACTGCTTAGTTTGTAATTCTTCCCTTGAGAAATGCTTGGACATATCCTTTGACCCATTTATCCGTTGACAAGGGACTCTTGGTCCTATATATTAATCTTAATTCCTAAAATTCTTGTATATGAAACTTTCATCAAAGGTACTTGACCTGAAGTTGGCTTCCTCCCTTGCCAAGTGAGCCTCCTTTCTTAACCTAACTGATTTTTTGGTACCAAATCCAATTTCACATCATTAAAAGTGCCTGTTTTACCTTTTGTGATCTCCTCTATCCCTTATTTGATTTCAAATTCTCCAAGTAGCTATTACTGTGAAAAACATCATTCTTGTTTGGGGTTTTTTTTTTGTCTTATCTTTTGTTTCACAGAGAGAAGTTGGTTTCTTCCTCTCCCACCCTCCCCTTCCATAGCTCATTGGGGCAGCAAGGCAGGAGAGGCCTGCCACTTATCAAGGGAACCATTTCTTTCCTCTTCCATTTTCCTAGGTTACTGAGAAGTGGACAAAATGTTGGCTTTGGAGTCAGGAAGATGAGAGTTCAAATTTTGTATTGACTACTTACTAGCTGTATGACCCTGAGCAAGTCACTTAACCTCTGGTTTCTTCATCTATAAAATTAATATCATAATAATAATATCACCCCCCCAGGCTTGTGAGGATCATATGAGACAATACATGTAAAGCACTTTGTAAACCTTAAAGCACATAATAAATACTAGTTATTGTTACTCATTCCTACTCCACTCCTAATTTTTTGTTTTCATTTGAGTGATTCACATTGCCTGTCTGGTCTCCATTTCTTCAGCTATGAAAGGAGGACATTGGGCTAATTGACCTGGTTAGATTCATTTCAACTCTGAACATTCTATGACAAGTTGGCTCAAGAGAATTGTTTTGGACTATGGTGTTGGGTAGCTCAGGTGTGAGAGGGCCTCTCTATCCCTAGAATGAAGGTCTATGGTACCCAGTGTTCCCTTCTACCTCCTACTTCCCCCAAGGATTATCTCTTCTTGGGTTGATTAGCTGGATCCTCATACTACCAGATTTACTCTGTTCCTTGGGGCAGTCTGATCAAGTCCATAGAAAGGAGACAACACACATTTCTGCTATTAGGCCCTCCTCTTGGACACCTGGGCCACTCCCATGCCTAAGGTCAACAGCCCCTGGATGAGGGCCACCTCAATCCAGCTGCCCCAAAATGGATAGATGCCCAAGGTCAGGGATCCTTTCTCTCATGGGCACTCCACGCTCTCCAAACCCCACATCTGCAGCTGCCAATCAGACTTGGAAACAGGCAAGCAGAGAGAGCAGGCCAGAGCTCTAAAGGAGCCCAGCCAAAAATATTCTCCTAAAGCCAAGGGGTCTATTCCATAGCCCAGCTGTGAACATCTGGGCTGGGAGGGCGGGAGGACATTGAATGACTGGCCAAAATAATACATCAGCAGCCTGCAGAGGCCCAGAGACATCAAACTTGCCAGCTGAAATGCTCCATGAATATTTAACAGCCATCAATATTTAATTAGCACATACAGAGATTAACACCAAAATTATACTCACTTCTGGGAGCTTGTTTGTGGGGGAGAAACTCTTAGGAGAGAGAAACAAAAGGAGGAAGGGGGAAAGCCATAACATATTTAGGAGTGGGGGGCCAGGGATGCTGCTCTCCCAGCCCACCCTTCCCTCTACTCCCTGTCCTTTGTCCTTACCTATCCCTATGTTCATACCAAGCCACATTTTTTTGAACAAGAAAAGCTTTCTGATATTCTAAAAGCCAATGTAGTATAATGGAAAAAGATTGAATGTAGAAGCAGTGGAAGGATATAGGTTCCAATGGAAAGCTTGATACTTATTAGCTCTGGGACCATAGGGCATCTTACTTCCCCCTCTGTAAAATGGGAGCAATCCGACGTATATTATCTCTCTCATGGAGCTGCTGTAGGAAGATAATTTTGCAAACCTTAACCAGCTTAAAGTGCTGTATAGATGGGAGTGATTGTTATGAATTAATTTCCAAGAAGTGATACAGCTTATTGACTGTCTAATTTGCCGACAAACCTGAACCTGGAACAAGAAGCATGAAAGGTTCTTCTCTCAAATTAGCTTTTAAAGACAAATTTAGCAGAAGGAGGGAGATGGTGAGAGACTTGCCATGAGGAACCTCCGACTCTGGGACACAAAGCCCCATGAGGGAACAGATGCCAGGAAACCACCCTAAGATGGGGAGGAAGAGACTCAGGCTGCTGCCTGAGAATGTTTCCAGGGAAGCCACTGCCTTAAGAAGGATTGGGGATGGGGCCAGGGAAAAGTTCATCTAAGGTGATGAATTAGCAAGATGGGGGTCAGAGACAGAGAATGGCCGTCAGGTAAGTTGACATTCTAACTAACTGTTCTTCCTCATTAGGGTCCCAGGTCTTTCTCTCTATTGAAGGGGAACAAGTACTGGCAAGCCCCATAAAGGCTAGTGCTGTCAGACATTGCCTCCCACCCAAGTTATAGCTCTGGGCATCCTAAGGGTCAGTTGTGGACTGAAGGCTTATCTGAGAGTCAGGAACAGTTGTATTCAAATTCCATTCAGATCCTACTGGTATGATCCCAGCCAAGCCACTGTGCCTCATTTTCCTCATCTGTAAAATGAGAAGGATTAGACTTAGATGATTGCTAAGGTCCCTTTTGATTTTAAACCTATAAGGTAATGGATAAAGTGGGTGAATAAAGAGCTAGATATGAAGTCAACAAGACCTGGGTTTAAAGTCCATCCTGTTATTCTAATTTAACCTGACTGTGCCTCTGTTTCCTTATCTGTAAAATAAAGGGGCTGGTCCCAGTAGCCTCTAAGGTCCCTCCCAACTCCAAATCTATGATGCTATGATTCACTCCACATGAAACAGGGACTAATTGATCCCCTCTTTCTTCTAAAATACCCAGTAAACCTTAGCCAACCAGAAAACTCTGGTCTTCTGTCAAGCTTCTGTACAATGCTGTAAAATCACCCAAAAGGAGTGAGAGAAAGACAAGGTCATACAGCTCATAAGAGACAGTGGGACCCTCCTCCCTCCTCCCCACTAGCCAGAAGGGAGAAATAGGAACATTATATCAAATGTCACCAAAACAGTTTTCCTGTCATCCAAAAGGTAATAATTTACCTCAAAAGTTCACAAAGCCCCACCCCACTCATTACAGACATCAACAGAGATTCCCAACCAGTTCAAATCTCTTAGACTTGACAGAGCTGGAAAGGAACTTTTTTTTAAACAAACTTGTGTTTTCATAGGTATACAGAACTCCCTTGATAAGAAATCACCAGCTGTCCTCCTACCCATACTGTGGCTTGGGACACAGAGATATCAAGTGTCTTGGCCAGGGCCAAAATACCCAGTATGTCAATGTCAGAGTCTACAGCTGAAGCCAGGTACGCCTGACTCAGGGGCTGGCTCAGTATCCATGAGGGCACACCATTATCTATATAATACAGTGTATAGGCAGCTGGACCGTGGAGTGGACGGAGTACCAGGCCAGGCCAGAAGAGCTGAGTTCAAAT
This sequence comes from Petaurus breviceps papuanus, assembly GCF_028583685.1. Classification (NCBI taxonomy): domain Eukaryota; kingdom Metazoa; phylum Chordata; class Mammalia; order Diprotodontia; family Petauridae; genus Petaurus; species Petaurus breviceps. Next base: position 27,528,577 of record NW_027185798.1, read on the forward strand.
CTGGCTTTAGATACTTGCTAGCTATGTGACCCTAGCATGTGACCTAAATGACTAGCAAGTCATTTAACCTCTATTTACTTTAGTTTTCTTATCTATAAAGTGGGAATAATAATAGCATCAACCTCCCAAGGTTGCTGAATCAAATGAGATAAAAATTGTAACACTTTGTAAAACACTTAGCACAGTTCCTAGCACGTAGTAAGTGCTATATAAATAGTAGTATTAGTGGCAGCAGCAGTAGTAGACTAGTAGTAGTAGTAGTAGTAGTGATAGTAGTAGTGGTAGTGGTGGCGGTAGTTGACTAGTAGTAGTAGTAGTAGTAGTGCCAATAATAGTGTTGTTGTTGCTGAAGTGGCATAGTGGATACAATACTGGATCTGGAGTCAGGGAGACCCATCTTGGTGAATTCAAATCCAGCCTCATATACTTACTAGCTGTGGGACCCTGGGAAAGTTACTTAATAACCTTGTTTGCCTCAGTTTCCTCATCTGCAAAATGAGCTGGAGAAGGAAATAGCAAACCTCTCCAGTATCATTGACAAGAAAACCCTAAATAGGGTCACGAAGAGTGAAAAATTATTGAAAATTTTTATTATTATTATTCAGAATTTACTTTAGAAGTCACTAGGTCAACCTCCCCATTTTATAGAGCAGCAACCTAAGGCCCAGTAAAACTGGGAGCTTTGCCTGAAGTGACTATGACAGAGTCAGGATTTGAACCCAAGTTTCCTGACTTTGGGTCTCTTAGTCATTCTACTACATCATGATGTACTGCCTTTGCAAAGTAAAGTGTCTGACCAATATCCAGAGCCCAATAAGGGCTTTTTGATTAAATTGATAATTAGGCCAAGGCAGAAGAGGTAGACATTTGTTCCTGTAGTCATCCGTTTTCCCACACGGGCCCCGTCCCACCCCTCTCTGGCCCTGCTCCCAGACAAAGTGGCCTTTCCCTCTCGATCTTAACTCTCTCATTGAAACCTCCTAATCTACCTGCTGCTTTCAGATTCCCAGAGGGCCTTCAGGACAGAAAGAGCCTCCAGTCTAAAGAGTCAGAAAAGGGGAAAGTTTCAAAACTTAATATGGTACATGTGAAATCTATTTCATTTCTCTGACTTTCAGTTATCTCAGCTGTGAAATAGGGACAGTGATGCATGTGTCTTCTACCTCAAAATGTTATTATTTAGAGAAAGAAGGAAACACGTCATTACTGTGCCAACCACTGTGCTAAGCACTCGACAAAGAACTGATCTTCACAATAACCCTGGGAGGTAGGTGCTATTGTTATCCCCATTTTACACTTGAGGAAACTGAGGCAAGCGGATCGAATCCTGGGCTCAGACACTTAGCACCTACCCAGAAACACCTGGCCGTGTAACCTTGAGCAAGTTACTTAACCCCAATTGCTTAGGGGCGGCCAGGTGGCTCAGCGAGTAAGAGCACCGGCTCCAGTGTCGGGATGACCTGGATCAGGTCTGGGCTCAGATACTCAGCACCACACCCACAAATAACTGGCCGTGTAACCTTGAGCAAGTTACTTAACCCCGATTGCTTATAAAAAAAAAAAAAAACTGAGGCAAGCGGAGATTAAAGTGATCACTGGGGGTCACACACAGCTAGTAAGTAAGTGTCTGAGGCTGCATTTGAACTTCACTCTCCAGATTATGAGCTCTAGCCATTGGACCACCTAACTTCCTAGCGCATAGGATGTAAATATTATATAAAAAACAGTCATTGTCATAATTGTAAAGTGTAGTGGAAAGAGTAAAGAAGAAGACCATGGGGTGGTTAGGTGGCTCAGTGAATAGAGCACTGGCCCTGGCGTCAGGAGGACCTGAGTTCAAATCCAGCCTCAGACACTTGACACAAAAACTAACCATGTGACCTTGAGCAAGTCACTTAACCCCAATTGTAGGAGAAGAAGAAGAAGAAGAAGAAGAAGAAGAAGAAGAAGAAGAAGAAG
>NW_027185798.1:27530545-27533860 GCF_028583685.1 Petaurus breviceps papuanus
AGAAGAAGAAGAAGAAGAAGAAGAAGAAGAAGAAGAAGAAGAAGAAGAAGAAGAAGAAGAAGAAGAAGAAGAAGAAGAAGAAGAAGAAGAAGAAGAAGAAGAAGAAGACCAGGGTCCCTAAACATGACTTTCTAAGATTGCTCACTATGTGACTTTGGGTCTTAGCCTCTCCTAGCAGAAGCTCATTTTTCTCTTCTTTAAAATGGGCATAATAATACCTTACTTGCTTCACTGGGTTAGTTTTTTGACCAGATTTATGATTTCATTGGCATAGACAGCTGGTAGTGAGAAAACTCCATCTAACATCAGGGGTCAGAACTCCCTATCCCCTGCAACTCATAGATTTAGAGGGTTTCCCTAGGCACTGAGAGATTAAGTGATCTGTGCAAGGTCACACAGCCAGAAGGGACCAGAAGGGAAACTTGAACCCAGGTCTGCCTGACTCAGCTGGGCACAGACTCTCTAGACATTGCATCCAATAGCGTTATTGTGGGAATTAAGTGAGATGAAACATTTGAAAATGCTTTGCAAACTATATGGTCTATATAACAGGTAAGGAATTGTTATTTGCTTTCTAAGGCATTAAAAGTTAATTGATAAATTAATCTTTACTAATGGGAGGGAACTAAAGGATTTCCCTCCCCTCTCCTTTTACCCCTTCTTCATAAATATTTAGACAGCATTTGGTCTTCTAGAGAAAATATGCTTTCCATGATAGGTGGCCTCAGTTGGTATTTGTAGATTGCTTAATTTGGTGTTGATTAATCCTTCTGCATATCTTTATAGAAGGGGTAGAGAGATAGTCTTGAAAAGCTGAAATCACACAGACATTGCAGGAGCTTTTGCAAACACAGAGTATATTTATATTTCATTTAGGGATAGGGTAACCCTTAGATTGGAAAAATGAAGGGATAAAGGGAGTAGGGCAGATCCCACCCCCTACCCACTGCTATCCCTCTTACCTTTAGACTTTAGTTTGGAAAATTGTGTAGAAAATTACATTTAATGTGCCATAGATATTATTACCAAGCTAGAGTCCTGATAAAAAAGGAGAAAGGACCAAATAATTCACATAGAAGAAGACTAAGAATAGGGTATAAATTAACAGGCAACCAGAAATAAGAATAAAGAAAAGGGTAGATAATTTTATGAGCATCCATGCCCCATCTTACCAAAGAGATAGAGAAATCTATAAACTCTATCCTAATGGTACAGATAGAAAGCTGAAGTAGTACCAGATACTGAGAGAGAGAGAGAGAGAGAGAGAGAGAGAGAGAGAGAGAGAGAGAGGAAGGAAGGAAGGAAGGAAGGAAGGAAGGAAGGGAGGAAGGAAGGGAGGGAGGGAGGGAGGGAAGGAGGGAAGAAAGAGAAGAGGAGAGAAGAGAAGAGAAAATTACTTCCAAGGCTTTAATAATTTGATTAGTTAATTCCCTTAAGATTCCAAAGCCCATATCCGGACGGGCCTATTTGGACAAGATAGGCATTAGTCAATGCTTTTGAGTATTCTCTTACCTGCCTTTCATCAACTCTCTTGACAAGGGTTCCATTCCTTCCTAATTGCCCATTCCTTGATTTTTTTTCTTTTCCTTGTTAAAGACCAATTTTACAAAGCACTTCAGCAGCTCAGCCATTTTTATCATCACCATTAATTTTATTTCCCTTCTCATTTATTAATGGGCCAGGCGGCTCTCAAGTATCTCTTTTCCCTTGATATATTTGTAAAATGCCCTTCTTATTTCCATTAACCCCCTTTGGCAGCTTCAGGTCTCTAAGCTATTTTGATTTCCTTCCTTGGCTGCCCTTCTGTTTTCCCTGAAGCCTTTGCTGACTCTAGATCTTCCTCTCTGTGTCTTTCTTACCTTTCTTGGTCATCTCCCACATTGTGTCCCCATCAGACTAATTATATATAGGTTTCCAAATCTAGCTCAGCACAGAAATTTGTATAGATTTTCTTAGTTTTCAAGTGTTTACCAAATACATAAAGTTCACTCATTTCTTCAACAAAAGTTTATTAAGTCCTTTCTATATGAAGCTTACTGTACTAAAAGCTAAGGAAGACTTTGACTGGGGAGCGGGAGGAAGCAGAGGAGGTAAGGGAGTAGGCTTGTAAACCATGTGCAATTCCCTATATTATATGTCAACAGACTTTCAGACTTCCTCAAAATTATGCTATTGTCCCAGGGAGGAAAAATACCAAATGGAAAACACCTAGGAATGTCATACTAGAGCTTCTGAATCAAAGGGAAAATAGCTGAAAAGAAGGAATTCAAATGCCAAAGAGTCAAATCCAGCATCACACAAAGACAGAATTGAAAATACTATACAGAAATGAAAATTGGTAGGAAATAGACCTATGCTTTCATTGGTATAGAAAACTCCCTTTTAGAACTTTTAGGACATCCTGCATGAACTTTGCACATACTTTAAAGTTGTGTTTGTGTGTGTGTGTGTGTACATATAGAGAGAGCCAAATGCGGAATCAGGAAGAACTGAGTTCAAATCCAGGCTCAGAGACTTGCTAGCCATTTGACCCTGGGCAAATCACTTAATCCTGTTAGCTTCAATTTCCACATCTGTCAAACAAACAGGAGAAGAAAATGGCAAACCAATCCAGTATCTTCAGCAAGAAAACTTCAATTGGATCACAAAGAGTTGGGCACAACTGAAACAACTGAACAGCAACACATACACATACACACACAGGCAGGCACGAGCATTTGTGTGTGACTGCCAAGACTTAATAATTTCATTAGGTAATTCTCTTAAGATTCCAAAGCTCATATCTGAATGGGCTAATTTGGAAAAGATTGGCATTAATCAATGCTTGTGAGCACTCTCTTACCTGCTTTGTGTGAACTCGTCAACTCTTTCATCAGGGGTTCCATCCCTCTCTGATGGCCCATTCCTTGATTTTTCTTTCTTTTCCGTGTCACAATGTACATATGCATACATGTATTACATATTGTATATTTAAGTAGAAAGTATACATGCTCTACAGTTACATATGTATATACATGGTATATCCTCCCATAGAATAAAAGTTCTGTGACCTAACCATCCTGGCTTAATTGCTATTCCACACACTTGACAGTTTATTTCCCAAATCCATACCTTTGTAATGGCTGTCCCCCATGCCTGGTATGAACTCCTTTTCCTCCTCTCTACCTCTTGGAGCCCTGGGATTCCATTAAGATTCAGATCAAGTACCAGCTTCTACAAGAAGCCTTTTCTAATCCTTCCAGATGCTAGTGCAAGTCCTCCCCAAACTACCTATATTCTCTCTCTCTCTCTCTCTCTCTCTCTCTCTCTCTCTCT
>NW_027185798.1:27533960-27537445 GCF_028583685.1 Petaurus breviceps papuanus
TCTCTGTCTCTCTGTCTCTCTCTGTCTCTCTCTCTGTCTCTCTCTGTCTCTCTGTCTCTGTCTCTGTCTCTGTCTCTCTGTCTCTCTCTGTCTCTGTCTCTCTCTGTCTCTGTCTCTCTCTCTCCCTCTCTCCCCGTATATACATATATATGTACACATATGTGTGTATACATATATGTGTATTTATACACACATTTTATGTACTTACTGATTAGACCCCTATTTTATTCCAAACTTATCTCTAATCAGTATTAATCAGCTTAGTATGATTTCATAGGGGTAGTGATTGTTAGCAATTATTAGCATTATACTTATCTCCTGATAGATATTTAGTCAGTCTAGTCAACTAACATGAGTATAGGAATTACATATATTAACACATATTTATGTATCTTAGATGTAAGAATAATCAGATAAGGTTGGATAGATTCTTTCTTATATTAGATCCCAAACTTTGAACTACAAGCTATAAGTTCACTCTTCAATAACCTGTTATAAAGAGCTGACTTGAATCCCTCCACCCTTTTGGATAACGAATTTGTGACCATGTCCAGTGTGGACGGGATGTCTTGCCATGACAAGGAAAGTTCCCCCAACTTATTTTTGTATCTCCAGACCACCCTCTATTACCCAACATGAGAAAGGGCCCATCTCACAACCATTTAGTCAGTGGAGATGACCCTTACCTTGCCCATCCTGTGACCACTTATGCTGATGCTCCTAGAGGGTCAAAATAAAAAAAAATTGGTCTATCAACCAATGAGACTCAGTATTTTACTTTGCCTTTTCTGTGTGTCTGTGTATCAATGACTATAAAAGTAAGGTCCTAAGGAAAGGGGCTATCTCTGATCGTGAGGAAGATCTGAAGTCCCTTTCATTGAAGGGGCCCAGTCCCTTTAGTGAATGGTTATTGGCTCAGAGCTCTGCCTCAGTGGTTTTTCTTGCAGATTGGATAATATTGGACCTCAAAAAACGTATGAGTATAGATGTACATACATATATTACACATACATATTCATGAACTTCTATTTTCCTTGATACACACATACATATACATACATGTATACATATAGTCATACACATGAAAATATTATTTCTCCTGAAAGAGGGTAAGCTCCAGGGGGATTTCTGTCTTTTCATTCCCAGCACTTACCATAATGCTTGGCACACAGTAGGCACATAATAAATGCTGATTGATTGATTGACTGACTGACTGAGGGAAGGGACTGTCTCAGCTTTTTCTTTTTATCTCCAGGACCTAACACAGTCCCTGGTATACAGTCGGTGTTTGATAAATGTTTGTTCAATTGAATTGAATTCAGGATTATTAACAGAGAAAACTGCACCATGTGTTCTAAAATGCAACTAAGATTTTGGAAGAGTCAACTTCAGATTTCATGGAAAGGATAGAGAGCATACCTAAGGGTTAGCAGAGTGCCTACCACCTAGTAGGCATTTAATAAATACTTATTGGTGACTTAAATTCTATATGAAAAATTGCTTGAAGAGAGCTAAGAAACTCTCAAAAATGAACATTTTATTCCATAGTTGCAGATGATTTTGATGAGGAACAATATGTGGGGAGATGTCTTAAGAAACCAATGTGGGGGCGGAGCCAAGATGGTGGAGTAGAAACAGGACCTCCCCGCAGCTCTGGCTTCCACCTTCCCCAATCCATGTAAAAGGGAACTCTGAACAAACTCTGGAGATACAGAACCCACAAAATATCACAGAGAAGGTAACCTCCCTCTTAGGGAGTTGGTTACAGGCCATAGAGGACCTTAAGAAGTAGATAAGAGAAGTGGAGGAAAAATTGGGAAGAGAAATGAGAAAGATGCAAGAAAATTACGAAATGAGAGTCAACAGCCTGACTGAGGAAAATACTACCTTAAAAAACAGACTAACTCAAGTGGCAAAAGAGCCTCAAAAAGGCAATGAAGAGAGGAATGCCTTAAAAAGCCAAATTTGCCAGATGGAAAAAGAATCTCAAAAGCTCACTGAGGAGAATCATTCCCTCAGATTTAGAATGGAGCAAAGGGAAACTAGTGCCATTAAGAGAAATCAAGTTGCTGTTAAACAGATCCAAACAAATGAAAGAATAGAAGGCAATGTGTAATATCTCATGGGGAAAACTACTGACCTGGAAAATAGATCCAGGAGAGATAATTTAAAAACTATTGGACTACCTTTAAGCCATTATCAAAGAAAGAACCTAGAAATCGTCCTCCAAGAAATTCTCAAGGAAAATTGCCCTGATGTTTTAGTACCAGAGGGCAAAATAGAGGTTGAAAGAATCCACCAATCACCTCCTGAAAAAGATCCCAAAAAGAAAACTCCTAGGAATATTATAGCCAGGTTCTAGAATTCCCAGATCAAGGAGAGAATATTACAAGCAGCCAGGAAGAAACAATTTGAATATTGTGGAAACACAATCAGGATAACACAGGATCTGGCAGCTTCTACACTGAGAGATCGAAGGGCCTGGAATAAAATATTCTGGAGGGCAAAGGAGCTGGGATTAAAACCAAGAATCACCTATCCAGCAAAACTGAGTATCATGTTTCAGGGAAAAATATGGTTATTCAGTGGAATAGAGGACTTTCAAGCATTCTTGATGAAAAAACCAGAGTTGAATAGAAAACTTGACATTCAGATACAAGAAGCAAGAGAAGCTTGAGAAGGTAAACAGGGAAAAGAAATCAGAAGCCACTTATCAAAGTTGAACTATTAACATTCCTACATGGAAAAACATTAGAAATATATATATATGGCTATATCGGAGGATATATGGGCATATGAATACATATGTGAATGTGTGTATATATGTTTACGGGTATACATAGATAGAGGGCACAGGTCCAATTTAATAGGAAGGGATGATACTTAAAAGGTGAAATTAAGAGGTGAGAGAGGAATATATTGAGAGGAGATGAAGAGAGACAGAAAGCGGTAAACTATCTCATTTAGAAGAGGCAAGGGAAAATGGTTACAATGGAGGGGAAGAATAGGAAGGCAAATAGGAATGGGTGAGCCTTATTCTTATTGAATTTGGCTTAGGGAGGGAATGAAATACACACTAAATAGGGTATCTTACCCTGCAGGAGAGTAGGGGGGAAGGGGATGAGAGGGTGGATTATGGAAGGGAAGGCAGGCTGGGGGGGAGGGAAGTTGGAAGCACTCACTTTTGAAAAGGGACAGGATCATAGTAGAGAATAGAACAAGTGAGAGGCAAGATAGGAAGGAAGGAAATATAGTCAGTCTTTTACAATATATCTACTATGTTAATGTTTTGCATTAGCTACACATGTACAACCTATACTGAACTGCTTATCTTACCAGTAAGGGTGGGTGACAAGGGAGGAAGGGAATGAATCTGGAATTCAAAGTTTTAAAATCAAATGTTTAAATTTATATATATATATATAGATATAGATATAGATATATGTGTGTGTGTGTATACTATTATTAATACTATTTTACATGTA
>NW_027185798.1:27542445-27583311 GCF_028583685.1 Petaurus breviceps papuanus
TCTCTGTCTCTCTCTCTCCCTCTCTCCCCGTATATACATATATATGTACACATATGTGTGTATACATATATGTGTATTTATACACACATTTTATGTACTTACTGATTAGACCCCTATTTTATTCCAAACTTATCTCTAATCAGTATTAATCAGCTTAGTATGATTTCATAGGGGTAGTGATTGTTAGCAATTATTAGCATTATACTTATCTCCTGATAGATATTTAGTCAGTCTAGTCAACTAACATGAGTATAGGAATTACATATATTAACACATATTTATGTATCTTAGATGTAAGAATAATCAGATAAGGTTGGATAGATTCTTTCTTATATTAGATCCCAAACTTTGAACTACAAGCTATAAGTTCACTCTTCAATAACCTGTTATAAAGAGCTGACTTGAATCCCTCCACCCTTTTGGATAACGAATTTGTGACCATGTCCAGTGTGGACGGGATGTCTTGCCATGACAAGGAAAGTTCCCCCAACTTATTTTTGTATCTCCAGACCACCCTCTATTACCCAACATGAGAAAGGGCCCATCTCACAACCATTTAGTCAGTGGAGATGACCCTTACCTTGCCCATCCTGTGACCACTTATGCTGATGCTCCTAGAGGGTCAAAATAAAAAAAAATTGGTCTATCAACCAATGAGACTCAGTATTTTACTTTGCCTTTTCTGTGTGTCTGTGTATCAATGACTATAAAAGTAAGGTCCTAAGGAAAGGGGCTATCTCTGATCGTGAGGAAGATCTGAAGTCCCTTTCATTGAAGGGGCCCAGTCCCTTTAGTGAATGGTTATTGGCTCAGAGCTCTGCCTCAGTGGTTTTTCTTGCAGATTGGATAATATTGGACCTCAAAAAACGTATGAGTATAGATGTACATACATATATTACACATACATATTCATGAACTTCTATTTTCCTTGATACACACATACATATACATACATGTATACATATAGTCATACACATGAAAATATTATTTCTCCTGAAAGAGGGTAAGCTCCAGGGGGATTTCTGTCTTTTCATTCCCAGCACTTACCATAATGCTTGGCACACAGTAGGCACATAATAAATGCTGATTGATTGATTGACTGACTGACTGAGGGAAGGGACTGTCTCAGCTTTTTCTTTTTATCTCCAGGACCTAACACAGTCCCTGGTATACAGTCGGTGTTTGATAAATGTTTGTTCAATTGAATTGAATTCAGGATTATTAACAGAGAAAACTGCACCATGTGGTCTAAAATGCAACTAAGATTTTGGAAGAGTCAACTTCAGATTTCATGGAAAGGATAGAGAGCATACCTAAGGGTTAGCAGAGTGCCTACCACCTAGTAGGCATTTAATAAATACTTATTGGTGACTTAAATTCTATATGAAAAATTGCTTGAAGAGAGCTAAGAAACTCTCAAAAATGAACATTTTATTCCATAGTTGCAGATGATTTTGATGAGGAACAATATGTGGGGAGATGTCTTAAGAAACCAATGTGGGGGCGGAGCCAAGATGGCGGAGTAGAAACAGGACCTCCCCGCAGCTCTGGCTTCCACCTTCCCCAATCCATGTAAAAGGGGACTCTGAACAAACTCTGGAGATACAGAACCCACAAAATATCACAGAGAAGCTAACCTCCCTCTTAGGGAGTTGGTTACAGGCCATAGAGGACCTTAAGAAGTAGATAAGAGAAGTGGAGGAAAAATTGGGAAGAGAAATGAGAAAGATGCAAGAAAATTACGAAATGAGAGTCAACAGCCTGACTGAGGAAAATACTACCTTAAAAAACAGACTAACTCAAGTGGCAAAAGAGCCTCAAAAAGGCAATGAAGAGAGGAATGCCTTAAAAAGCCAAATTTGCCAGATGGAAAAAGAATCTCAAAAGCTCACTGAGGAGAATCATTCCCTCAGATTTAGAATGGAGCAAAGGGAAACTAGTGCCATTAAGAGAAATCAAGTTGCTGTTAAACAGATCCAAACAAATGAAAGAATAGAAGGCAATGTGTAATATCTCATGGGGAAAACTACTGACCTGGAAAATAGATCCAGGAGAGATAATTTAAAAACTATTGGACTACCTTTAAGCCATTATCAAAGAAAGAACCTAGAAATCGTCCTCCAAGAAATTCTCAAGGAAAATTGCCCTGATGTTTTAGTACCAGAGGGCAAAATAGAGGTTGAAAGAATCCACCAATCACCTCCTGAAAAAGATCCCAAAAAGAAAACTCCTAGGAATATTATAGCCAGGTTCTAGAATTCCCAGATCAAGGAGAGAATATTACAAGCAGCCAGGAAGAAACAATTTGAATATTGTGGAAACACAATCAGGATAACACAGGATCTGGCAGCTTCTACACTGAGAGATCAAAGGGCCTAGAATAAAATATTCTGGAGGGCAAAGGAGCTGGGATTAAAACCAAGAATCACCTATCCAGCAAAACTGAGTATCATGTTTCAGGGAAAAATATGGTTATTCAGTGGAATAGAGGACTTTCAAGCATTCTTGATGAAAAAACCAGAGTTGAATAGAAAACTTGACATTCAGATACAAGAAGCAAGAGAAGCTTGAGAAGGTAAACAGGGAAAAGAAATCAGAAGCCACTTATCAAAGTTGAACTATTAACATTCCTACATGGAAAAACATTAGAAATATATATATATGGCTATATCGGAGGATATATGGGCATATGAATACATATGTGAATGTGTGTATATATGTTTACGGGTATACATAGATAGAGGGCACAGGTCCAATTTAATAGGAAGGGATGATACTTAAAAGGTGAAATTAAGAGGTGAGAGAGGAATATATTGAGAGGAGATGAAGAGAGACAGAAAGCGGTAAACTATCTCATTTAGAAGAGGCAAGGGAAAATGGTTACAATGGAGGGGAAGAATAGGAAGGCAAAAGGGAATGGGTGAGCCTTATTCTTATTGAATTTGGCTTAGGGAGGGAATGAAATACACACTAAATAGGGTATCTTACCCTGCAGGAGAGTAGGGGGGAAGGGGATGAGAGGGTGGATTATGGAAGGGAAGGCAGGCTGGGGGGGAGGGAAGTTGGAAGCACTCACTTTTGAAAAGGGACAGGATCATAGTAGAGAATAGAACAAGTGAGAGGCAAGATAGGAAGGAAGGAAATATAGTCAGTCTTTTACAATATATCTACTATGTTAATGTTTTGCATTAGCTACACATGTACAACCTATACTGAACTGCTTATCTTACCAGTAAGGGTGGGTGACAAGGGAGGAAGGGAATGAATCTGGAATTCAAAGTTTTAAAATCAAATGTTTAAATTTATATATATATATATAGATATAGATATAGATATATGTGTGTGTGTGTATACTATTATTAATACTATTTTACATGTAATTGGGGAATAAGATATACAGGCACTGGGGCATAGAGATCCACCATGCCCTATTGGAAAAGTCAGAGGGGGTATGGGAGAAGATATGGGAGAGAGCAGATTGGAGGAGGGGATATCCTCTGGGATTGCTATTTTGGAGTGGTGGGTAGGGGAAAAATGGGGAGAAAATTTGTAACTCAAAATCTTGCAGAAATGAATGATGTAAATCACAAGTTAATAAAGCATTTGAAAAATGGGGAAAAAAAGACTAACAATTTTGAAAGGCTTAACAATTCTAATCAGCATGATATCCAACCACAATTCTGGAGGACTCAGATGAAATGTGCTACACACCTCATGACTCAAAAATGATGAACCCTGAGTCCAAATTGAGACATGTATTTTTTGGACATAGCCAATGCAGAAATTTGGTGGGGTTTTTTTCTATACTTGTTTGTTACGAGAGGTTTTTTGTTTTTGGTTTTGTTTTTTTTTTTTAATGGAAGGGGAAAGAAAGATGTAAGATTTTCATTAATTTAAAAAAAGGGAATTTTAAGGTATAATGCTGGTCCCAGGTTGCATTTGGGATTTGATGAAAAAGAATGTTATTAAGTAAGAGCAGTAGAGTTTTAGGTTAGATATTAGGCACTGTATATTTCCTTAATGTAAAGGTTATTAAACACTGTGATCCCCGGAAATTATTTATTAAAATAAAAGAAAAAAAACAATGTAACCATATAAAAATCATACTGCCCAACTTGGATTTTAGAAAGATAGCACCAGAAGATGTGAAAGAAGAAAGGAAAGGTAAGTGAGTAAGGATGGGTACTCCCTTAACAAGAAAGATACCAAAGCTTAAGCCCAGACCACACTGAGCATTTTAGTGAATTCTGAAAACAACAGGAACTACTTTTTAACAATCGATTTTGGGTAGAAGAAAAAGATAAAAGACAAGGTGACTCCACTGTTTGGGGTAGATGGAATGATACTTATGGATAACGAGAGAAAGTAGAACTCTATGAGGCCTTTTTAACTCCCACTACCAAGAAAAAAAGCTCTTCCCAATTGAAATTATGGAACAAAATTGATCAACAGGAAATTTATACCCCAATTAAATAAGGAGATGGTAAGGGCCATCTTCAATGATTCCAGGTCATGATGCCTTGGAAAGTCACTTCATGGGGCACCCAAAATAGCTCACAGATGTCATGGCTTAGCCACGGTCAATGATCTTACAAAAATCACATCAAACAAAAGCACCACCTGAATGGAGATGGGCAGTGGTGTCCTAGTTTTCAAGGCCTTTCATGTTCTACCCAGACATTCCAGGGCCAACCCAGAATGGGCATCTTGCCATCTGCCCTGCCAGAGTGCACGTAGTCCATCCCACTCGACTTGCCTTCCACCTCTTGCTCTTACTCTAGAAACAATAACCAAATTGGACCTGCCTTGGTTACTAGCTATAACTTGGCACTCTGTTGTTCCATGTTCCATCCATTGCCCTGGGACTCCTCAAATCAAATTTCTCTTCCCTATATGTGATGTTTTATCCTATTAGAATGTGAAGCTTTTGAGGGCAGGGCCTTGTCTCACATATGTGTGTACATGTATATATATGTATACATATTTACATATACAGACATATAAATGTGTGTACACATATACATCTACTAGCCTAGTTGGTTGCTGTCCTTCATTCCAGAAGAGGATCAAAATAACATCACTATGCTAGAGTCAAGTTTCAGTGTATCCACCTGTGACTGATCAGACCAATAAAGGTTCAGAATGCTCTGCCACGGATTGGGCACAAATAATTGGTGTGAACATTTGGGGTGGATATTCTAAATTTGCTCATCCTGCGTTTTCTTTGAACTGTTTCAATTCTGCTTTTCTTATAGAGCACAGCATCTTCTCTGATGTGGGCACATCATGCTGAGAGGTCCTGTGGCAGTGACTCCCATGTCACACAATCATTTCCAAAGTTCTTAACAGAGACCCTCAGAGTGTCCTTGTATTGCTTCTTCTGACCACCATGTGAATACTTGCCCTGTGTGTGAGTTCTCCACAAAATAGTCTTCTTGGCAAGTGTACATTTTGCATTCAAACAACGTGGCCAGCCCATTGGAGTTGTGCTCTGTGAAGCAGAGTTTGAATGCCTGGCAGTTTAGTTTGAGTTTACCTCAGTGTCTGGTACCTTATCCTGCCAGGTGATCTTCAGAATCTTCGGAAGACAATTCCAATGGAAGTGATTCTGTTTCCTGGCATGGAGCTGGTAGACTGTCCAGGTTTCACAATGTGATCAGTTCTGTAGACCTTCTGTTGGGTAGGCAGCCTGGTACCTCTTTCTCCCATACTTTGGAGCCTCCCAAACACTGAGCTAGTTTTGGCAATGAGTGTCTCAAACTCATTATCAATACATCCCTGGAAAGGGCACTGCCAAGGTAAGTGAACTTATCCACAGCCTTCAAAACTTCTCCATTTGCTGTAACCAATGGTTCCACATATGGATGGTGTGGTGGTGGTTGACAGAGCACCTGTGTTTTCTTGGTGCCAATTGTTAAGCCAAAATGAGCACAAGCAGAGAACTGATCCATACAGTTGTGTCTCAGCTTCAGAGATTCTGTGTATAATCATCAGCAAACAGAAAGTCATGCACCAACCCTCCCTCCACTTTGGTCTTGGCTTGTAGCCTTTTCAAATTGAAGAATTTACTATTAGTGCAGTAGCTGACCTTGATGCGGTGTTCATCTTCATTGAAAGCATTTGACAACATGGCTGAAAACATCATGCTAAAAAGCATGGGAGCAAGCATACAGCCTTGTTTTACTCCATTGGTGCCTGGGAAGGCACGAAAGCATTGTCCATTATCTAGAACTCAGGCAAGCATACCATCATGAAATTGATGTACAATGCTGAACTTCTCAGGGAGACCAAATTTTAACATAATTTTCCATAATCCTTCAAGACTGACAGTATCAGAGCTTTGGTCAGAGCTGCAAATGTTTGTGTACAGAACTCTGTTCTGCTCCTGACATTTCTACTGGAGTTATGGGGCAGCAAACAACACATCAAAGTTCCTTGGACCTTTCTGAAGCCCCACTGCCTCTCAGAGAGATGACCATCTTCCAGGTGAGGGATCACCATTATTTTTTTTTAAAGCAATTGGGGTTAAGTAACTTGCTCAAGGTTACACGGCCAGTTATTATTTCTGGGTGTGGTGCTGAGTATCTGAGCCCGGATTTGATCCAGGTCATCCCGACACTGGAGCCGGTGCTCTTACTCGCTGAGCCACCTGGCCCCCCCTAAGCAATTGGGGTTAAGTAACTTGCTCAAGGTTACACGGCCAGGTGTTTCTGGGTGGGTGCTAAGTGTCTGAGCCCGGGATTCGATCTCCAGGTCTTCTCAATACTGGAGCCAGTGCTCTTACTTGCTGTGCTACCTGGCTGCCCCTGGGATCACCATTATTAAGGAGGACTCTGGCAAGAATCTTGCCAGCAATGACTAAGAGAGAGATCCCCCTGTGATTGTCACAGGACGATCTATTCCTTTACCTTTATAGAGATGGACAATGGAGACAGACACATAGTAGGCATTTGATAAGTTTTTGCTCATTGACTGATTGAAAGGGGGTAATAAAATCGATTCTCAAGATTTCAAGCCAACAACTTGACTTCAATTCTTAATAAAACTTCTAGAAAGCCTTACTAATGGGGGGACTTGTGATCACTCAGAAAAAAAAGCAATGCCTAATATGAGTCAGCATGGGTTCATTAAGGACACGTCATGCCAAACTAACCACATTTCCTTTTTTCTTTTGGCTGGGTTACTAGATGATAGATCAGAGGAATACTGCCATAATCGTTTACATGGATATCAGCAAAGGATATGACAGTCTGTCCTCCGAGCCTTGTAGATGGAGATGACAAGAAGTGGGCTGAATACAGTTAGATGCAGAGCTGATTGTATGACCACATTCAAAGCTTAGTAATTCAGGAATCAATGGCAAACTGGGAGGATGTCTCTAGTCGAGTGCCCTGGGGATCTCTCCTTGACCCAGTTCTCCTTAGCATCTCTATGGGTGACTTCAGTGAAGAAGCAGACAGCATGCTGATCAGATTTTCAGATGACATGCAGCTAAGAGGGATGGTTAACTCATTGAATGTCCCAATCATGATCTGAAAAGATCCATAGATCAGAACAATGAACAAAATCTAATCAGATCAAAAGTAATGCAGTAAACATTTCTTAAGTACCTACTATGTGTAGGACACGACTGGGTACTAAGAATACCAAGTCTTGGTCAAAGGATATGAACAGGCAATTTTCAGAAAAAATTAAAGATATCTATAAGCACATGAAGAAATGCTCTAAATCACTATTGATTAGAGAAATGCAAATCAAAACAACTCTGAGGTACCACATCTCACCAGTCAGATTGGCTAAGATGACAAAACAGGAAAATGACAAATGCTGGAGAGGATGTGGGCAAATAGGAACACTAATGCTGGTGGAGTTGTGAACTGATCCAGCCTTTCTGGAGAGCAATCTAGAATTATGCCCAAAGGGCTATAAATAATTTTATATCCTTTGACCCAGCAATACCACTTCTAGGGTTATATCCCAAAGAGATCATAGAAGTGGGAGGAAGACCCATATGTACAAAAATGTTTATAGCAGCTCTTTTTGTGGTGGCAAAGATTGGTGCTAGACAAAAAGGGTCATAAAGAAAGGCAATGGGGAGCTACGAAAGGCTTTTGAGTAGCATGGTCAGACCTGCTCTTTAGGAGGATTATTTTGGTAGCTGTATGAAGAATGAATTAGAGAAAAGAGAGATTGGAAAGATTCAATTTAAGCTATGTTCTGAATACAAAGTGACAGTTAAAAAGAATTAACACAATTGCCAGCACTTAATTTATTACATACATGGACTATATGCCCAGTCATGGAAGCTCGCAGCCACCTTCTAGCTTCCTCTAAAAAAAGATTGCCTCACAAGTATAGAACATTGCCTAGCACGGGGTCTTGCATATGTTGTCATTGTTCAGCCCTTTCAGTTTTGTCTGACTCTTTGCAACTGAATTTGGGGTTTTCTTAGCAAAGATACTAGAGTGGTTTTCCATTTCCTTCTCCAGCTCATTTTACAGATGAGGAAACTGAGGTTTAAGTGACTTGTCCAGGGTCACACAGTAAGTAAATGTCCGAGATCAGATTTGAACTCAGGAAGATTAAGGTTCCTGACTCCAGGCTTGGCACTCTATCCACTGTGCCGCCCAGCTTGCATATAGTAGGTGCTTAATAAATGTTGTGGAAATGTAATTGAAGCAAATCAAAATGACTTGACCAAGCAGTTTATCTAAATCCTTAGTACCCTATCAAGATTCAGATAATGAAAAGTGGGGGGGGGAGGGGTAGGAGAGGCAGCTTTGAACTAGAGCTAGAACCTTGAGCACAGAAAGAAAAAAGAGACATCTGTGGGAGTTGGTGTGGGAGTTGGTGCTCTATGTCAAGCTGGCTTAAGAAATAAGACTGAGTGCCTATTAACTACTCACATTTATAGAGTTTTGGTGCAGCCACTTTTTTTACCCTATAGTAAAATGGCTGTGTATTTTATTTGTTTCTTTGGTGGGAGGCAACTGGGGCTGAAGGACTTACCTTGGGTCACACAGCTAGCAAGTGTCTCCAGGGCCAGTACTCTATCTCCTGGGGTGTGTATTTTAAAGAACTCCCTTAACTTAATGCTTCAAAAGATCCATTATAGGATCAGCTCAGGGACTTTTCCTCTGTTACAGATCTCAGTTTCTCAGTGCCTTAAGAGCTCCTGGTGGCTGCTGGATGGCACCTTGGATAGGGGGCTGGATTTGGAGTCAGGAAGATCTGAGTTTGTGTCCTGCCTCAGATACTTACTAGCTGTGTTACCCTGAGCATGTATGTCAGTTAACCCATAAATAATATCAGCCTCAGCTTCCTCACCTGTAAAATGGGGGTAAGAATAGCACCTACCTGTGCTATTGTGAGACACAAAGGAGCTCAACATGTATAAAGCATTTTGCCAACCTTAAAGTGCTACACAAATACTAGATTTTTTATGGTGATGAACCTCTTTGACCTTAACTAGGCAATAGGTGAGGGCAGCTAGGTGGTGCCATGGTTGGTGTCCTTCATTCTCAAAGAGGACCAAAATGCCATCACTATGCTAGAGTCAAGTTTCAGTGTGTCTGACTATGACTGATCAGACCAACATGAGCTCAGACTGCTGTACCACAGGTCAGACACAAATAGTCCGCGTGAACATTTGAGGTGGAATCTCCAAATTTGTGCATCCTGCATTTCCTTTGAGCTGTTTAATTCTGCTTTGCTCATAGAGCACAGCACCTTGTCTGATGCGGGCACGCCGTGCTGAGAGGTCCTGTGCCAGTGTCTCCCATGTCACACAATCAATTCCAAAGTTCTTAGAGAGACCCTGAGGGTGTCCTTGTATCACTGCTTCTGACCACCATGTAAACACTTGCCCTGTGTGAGTTCTCTATAAAATAATCTTTTTTGGCAAGCGTACATTTTTGTATTAGAACAACGTGGCAAACCCATCAGAGCTGCACTCTCTGCAGTTTAGTTCAGGAAAGGACCCCAGTGTCTGGTACCTTATCCTGCCAAGTGATCTTCAGAATATTCCTAAGACAGTTCAAATGGAAGTGATTCAGTTTCCTGGCATGGAGCTGGTAGACTGTCCAGGTTTCATAGGCATACACCAATGAGATCAACACAACGACTGTAGACCTTCAGTTTGGTGATCAGGCTAATACCTTTTCTCTCCCATACTTTCCTTCAGAGCCTTCCAAATGCTGAGTTAGCTCTGGAAATGCATTCTCAACCTCATTATCAGTGTGTACATCCCTGGAAAGTACACTGCCAAGGCAAGAGAACTTATACACAGCATTCAGAACTTCTCCATTTGCTGCAACTGATGGTATGTATGGATGATGTGGTGGTGGCTGATAGAGCACCTGGGTTTTCTTGGTGTTAGTTGTTAGACCAAAATTAGCACAAGCAGCAGAGAATGGATTCATACTTTGTTGCATCTCAGCATCAGGGGCTGCAATGAGTACACAATCATCTGCAAAAAGAAAATCATGCACCATGGAGAACTAGGCTTAAAATCAGGAAGACTCATTTTCATGAGTTCAAATCTGGCCTCAGATACTTACTGGCTGTGTGACCCTGGGCAAGTCACTTAACTCTGTTGGCCTCAGTTTCCTCGTTTATAAAATGAACTAGAGAAGAAAATGGCAAGCCACTCCAGTATCTTTGCCAAGAAAACCCCAAATGGAGTCACAAAGAGTTAGACATGACTGAACTGACTGAAAATCAGGCAGACAATAGGCATGGAAAAAATGTTCCCCCTGCTTGAGTGTGGTACAGTGGAAAGGACACTGATTTTGGAGTGAGGGAACCTGGATTCCAATGTCAGTTCTGCCACTTACTACCTATGTGACCTTAGACAAGTCAACTTTCTTGGGCCTCAGTTTCCTCATCTACAAAATGAGGGGTTTGGATTCAATGCCTTCTGGGGTCCCTTATAATCCTAGATCTGTGATAGAAGATGCCAGGACCCACGTCCTTTGGCACAGCTTTCAAGAAGCCAGGATCGATCATCTCTAAAACCACAAATAGGCAGGAGAACATGTTAACAGAGGTTTCTAAAGGATTACTGAAGTCCAGTAGAATAAGCCACAGGTTTGGAGTTAGAAGACCTGGGTTTGAATCTAGACCCTTCCATTTACTACCTACGTGACTTTGGACAAATTATTTGACTCCCTTGGCTTTAATTTCCTCATCTCTAAAATGAGGGGGTTAGAGCAGATGGCCCGAGGTCCCTCCCAGCTCTAGATGAATGGTCCAATGTCTCTTTGCTCTTGTAGGCATGAGATAAGAGTATGTTATTCTGAACATGTGAGAGAGTAGGGAGATCGCTGGAGGAGAAAGAAAAGGGAAAGTCTGTGTTCCTTCCAGCTTTAAGAGGACAAACTCGCTACCCAGACAGAAAGCAGAAGAGCTTGCAAGTTACCAGAGGCAACACCAGGGGACCTTCTTTGGGGGACTTATCACAGAATTAAATAGAAAAGGGCAGCAGAGAAAGAAATGGAGAAACATGGCAGTTGGAATCTCTGCTCCTTTCCTTCAAATTCATTATTATTTTTATCAAAGGGTAGTTTGGGGAGTTACGCACACAGGATTGTCACCACTTTACAAAGGGGTTCAATCAGTGCCTCTTTTTCTAGTGTGACTGAATAAGATTGTTGATTAGAGTTGGGAGGTAACTTAGAGTCCATTGAGTCCAACTCCTTCATTTCACAGGTGGGGAAACTGATGTTTAGCGATACCCAGTGATCTGCCCAAGGCTACACAGGGCATAAGCATCAGAGTCGAGATCTGAGGCCAGGTCTTTCCACTCTCGATGCCAAACTGCTACTCTCATCCCTCCTTCCAAGTTGCTTAGTCCTTGAAAGTTAATTCCAGGCTGATGGTATTCCATCAGCTTTCTGGCATTCCTCCCATTTCTTTTGACAACTGTATTTATCCCTGGGGAAACTCCAGAAATGAAGGTAGGCTGTTGACTTGGTTAATGTCTCCACAGGGCAAGGACACTTTCTTATTTTTCCTCCTAGATATATGTACCCAGACTCAGTTCTTCCTTTCTGGAAAATGGGGGTGATATTTCTTGTCCTCATCTATGGTACTGAAAATAGTAGGCAAGTCACAATCTCCAACCTTTTCCTCTGGTAAGGGAGGAGGTTGAACTAAATGATCTCTAAGGTCCCTTGAATCCATAAATCCTAGAAGGATCTTACACTTCTATAACTGTATATATCACCAGAGCTGTGTGACCCTGGGGACTGATCACTCTCTTTGAGCCCCAGTTTCCTCATCTACAAAATGGGGTTAATAATGGCCCTAATACTGAAGGACCTCAAGGTTCTGGAAAAGTGGAGAAAGGTCTAGACCTAGAATCAGGAAAACCTGACTTCAAATCCAACCTCAAATACTTAGTAGCTGGGTGACCCTGGGCAAGTGACCACCTCTGTTTGCTCATCCATAAAATGAAGATATTCATAGCTCCTTTGTCTCAGGGTTGTTGCGAGGATAAAATAAGATAATATTTACAGAGTATTTTGCAAACCTTAAGGTATTGTATAAGTGCTAGCAATTATTGTTGTTGTTGTGAGATTCAAATGTGATAATGTGTGGAAAGCACTTCACAAAACTTAAATGTTTGTCTTCTCAATGGGTAAGGAGGGGACTGAAGGGAGGGAGAGAATTTGGAACTCAAAATTAAAAAAAAATGAGTGTTAAAAAAAACTTACGGTGTTACATACATGCTGGCTGTTATTATTGCTGTTTATGTGGGGGGAGATGGGAGCAGTGATTTCATCAATACAGGAAATACCCTCTCCCAATGCAAATCTGCACTTACTTAGTCTTAGAGCTACTTGGATCACTGAGTGGTTAAATGACTTATCTAGGGCCACACAGTCAGTATAGGTCAAAAGTGGGACTTGTATTCAGGTCTTCCTGACTCCAAGGCCAGCTCTTTATCCACTAATGATACCACCAACTCCACCGTGTTTGTAGATGATAGAGAGGACAGGTATTATTATACCCATTTTACATATGAGAAAACTGACCCAGAGAGTTTATCAATTCATTCAAGGTCCCAGCTAAGCCATCACTGAGCTCCAGAGTCAAGTTCAGAAACCAGGTACTCCGACTGCCAGCCTTCCAAGATGCAATACTGAGATGATATCTGAGGGCTGAAGGGCTCCAGGAGAGAGACTGAGGTATGGGGAGGTTCCAATCTCATTTGCACCCTACCCTTGAACAGAGCGAACAATGTCTGCCTGTAATCCCTGGGTCCTGACACAATTAAGCACCAACAAGGAATTGTTGCCTAACAAATTAGCAACAGGTAAAGCCAATCATGCCATCTGTTGCCTCCCACCCACAGTCAAGGCCTAATCCCTTCTCTCCGCTACAGGCTCTGGCTCAGTGTTCAAACACAAAATTAATATATGGGCCTTTGCATATGTATTTATGGCTTCAGGTGGGGAGAGAGACACAGGAGCAGGTGGTAAGAAGGTACCAAGATCTCCTGCTCATATAAACGTCCTTAATCAGAAGGCAGACGGCTGCTGGAAGGGCAGGGGGCGGGGTAGAGGTGGGGAATAGAGAGGGAGAACCATTCCTGAATGGGTTATTAGACAGTGGAGGAAAAAAGTTATCTCCGAAGCTGAATCCATTCCCTCTAAAGACACGCACCAGCCTACTGCAGAATCAACAAGGCTCAAGAGTTCCCCGGCATGTTGGGATTTACTGTGTGACAGGCCCCTAGCATGGCAGAGCAAGGTGTGAGCAGGAGCCAGCCTGACCCTGGGCTTTTCTTTCCTTCAGACTCATAGTAGCTAAGACTTAGGGCTGGAGAGGAGACCTTCACATCCAAGTCTCTCATTTTTCAGATGAGGAAATGGAGGCCCAAAGTGTTAAAGGGGCTTTCCTGAGATAACAAATATAGCCCAGAGTAAGGAATGACAGCTAGGTAAAGGGTGGCTCACAGGAGGAAGGAGTCATTTCTAGCTGAAGGGTCAGAGAATAATTGGAATAATTGGAACTCCACATCCCCACCCAGCTTCCAATGCCCCAGGACCACCAATTGTCAGAACTGGAAGGGAGGACCCTAGAGCGCAGCCAATCCAGCCGGTTCATTGGACCCAAAGCAAACAAGGACAGGAAAGGGAAAGCGAAAGCGATTTGCCTCTGGTTCTCACACTCCTGACTCTCCTCTGCTGGGAGCAAACACCAAGAAGCAGAAGGGGTGGGGAGGAAGATAGGGGCTTCCCAGCTGATTTGGGAGCAGAGAGACCACCCCATCTAATGAACTTTACACAGAGCCCAGCATTGGTCATGGTTTCTAGGACATGAAACAGCTGATGGTAACCCTTACCTCGAATGTCTGTGTTCTGCAATGCAGAACGCTGCCCTGGTCACATAGTTTACAAGAACTGACTTTTACTTAGTATATGTATGTGTGTATCCACATATACATACATATGCACGTGTGTATGTATATATATACATGTGTATCTACACAGCACTATAGTATATACTTATATATAATAGATATAGCATACACAATATGTAGCACACATAATACACACATGTTTATATTTATATGTGATAACTATAATATATTATATAATAAAAACATATCATGTAGATATATATTACTTATCGGCAGCTAGGTGGCTCAATGGATAGAATGCTGGGCCTGGATCAAAAAGAATAGTCCATATCTAGCTTCAGACACTTACTAGTTGTGTGACCCTGGTCAATCCCTTAAACTCTGTTTGCTTTAATCCACTAGAGAAGGAAATGGCAAACCACTCCAGGATCTTTGCCAAGAAAACCTCATGGACAGTATGGTGCATGGAGTCATAAAGAGTCAGACATGACTGAATTATAATTGCTTATTATTGTATATATTTAATATTGCTTATATTATTATATACATATGTTGTTTATTTGTATATTACTTATATATTACCTTTTGTATACAATATTGCTTATATAGTATCTTATATAATGTTATTTCTATTATATAGAATATTATATAATATTTTATATAGTGTTGTTTATATGATCTTTTCTATATTACTTATATAATCTTTTATATATGTTCTTTCTATATATATCTTGTATTATTTGTTTTATATATATTACTTATATAAAAATTATATATCATTTATATTATATAGGGTATATCTTGTACTTATGTATTTATATATTATATACTACTTTTTTCTCAACATTTTATTTTTTCCCAAAATTTTATTTTAGACTCAAACACCAGAACACAAATACAGAATAGAGAAAAGAAACAAAAAAAATATCATAAACTTAAATATTGGAACTTAAATACAAAATTAGAAAGAAAAAAAAAAGCATGACGTGTGCATAGCAGAACATAAGAGAGGATTCAAAATATATGACAATCAGTTTTCATTTCAAGAAAGCCTATATGATAAATAATACTCACTGTGTTGAGAATTGTCCCTTTTTTCTTCACTTCCTTTGAGTTTGCTTTTGTTCTGTGCTATACACTTTTTTTACTTTCCTTTTTTCTCCTCCCCCCAACACCCTCCCCCACCCCTGCCTCCCCCCAACCAACCCCCCCAAAGGCCACATACAACTCATTTACTAACTCACTTAGAGTCTTAATAATCCTGTGAGGTAGGTTTGTAGGTATTGTTGTTTTCATTCCCTATTAGTATATAAGTTCCTTAAGGGCAGGGGCAGGGATTGCCTTTGCTTTTGCAAAAGCACCATTGGGCTTGATGCTCTGGACTTAATAAATACTTTTTCATTCCTTCATTCATTGAAGCTCAGAGAGATTAGTCAGACTACTGACTAATGTGGAAAGCAAGAAACTAGCCTCGGTTTCTCCCGACACCAGGTCCAGTATCCTTGCCTCTGTTGCCTGCTGCTTCTCCTAAGAAAAGCAAACCAGGTGACTTGTACATAGTGACTCCAAGTTTTCTAAGTGTTTTCCATAGGTGTGAGCATCACAAGGACTGCCTACCCAAGTGGCCCGCACCTGATGCGCTCCCTAACCTGTCTCGCTTGACATTCCTGTCCCCCCACATTCACCCACAGCCAGTCACCAGCACAGCTGGCCCAGCATGCTGGCAGGCAGCTAGGTCGGTCTAATGAGCTCTAGACGTTAGACTAGCCAACTTGAAGGCACCCCCGCACATAGCAGGATTCCCAGGTGGCCAGAAGAAGCAGGCGTGAGCTGAATCTCTTCTTCCCTCCCTCCCAATTAGGCACATCTGTCACAGCTGTCACGGTCCTCGCCTGAAACCTCGAACTGGAATGACAGCAGTCTCCTTTCCTCCCTCCCTTTCTCCCCACCTTCAAAGTGTAGAATAATTGTCAAAGGCTGATTAAAGTCTTCCCAGTCCTTTGATTTCCAAGGGAAACTGACTTCAGGGACAGTCCTTGTCCACACCTTGGAATAAATGGGTTTGTTTAATTTTCAGGTTCTTCCTTCTCTCCATCATTTTTCCCCTCTCACTTAAAAAAAAGCATTATTTTTGAAGGTCCTTTCTAATAAGGGACTTGAGTTTTAAAGTGCATGCTGGATTTTAGGATACTGGAGGTCCTGGCTGGTTGGGTTGTTGGGGGTTAGAGTTGAGGAGGATTGAAAAGACAGGAAAAGCTTATCCCCTCCCCACAGTGCAAGAGATCAGGCACTCAGTTGGATCTTTGGGCAAAATATCCAGGGAGCTATTATAATTAGACCCCTACTGCACTAGAGAGAGGTGAGAATGGGGAATGCTGGAGACCAGACTTGTGGATTCATTGGCTCTGGGAACTCTCTCTCCCAATGCAAATAAGCAACTGTTCTGCCAATTAAAGTCTTAGAGAGAGTTTCCTGGGGGCATCAGTAAGTTAAGAAACCTATCCAAGGTCACACAGGACAAAGTCAAGGCTTGAACTAGTGATATGCTGGAGCCAGCTTCTACTGTCTAGTCCCCATCTTGGAATAAAAGGGCTTGCTTAATTGTCAGGTTCTTCTTTTTCTCCTTCACTTTCCCCTCCCACTTTAAAAAAAAGCATTATTTCTGAAGGTCTTTTTAAACAAGGTATTTTAGATTCAAAGTGCATACTAGATTCTGGGATGTTGACAGACCAGCTCTGATGTTAAATTTTCAGTGCAAGTATTAGCACCTCCAAAACTGGCAAATGCTACAAATCTGAGTTTGGTTTATCATTTTGTTGATTGTGTAAACTTAAGAAAGTAATAAAGAAAACATTAATAATGATGATTAAACTTGCATTTTCTTCCTGAAAATCAGTTGTTAAAACACTTACTAACACTCTCCTGCTCCCATTCTGGCATCAGTTTGATCTGTTTGACCAAATCTCTATATTTTTTAAGCCTTTTATTTCATATGCTTGGAGATTTGGAATGATGAAATCCATTTCTTTAAAAAAATGTTATTAAATTTGTATGAATCCCTGTCATGTCCAGAAAATGGTAGACAACATTTCAGTCTATAATCAAAGTCCATTTCCAGTACAGTTTAAGGGGTGAGATCTATAGAATAATCTCAGGACTGTATTTATAGTTTGGGAATCTGTCATAGGGCAGCTAGGTGGCACAGTGGGTAGAGTACAAGACCTCGAGTCAAGAGGACCTGAGTTCAAATTTGGCCTCAGACACTAACTGTGTGACTCTGGGCAAGTCCCTTAACCCTCTTTGCCTCAGTCTCCTCATCTATAAAATGAACTGGAGAAAGAAATGGTAAACTGCTCCAGTATCTTTGCCAATAAAGCCCCAAATGGGGTCAAGAAGATTCAGACACAAATGAAAAAATGACTCAGTAACAACTGATCTGTTTTCTGGCAGTTCATGAAAAGTAGAGATCTTTTGATAGAGAATTCTAGACACTTTTCTGTCTTGCTAGAGATTCTGTGGATGTTAAGTTTTTACTGCCCAAAGTAATGTGTTGCATTGCATCTCCCCCTACCCCTTTCTTCTTCCATCCCCAGAGTCCTTGCATAATTGATATTCATCATGAAGTCCAAGCTCCTTAAGGATAATCCTTCTATAGTTTCTGGGTCTGAACTGCCTTCACAAACCCTTGTGTTTCCATACAGAAACCTGTATAGTTCAGTCATTTATTTAATACTTCTTTATCTGGACTTAGATTGGAAGAGATCTGGATTCAAATCCTGCCTCACACACTACTAGCTGTGTGATGCTGAACAAGTTACCTAATCTCTCTGGGCATCAGGTTCCTTAGCTATAAAGTGAGAGGACTAGACAGCCTCTAAGGTCCCTTAGAGTTCTAAATTTAAGATTCTAAACATTATTGTTAGTATTGTTAATTATTGATATCATTAATAATCATTAGTAGTATTAGCTTTGATGGTAATAATGATGATATCCTCTATTGGATAGGAATCTCTGTGTGGACAGGGATCTAATTTTACTCCCTTGTATCATAGAAAAAGATTGATATGCACATATTTATACTATAAGGCTTCAGTTGAGTTCAGCAGGTATATATGAGGATAAATTTAAAATGTAATGGGGCTTATCTGGGGAAATTTTATATAATGCATGAAACATATGAAAAGGAGTGCACTGATAAATGTTTAACAATAAACTTTGGGGGGGTGGAATATGTAGCATAGACTTTTAACTTTATTCTTTATTATTAGTATATTCTCCACCACTTTCTTAAGTCTAGATAATCAACAAAATAATAAATCAAGTCCTGATTTGTAATATTTCTGCATTTGGCTCTGGAGATTGTAAAAGTCAGCTCCAGCATACCAGGGTCCCCAGATCAAATCTCCTAAAAGGTTGGAAGACTGTTAGTACATGACTCTGAGGGGTCTCTTCAGCAACCCATGGCTGTACCATGGACAGATCCAGGCATGGACCTTTCAGGGTCATGATCTTGTACAAACTGCATCAGAACCAGCTCTTGACTATAGGGGAACCCATTGGAATTCCTGGCAAACAGGGGCAGATGAGTGATAGGGATTTAAGAA
This sequence comes from Petaurus breviceps papuanus, assembly GCF_028583685.1. NCBI lineage: Eukaryota > Metazoa > Chordata > Mammalia > Diprotodontia > Petauridae > Petaurus > Petaurus breviceps. The sequence goes on from NW_027185798.1 coordinate 27,561,418, forward strand.
AGTTCCAAGGACAAGAGACTGACTGCCAGTTGTGGCTTTTTAGATGTGGATGAAGGCTCAAGGAATAAGGATGTCAATGGGGATTTAGCTGAAGAGAAAAACAATGTAATAAGAGTACCCAACAGAAGGTCAGAGATCTCACCTGGCCTGACCTAGTCCAAAGGGTCACTCAATCCAAACAAGGTTGGAGGACTAAACCAGATACAGCCCTTTTTGACTTACTGCTTTATCCCTAAAGCTAACCCCACTGGGGAAGAGAAAACATCTATAACAAGGACTCTTAACCTATGGTCCATGGGTCCCCAAGGAGTTGGTGGATAGATTTCAGGGAGGGCATAAACTTGGATGGGAAAATATATCTACTTTTATTTTCACTACTCTCTAACTGAAATTCAACATTTCCTGCCCTCATGAATATAGGCAACAAACCATTATTCAGAGCAGACCAGAGACTTTAGACGCCCAATGCCATGAGACACCAAAAAGATGAATTCCTGATCTGTAGTACCTAGAAACAGGGATAGTTGGTCTGAAACATCCACAAGCCCAAGGGCAGTGCTGCAGGTCTAAAAGTTTAAGAATAATATACAGAGGGGTGGCTAGGTGGCACAGTGAATAGAGCACCAGCCCTGGAATCAGGAGGACTTGAGTTCAAATCTGGCCTCGGACACAACACTTACTAGCCATGTGACCTTGGGCAAGTCACTTAACCCCAATTGCCTTGTCCTCCCCACTCCAAAAAAGAAAAGAAAAGAAAAAAGGTACAGTAAGCCTAGACCATCTACAATAGAAATAATAATATAATAATAATAAATACTATAATAAAATATTATCATTGTCTGTATTTCTATAGTTGTTTAAAGTTTATAATATGCTTTATTTATGTTATCACATGTGAGGTGAGCACTGCTATTTTCCTCATTTTACAAATGAGGAGACTGAGGTTAAGTGACTTGACCAGGGTCAAACAGCTAATGTGTGTTTAAGGCAGGATTTGAACTCAGGTCTTCCAGACCCCAACCCTCTGTCCACTGTACCACCTATGTACAAGTTAAAGACTGGATACGGAGCTATCAGAAGTTCACAATGGAGATGACAAGACTGTTTGGCCAATGATCAAGATAATTTATGGTCTGCTGGAACAGTGGGAGAAATTGTTACCCATGAAGCTCTATGACATCCATGAATGAAATCCAAATAATGAGTCCATGGATGTAAATGTAACATGTAATGAACTTTGCTCCCCAAGCCTGGGTGTCCCAGAAGACTTCGGACCCGGCAAATACATGAGTCCTGAAGGTTTGCTCTGAGACTTAGACAAAGTTCACAGAAATCTCACTCTAAGCAGGGGCTGTGGGGGCAAAAGAGGGAAGGTTATAGGCAGGACCTTTCACAGTGCCTGGACCTGCCCATGTCCCATGGGGAGGACACACACACACACACACACACACACACACACACACACACAATTTCCCAATTGAATTAGAAGAGATGCTACAAGGCATGGGCAGCCAAGCAAGCAAGTGCTTACTCCACTCAGCAGCTAGAAATTATTAGGGCCTCCTGACTGGAAAAACAACTGGTGAACAATGCAAAGTATTTCTGAAATCTAGGTCCGGAGTCTTACTCCCCTGTTTTCTCAAGCCGCTGCAATCTCTAAGAATCACTAAGGAATCCCCACACTCTTCAAACTCACAGTCATGCATTCTCTCCTGCCTTTTACAGGGACACGAGAAATAAAAAAAACAACAACAAGAAAATGGATTTCCAGTTTAGCTCATTCCATAGCTTGGAAACAAAAGAAAGAGAAACAGACTCCAATCTAGAAAAGGTTTCTGCCTTTCTATGGGCTGGGTCTGGGGATCCAATGCACATAGGCACATGGGAGTTAAGCTTCTGTTTTAAATCACTTTTTATATAGTCTAATTAAACTTCTTTAATGAAACTGACAGAAGGTTACTTAATTGAAAGATATGAGGTAAAGAAAATTGCTAGTGGGTAGGGGCTCTAGCCAAAGGATTTGAGTGGTAGCACAAATATCTTTAGACCAAGGGTTTTTAAACTAGGGTCTGAGAACTTGTAGGTGTGTATATGTGCGTAAGTACACACATACACATATATGTGCATGTACATGCTTGTGTGTATATATGTGTACATGCTTAGTAAGCACATGTGTAAAGTATATCTTTCATTGCAATGAGTTTCCTTTCTAATCCTATGAATTTCAGTTTATTCTTTAAAAAATGTTATTTTGAGAAGGGATTCATAGACTTCACAACATTGCCAAAGGGGTCCAAGATTAAAAAAAAAGTTATGAACCCCTGCTTTAGACCTCTGTCAGACCTGGGTTACTTTACTACCCTAGGCAGCCAACCTGCTTTCCTGGGGATCATGAGTGAGGAATTGACGTTAAGTCTAATATCCAGGCCCCCCTCCCACCCCCTGGCAGTAACAAAATGAAAAAAAAAAAGTGTCTTCTCTCAAGGATCTTATATTCTACCTCAAGGATCTTTGTTATACTTGATCACCAGCAAATAATGATAGTTTCTCTGTGCCTTAGCAGATGGTTTTTAAGAGTTACTGTGGATGAAAGAAAAAATCAACACCCTAAGATTAATCTAATGCTGAGCTTCTCCAGTCTTCGCTGGGTTGAATGAAAGATATACAGTCCATGGCCAGTCCCATTCTTGGACCATTTCCAGCTACTTAGGACCTGCAAAAGCCTGACCCTTGAAAACCCTGGGCCACATTCACATCACAATGAGGCATCCAGGTAGGTGGAGCTTTAGTGGAAGGTCTTATGTATGTTAAGTGCTTAATCGATGTGGTGTATGGAGGGTTGGAAGAGAACAGATACCTCTGGTGGGAGAGTTTGCCAAACTCTTCTCAGGGCTGCTCATTTTTGTGTCTACTGGACACTCAATTCTCCCCTGTGTGTGACATTTAAGAAGTTCGAGAGACAATTTCTGGGTTATTAGTCATTTTATTAATGCCAGCATTTTTAATAAAAGGTCAGTGACACTCTTGTAATGCCAGACAATGATGGTGGCAAACTCATGGCCCATATGAGCTTGGAAGAGGGTGGCAATCAACTCTGATTGGTTAACAATTAATGAGATAATGAATATTACAATAAGGGGCTGAACCTATTCTTTGCTTATGTCATTTCCTTCTAAGTTGATATGTGTGTGTGTGTGCATGTCTCCTCCCCATGGGACATGGGCAGGTTCAGACGCTGTGAAATACCCTGCCTCTCTGTTGGGGTACTCTGCTCTCTCTGTTGGGGTACTATCATGTGCTTTTCTGCTGAAGTGCCACTGTATTCTTTCAGAAAGGGTACAAAACCTTAACCTAGGAATAAGAGAAGTCTCTATTTCTGCTCCCTCAGACTCTCAGCACTGAGTTTTGTCACCTCTCAGGCAGGAGATAATGGGAGAATTACATCCTCCTGTATTTGCTAATTCTTCCTGTCACAGAGTTGCGTTTCCTCAGTGAGGGACCCCACCCTAACTTATGGTGACCATTTAGCAATATTTCCAAGATTCCCATTGAATCTTATATAAATGAGTGGTTGGGGACAAAGTATTGAGGCTGTCAATGCCCAGGGACAAGTTTGTTTCTCTAGGGATTTTTTATGTGTAGTCAGGATACTCAGAACCTTAGAAACCCTTCCAAGGTATTAAATGCTTCATTTTCACCCAAAAGGGTCCCATCCTTACTTTTCATTGACTCTCTAACTCTCTCTTTGCCCTTTATGACTGTCATCTTTGCTAACGTCTAAATGAGGCATCCCCTCAGTGGAAGGAGAAAGCTATTTGTTCTAGAGGTGTCTCTAGATTGCTTCCAGCATCTTCCCTTTATTCCACAGAATGACAGTCACTTCTGGCAAGATGAAGGATGTTAGAAATGTTCCAATTTCCCCATTTCTCCTATCCCTCCCCCAAACACTACCGCCCATCTTCTAGCTTTTTCTGTGGTTACTTGCCAAGTATGAGCTCCTTAATACACTGATATCACCACGGCCTCTGCCAAGAGTTCTCTCTCCAGAAGCACTGTGCCCTTTTCAGAAAATCTTTTTTATTCCCCCAAAGGGAAATGGATAACAAGATACCAGATTTAGGGTTACAAGAGATATTAGAGGTCATCTAGTTCATCACCCCTATTTTATATACAAGGAAATTCAAACCTAGGAGCTTAAGTAATTTTCCTAAGGTCACACAAATGCAAATAGAAGAGCCAGGATTTGATCCTGTGATCTCTGATTCCAAAGCCAATTTTCCTTCTGCTAACATACCTAACTTCTCCTAGTGTCAGGTACTGAAAGAGTAAACAAAGTTTACCCAGTTATAGGTGAATTTAATTGTAGTCACAACAGAATCTACTCGCTACACACCCCCCCACCCGCCAATAGCTCCTTTTCCAATTCTCCACTTCACATCCCATAACTCCACTGCTTGGAATTCTTTATTCTTTTCCTCAATTAAAAAAAATCTCTACAAATGAAATTAAGAACTAAAACAGAAAGTTGGGAGGCCATTCCAATACCCCTGGTTGCTAACTGGCCAAAGAAAATGAACAGTTTTCAAAAGAAGAATTAAAATTATAAATGACCACATGAAAACATGCTCCAAATTGCTAATATTAAGAAAAAATGAATATTAAAATAAATTTGAGTTTTCAGTTTCACAGTGTAAATTGACAAAGATGATGAAAGATGGGAATAATCAATATTGGAGGGCCTCTGGGAAGAAAGCACACTGATGCATTATTGGCAGAACTTTAGACTCTATTATATAATGATGCAAGAGAAGTGATAAATCGTTTGTGTGGCATAGTGGAAAGAAATCAGGACTGAAAGTCAAAGAAACTGGGTTCAAAGCCCAGCTCTGCCATTTGGACAAGTTAGATAATTTCTCTGGGCCTCAGGTTTCCTGTCTGTAAAATTTCAACTTGAAATCCATAACTTTATGATCCTTTGACTCTCCAATCCTACTATTGGTCATATACTTCAAGGAAACCAAAGACAGAGAAAAGTTCCGATATCTACCAAAATATTTATGATAGCATTAGAAGAACTAGCATAGTTGGTGTGCTTCCATTGAGGAATAGCTGGGAGTGATGGGGGGAATCTGTGGCTTATCAAATATACAAACAAGGGGTGGATTGGGCATTGGATTAGAAATCAGGAAAAACTGGGTTCAAATTCTCCCTTAGATACTAGCTGTGTCACCATAGACAAACTTTTTTATTTAAATTATTTATTTTTAGTTTTCAACTTTCATTTCCACAAGATTTTGAGTTACAAAATTTTCTCCCCATCTTTTCCCTACCCCCACCCCAAAATAGCAAGCCTATTGAATACCACTCCCCCCAATCTGTTCTCTCTTATATCATCCCTCATCCTACCCCCCAACTTTCTCTTAGGGAAAGATGGATTTCTATACCCTAGTTCCTATACATCTTATTTCCCAGTTGTATGTAAAAAGAATTTTTTTTAAATATCTGTTTTTAAAACTCTGAGTTCCACATTTTTTACCTTCTTCCCTCCTCTCCCACCCCCACTTGGAAGACAAGCAATTCACCATAAGTTGTACATGTGTAGTTATGCAAAACATTTCCATAGTAGTTAGATTTTGAAAGACTAACTATAATTCCCTCCATCCTATCTCACCCCCTCACTTATTCTATTTTCTCCTTTGACCCTGCCCCTTTTCAAAAGTGTTTGCTTCTAACTACCCTCTCCCCCAGTCTGTCCTCCTTTCTATCATCCCCCCTCTTATCTTCTTCCCGCCTATTTTCCTGTAGGGTAAGATACCCAGTTGAGTGTGTATGTCATTCCCTCCCTAAGCCAAATTCAATAAGAGTAAGGTTGACCCATTCCTTTTCACCTTCCTGCTCTTCCCCTCCATTGTCACAGTTTTATCTTGCCTCTTTTATATGAGATAATTTACCCTAATCTATCTCTCCCTTTCTCCTTCTCCCAATATATTCCTCTCTCACCTCTTAATTTTATTTTTTTTTCAGATATCATCCCTTTATATGCAACTCATCCTGTGCCCTCTGTCTATGTATACATGTACATACATATGCCCACACTCACATATATATTTATACACACATACACACTCCTATACATACATACATGCACATATACATATAAATATATATACATATATGTTCCCTTCAGCTATCCTCATATTGAGAAAAGTCTTATGAGTTATAATTATCATTTTTCCATGTAGGAATATAAATAGTTCAACTTTAGTAAGTTCCTTATGATTTCTTTTTCCTGTTTACCTTCTCATGCTTCTTTTGCTTCCTGTATTTGAAAGTCAAATTTTCTGTTCAGCTCTGTTTTTTTCACTAAAAAATGTTTGAAAATCCTCTATTTCTTTGAATGACCGTATTTTTCCCTGAAGCATTATACTCAGTTTTGCTGGGTAGGTGATTCTTGATTTTAATCCTAGCTCCTTTGACCTCTGGAATGTCATATTCCAAGCCCTTCAACCCCTTAACGTAGAAGCTGCTAGGTCTTGTGTTATCCTGATTGAGTTTCCACAATACTCAAATTGTTTCTTCCTGACTGCTTGCAATATTTTCTCCTTGACCTGGGAACTCTGGAATTTGACTATAATATTCCTAGAAGTTTTCTTTTTGGAATCTTTTTCAAGAGGTGATTGGTGAATTCTTTCCATTTCTATTTTGCCCTCTGGTCCTAGAATATCAGGGTAATTTTGCTTGATAATTTCTTGAAAGATGTGTCTATGGGGCATCTAGGTGGTGCAGTGAGTAGAGCACTGACCCTGGAGTCAGGAGGACTTGGGTTCAAATAAGGCCTCAGACACTTGACACTAGCCAAGTGACCTTGGGCAAGTCACTTAACCCCCAATTGCCCTACCTTCCTCTTCCAAAAAAAGGCAAAAAAAAAAAAAAGGAAATTGCAGAGTACATGATTACATGTACAATTATTTAAAAAAAAAAGAAAGATGATGTCTAGGCTCTTTTTTTTAATCATGGCTTTCAGGTATTCCAATAATTTTTAAATTATCTCTCCTGGATCTATTTTCTAGGTTAGTGGTTTTTCCAGTGAGATATTGCACATTGCCTTCTATTTTTTCATTTATTTGGATATGTTTTATAGTATCTTGATTTCTCATAAAGTCATTAGCTTCCATTTGCTTCAATCTAACTTTAAAGGAATTATTCTCTTCAGTGAGCTTTTGAAATTCCTTTTCCATCTGGAAAATTTGGCTTTTTAAGGCATTCTTCTCCTCATTGGCTTTTTGGGCCTCTTTTGCCATTTGGATTAGTCTATTTTTTTAAGGTGTTACTTCAGTATTTTGGAGGGTCTTCTTTAACAGGCTATTTACTCTTTTTTCATGATTTTCTTGTATCATTCTCATTTCTCTTCTGAATTTTTCCTCCACTTCTCTTACTTGATTTTCAAAGTCCTTCTTGAGCTCCTCCATGGCCTATAACCTACTCATATTTTTCTTGGAAGCTTTTGATGCAGGAGTTCTGACTTCATTGTATTCTTCCCTTTCCATGTTTTCATCCTTTTTTCCCCCCAAAAGGATTCTATGGTCTGTTTGTGCTTCCTTTGCTTGCTCACATTGCCAGCCAATTACTTGATTTCTGAGCTCTTTGCCATGGTAGAACTTGGCTTCCAGATTGCAGAGAGCTATGTCCCAAATTTCTGGTGTGTTTGTAGCTTCCAGAGGTTTTAGGAGGGTGCCCTCTCTGCAACCCCCACAAGCTCTGGTACACTGGCCACCCACCCCAGGACCACCACCTAAGACCATGATCCAGATCCAAGCAGGTTAAAGCAAGAGCAATTACTCTCTGAATGGTCACTTGGTCCCCTTATGATCTGCAGTCCAGGAGCTCTGGAGGCATCACACAGCAGCAACTGCAGCTGCTGCACCTCATCCACTTCTCACCCCAGGGGTGGGAGCCAGACTGCACTCCTCTTTCACCCTTCCAACAGAGTTCCCAACTGACCATTTACTTTCTCTTTGGCATTTATGGGTTGAGAAGTCTGGAAACCACTACAGCTGCTGGTGATTCACTCTCCTGAAGTCTGCTATGGCCGCCGCTGGTCAGGGCGACCCTGGGGGCAGAACTGCGTGGCTCATATGGGACTGCACATAGCTCCCAGCCTGGTGTGATAGTCCCTTCCTGTAAGCCTTCCAGGCTGCCTTCAGCAGGAGATTTGTTTCTCTCTGTCACTTTGTAGGTTCTGTAGCTCTAAAATTTGTTCAGAGTAATTTTTTTACAGGTATTGGAGGTGACAGGAGCCAGAGCTGCACAGAAGTCCTATTTTTACTCCACCATCTTGGCTCTGCCCCCTACTTCAGTTCCTCAACATTCATTTTCATAAGTTTTAAAATTTCTCCCCCTTGGAGGGGAGACCTGAGTTCGGTTCCGGCCTCAGACACTTAACACCCACACATCCACACACAAAAAAAACTAGATGTGTAACCTTGAGCAAGTTACTTACCCCCAATTGCCCTCCAAAAGGCAAAATAAATAAATAAATAAATGTTAGCTATTATTAGGGGCAGCCAGGTGGCTCAGTGAATAAGAGCACTGGCCCCAGTGTCGGGATGACCTGGGGATCAAATCCGGGCTCAGATACTTAGCATCACACCCAGAAATAACTGACCGTGTAACTTTGAGCAAGTTACTTAACCCCCAATTGCTTTAAAAAAAATTTTTTTCTCCCCCTCGTTCCCCAAGATGGCATGAAAACTAATATGGGCTCTACACATACATTCCTATTAAACACATTTTCACATTAGTCATGTTTCATAGACAAATTATAACAAAGAGGGAAAATCATGAGAAAGAAAGAAAAAATAAAACAAACAAAAAAGAAAATAGTCTGCTTCATTCTGCATTCCAACTTCACAGCTTATTTTTTTCTGGATGAGGCTAGCAATTTCTATCATATATCCTTTGGAATTGTTTTAGGTCCTTTCATTGCTGCAAAGGGCTAAGTCTATCAAAATCAGTCCTGTGGACTATGTTCTTCTGGTTCTGCTCCCTTCACTCAACATCAGTTCATTTAGGTCTTTCCAGGTTTCTCTGAAGTTCACCTATTCATCATTTCTTTTAGCACAACGGTATTCCATTATATAGATAAAATTTTAACTTCTCTGTGCCTCAGTTTCCTAATTTGTAATATGAGAGGTTTGGACCTGAAGGCCCCTAAGGTCCTTTGGAGCTCTAAATCTATGATGCCATGATGAAAATGATAATGCTGTGAACAACAAAATAGGAAAGATTTTTGCAGCAAGAAATTCTGAATGTGAAGAACTCAGAGAAATATGGGAAGATTTGTATGAAGTGATGCAGAATGAAATGAGAAGAGAATAGTACACAATATCCATGTAATAGGTAGTATGGCAACAAGTGGCATGGATAGAGTAGAGCCTATGCCCTGGGAATGCTCTAGCCAGAACATATTACAAGTAGCCTCCCACACCCATCCCATGTGTGCTCCATGGGATGGCCCCCACCCAAATCCAACAAAAGAAGGGTACAGAGCTGATGACCTCCAACAATTACAACAATATAAGTGAAATGGTATAACTGAAAGGATATTAAAGTGAGTGATTGAAATATCAGTAAAGGTCCTAAAGGAGAAATATACTTCCTTCTTGACAGAGAGATAGGAGACAACTAGAACAGCAGACATCACACTGGAACTTTTGTTTAGTTGTTTTTATTTGTCACAACAGAGAGTTTAACCGGGTGGGCAGGTGGAGAATGACTATGATGTAAACACAAAATATTATCAATAAGATATTTTTTAATAAAGGAAGAAGGTATTGATTATATCCCATTTTTCCTCATCTGTAAAATGGGAATAATAAGCCCTTCCTTACCCCTGTCCTAGGAGAAGTTACAAGTATTAAATAGAACACTATTTAAAGTAGCTCTTAGGGTGGGTAGGTGGCACAGTAAACAGAGTACCAGCCCTGGAGTCAGGAGGACCTGAGATGAAATGCAGTTTCAGACACTTAACACTTACTAGCCATGTGAACTTGGGCAAGTCACTTAACCCCAATTGTCCTTCCTTCTCTCCTCCAAAAAGCAAAAAACAAACAAAAAAAAGGTACAGTTGCTTGTTCTTTGTTCTCAAAGAGGGCCAAAATGATATCACTATGTTGGAGTCACGTTATAGTATGTCCAGCTATGGTAAATTAGACCAATGTGGGCTCAGAATGCTTTACCCAGAGGTTGGGCACAAATGGTCCATATGAACATTTGGGGGTGGAGATGTCTCTAAATTTGTGCATCTCATGTTTCTTTTGGGCTACAACATTCTTCAGGTTTTGGTAGCCATATAGAAACTGTAAACTATTGCTTCTACTTTAGCACATAGGAGATGAATCATGCAATTTTCCTTCTGTGTTCAACCTCCCTTTCAGCAGTAGTTTTAGTTGGGGGTGGGGAGGGTGGAGAGGACTTTTTACAGCCTGAAATAATCCCCCAAAGTGAAACTAGGCAGAACTTCCAAAATGAAGGTGCTATGGGAGGGTTGGTTGCCAGTGATTCCTGGGAGCTAAGTGGGACAAAGAAGAGGGTGTAACAGATGTACCGGGAGATAATTTTTTGCCCAACTTCCCTTACTTTCTGAATACACTTTGTTTGGCCCTGCTTGGCTATTCAAGTTGGATCCTGTCAAAGCCAGAAAAAAAAAATGTCTTTATCTCTTCAAAGATCTGCAATTTAGTGTGAGAGTTCTGCATCAACACAGATATGTAGAGCACACTACACAGACAACTTAATAGATAAGTGTAAAGGAATTATTTGAGTCTCATATAAAGTGTCAGAGGGGGATTTGAATCCAAGTTTTCTCTAAGACAAAGTCCAACCAGTCTACCTATGATAACAAACTGCTTACTTGATGCCTATCTCAGACAGCTAGGTGGTAGATTTGATTGAATACATGAAGCTGGAATCAGGGAGATCAAATTCAGCTTTAGGTACTTACTACCTGGTGACCCTGGGCAAGTCACTTAACCCTGTTTGCCTCAATTTCTCATTTGTACAATGAGGATAATGATGTCATCTACTTCTTAAAGCTTTTTAGAGGATAAAATATTTTAAAGTGCCTTTCAAATTTTAAAGTGCTATTTTAAAGGTAGTTAATATTTTTATATCACCTCATATCATCCCAAATTAAGCTCTACCTACCACTCTTATAGGTATATAAGAAAACAATACTTAACTGACAAGCTGACTCAAGTGACTGGTGGGGAAACTGAAGTCCAGAGAAGGAGGAGGTCTAGCCAAGGACTTGATACCTAAAAGACACCATTTAGTGCACTTGGGCAGCAAGGTGGTGCCTTGGACAAAGCATGAGGCCTGGAATCAGGAAGATCTGAGTTCAAAGCCAGCCTCAGACACTTACTAGCTGTGTGACCCTGGGCAGATCACTTCATTTGGCTAGCCTAGATGTTTCCTCATCTGTAAAATGAACTATAAAAGGAAATGACAAACCACTCCAGTATCTTTGCCAAGAAAAACCCAAATGGACTCATAAAGAGTCAGACACAACTGAAAACAATTGAAAAGCAAAAATCCAAATACTTTATCTTACATTTAATCATAAACTTTAAAACCACAAACAAACACAAATTCTCAAGTTTGAGAAAATAGTAATGCTATTTCAATAAAATTGTAGACTTCCATTATTTTGTGTTTTTTAAAGTTCAAATTTTCACAGCAAAATAATCCCATTAGTTTCTCTGTCCCCTTATAAATTATATTTTCCTCTATCCTATTTTCTGCTATTATTAATATGTATAGTTAGTGTATGCATTGTTCTTTCAATGTTGTTTTTCTCTATATATAACTACATATGTCATCTAAAATTTCTTTGTATTCTTCATAATTCTCATTTATTAGGATACGATGATACTACATAATATTTACATACTGCTCTTTGGTCAGCCATTACCCAATTACTAGACCCATAGGCTGTTTCCGTTTTTTTTTTTTTTTTTGCTATAAGGAATATAGCTGCTGAGGATATTTTTGTACATACAAATCTTCCTCCTCTGACAATGACATCTTTAGAATACAATTCTAGTAATAGAACCACTGCCTCATAGGACATGTTCCTCTGCTCTTATCAAATAATTCCATATTACTTCCCCAAAAGATTGCACCAGTCTGCTGCTCCACCCACAGCCTGGTTTTCCACAACCCCACCAGCATTGAATGCTATCACTCTTTAACTATCTTTACCAATTTAGTGGGTGTAAAAATGGTATCTCAGAGTGATTTTTCCTTGCCTTGCTCTCATTTTAAAAGAACTGGAACAGCTTTTTATGGGGGTGTGTGACTTCATCATTTTATGTTTCCTCTTCCAACATCTGCCTATTTGGATCCTTTGACCATTTATCCACAGCAAACTTTGCCTTACAGAATTGGGGGGGGGACTGAGCTCCAAAAAGGTGAAGTTGAAAATCACAAAATAAGTGGGTGGCAAACCCAGGACTATAGTCCAAGTCTTTGACTTTCAGTATATGTTGTCTTCTTTCCACTATAGGGTCTTTCTTCCTTTTATGTTTCTCCCCACTCCACTGTTACCCTTTATCTCCAGTTTTTCTTATTAATATGTTTTTTCTAAGCTTCCCTCTCATGTGGTTAGCATCACTCCTCCTCAGTCTCCTAGCAGCCTTGGTAGTTACACTTACATCCCATTAATAGTACCTTTTTTACCCACAAGCATTTTAAGGACTTTCTAGGTAAAGAGAGTGCCCTCAGAGGTTCAGAACAACTTTCCCAAATGAGCCCCTAAGCCTTTTCCTCTAATGGGTTTCTTCCTTCTCTTTCTCCCACTATTACTAGCTTAAACCTGACCTCAGAAGAAAAGGGAATATTTCCCCTGACTCTCTGAGTTAGTCTCACCATTTTTTCTGTATCTACTCTACATTCAACCTAGACAAGGTCAGGATTTTAAAAGATTTACCGAGGAATTCAGGGGAAAAATGCAAATGGAAACAAAATGCAGTACAGAAGCATAGTATATAGATAAAATATAGAATACAAATATTTTTAATCTGGTCTCGAGAGTTCTTCTCTGATCTGACTGATCTCTTTGTATTACTGGCCTTCAATCTAGCATACTCCCTAAACATAGATAAGATTGTATGTAAACACGTATGTGTGCATGTGTGTGTACATGCGTATGGTGGAAGTATGAAATATTTAAAGATTACCTAATGCAATCATTCTTCATTTTCCCCCCAACTTGTGATTCCTTTTTTTGTTTTATTAATTTATTTATTTTCAGTTTTCAACATTTACTTTTATAAGATTTTCAGTTCCAAATTTTCCCCTCCCTCCCCTCCCTACTCCACAAGATGGGATACAATCTGATACAGGCTATATGTGTACAATCATATTAAACATATTTCCACATTATTCATCTTGTGAAAGAAGAATCAGAACAAAAGGGAGAAAAGCACAACAAAAAAACAACAAAAAAGAGAAAATATTATGCTTTGATCTGCATTTAGACTCCATAGCTCTTTCTCTGTATATGGATAGTATTTTCCATCATGAGTCTTTTGGAGTTGTCTTAGATCCTTGCATTGCTGAGAAGAGCTAAGTCTATCAAAGCTGGTCATCACACAATGTACTATATACAAAGTCTATCATATTTAATCATCACACAAGGTCATTGTTACTGCGTACAATGTTCTCCTCCTTCTGCTCACTTCATTCAGCATCAGTTCACATAAGTCTTTCCAGGTTTTTAAAAAGCTGCCTGCTCATCATTTCTTATAGAACAATAGTATCCATTACATTCATATATCACAACTTGTTCAGCCATTCCCCAATTGATAGACGTCCCCTCAATTTCCAATTCTTGGCCACCACAGAAAGAGCTGCTATAAATCTTTTAGTACATGTGGGTCTGTGATTTCATTTGTGTGGGAACTTACTGGCATGGAAACTTTCTCCACAGTTGCAGATATTGAACCTGAAATCTTAGAGGGATACATAGGGCATTGAAAAGTTAGGTAATTTGTCCATAAATAGTCATTCATATTACTATGTGTCAGAGAACAAATCTGAACTCAGGTCTGGAACTCCAAGGATTGTATTCTATCTGTTACGTGAGGATGCTTTTCTCCCTACCCCATTTTACAGATGAGGAAACTGAGATAGAGAAAGCAAGAGTGACTTGCCCAAGGTCATACAGTAGAAGAGATGAACTTTGAACCCAGATCTTCTAGCTTCAAATCTAACAGTCTTCCCCCTAAATAATATAACAAGTTAGATTTTTTTTATTTCAACCCCCTTTATAATTTTAAAAATGATTGAGGATCCCAAAGTATTGTAGTTTATATGAGTTATAGCTACTGGCACTTTTTGCTATTGGGTTATTTCAGTTGTGTCAGACTCTTAATAACCTCTTTTGGGGGGTTTTCTTTGCAAAGATACTAGAATGATTTGCCATTTCCTTCTCCACCTCATTTTTTTTAGGGCAAAGGCAAGGCAATTAGGGTAAAGTGACTTGTCCAAAGACACAGCTAATTAAGTGTCAAGTGTCCAAGGTCGGATTTGAATGCAGGTCCTTCTGACTTCAGGGCCAATGCTCTATTCACTGTGCCACCTAGCTGTCCCTTTCCCCTCATTTGACAGATGAGGAAACTAAGGCAAACAGGGTTAAGTAACTTGGGGTTATACAGCTATTAAGTATCTGAAACTGGATTTGAACTCAGGAAGATAAGTCTTCCTGATCCTAAACCCAATGTTCTATCCACTGCACCATCTAGCTCCATTTACCATATGAGAAATTAAAACATTTATTTATTTATTCAAAATAGTTATAATGAATGCATCATATATTAAAATGAAAACATGTTTTTATTTTACAAAAATATATTCCCCAACTTAAAAATTAGTGAGAAGAGTGGCATGGTTTTACATAGTTTTGCAAATATCTTTAATGTCTGGCTCACTAGAAGATGACTAGAGATTTATATCTCTTTTTGTAATCTGTTGTGAAATGTTGTTTTGGTTGAAGTATATAAGAAAATCCAGCCTCACACAGATGGGGAAAGGGAAGAGCATTTTAATCAGCAAATAATGTCTTAGTGTTGTTATGAAAATAGTTTTTTTTTACCTCAAAGGTCCCCTGAAAGGGTTTCAAGAACTAATTCCCAAGCAGTGGTGAGCTAGTAAGTGTTTAACAACAAGCTCTCTGGGAAAAAAAATGTAGTCCCAATACACTTTTAAGTTTAATCTGTATTATTAACATTTTTGCCATCATTTCCTTAAGTTTAAACAATAAGCAAAACAATGAATCAGCCCTAATGCATTTGCTGATTTTTCAGCTATAAATAATCCCCCTGAAATTTTAATAATTAGCTCTTACCATCCAATTTGAGCTAGCTTCAGCACACCCTTGATTCTAACCTAACTGGAGCATTATTCTAAATTGACATATGGTCTTCATGGAAAGTCTTGGAACTAGACCTTCCCAAAGTTTTTGTCTCCCTTCCCACCCTAGTATTCAGAAGGAACTTCACTTCTCCCTCCATATCAGAGCTGTAATCCACTACAACACTCTACCTCCAGTTCCCTTAGCCCTCTACCCATTGGCCGAGTTCCAAAGACTGATGTTCAGTGAAATTTTTCCACCTGTTCCTTCTTTGTTACTAGTTTCTTTCCCTTCCCCATATTCTTAAGTAACTACCACCCCTCCCCAGCCCAGATGTGTTCCTTTTCTAGGTGACTGCCTTACAATTTTATAAAAATACACATGTCTTAAACCTGCAGGAATAGTCTACAATTCCCACCAGCTTCAGCTTAATTCAATAAGCAGATGCCTATTAAGTGCCTATTGTATTATGCAGTAGGCATCATGCTTGGCATGGGTTATGAAGACAAAAACAAGGCAGACTCCTGCAACTCAAGGCTCCATCTGTCCAGAGAGGTTTCCTGCCCCAGTGCTGAAAGGAACAACATCTGAATTCTAAAGTAGCCTTGCAGGACCGCAGATTTAGGTGCCAGGGACTCCTACTCGCTCATTGCAGAAATAATAATGGGTAACATTAATATAGTACCTACTTACTATGTTCCAGGCACTGTATTAAGTGTTTTAAAATCATCATCTCATTCAATCCTCACAGAACCCTGGAAAGACAGGTGTTATTATTGTCCCTATTTTACAGATGCAGAAACTGAGGCAAGCAGAGCTTAAGTGATTTGTCCAAGGTCACACAGCTAGTAAGTGTCATAGGCCAGAAGTGAACTCAAGGCTTACTGACTCCAGGCACAGAATTTCATCCACTTGAATGAAGGGAAGGAGAAGGAAATAAATATTCATATAGCATCTACTATGAGCTAGACATGGTGCTAAGTACTTGACAATATTAGCTCATTTGATCCTCACAACCACCCTTCTAGGTAGGTATTAGCCCACAGTACTATAGCTAATAAGTACTGGAGACAAGAATTCAAACTCAGGTCTGCCTCACTCCAGGTCCAGCTTGCTGTCTACTGTCCCTGTTCAACCTTGACTAATAAAGAAGTAAAGTCATTCAGCTGGGTAGCTTATAGCCTGCGGTTTTCTTATGCGATGGTATCAAATAGACCAGCATTTAAATAGACCCTGTTTCCAGCTATAGGTCTGTACTTGGACTCTGTGGCTCAAACCAAAAATCCTCCATTGTGGATCAGAAAAAAGGGAAGAGGAGGAGATGAAGAGTAGGTAAGTAGTAAACAGGCTTTTGTTCTGTCCTGATACATGAATGAATAAGTGAGTGAGTGAATGAATGAATGAATGAATGAATGGATGAATGAAGCATTTATTAACAACCTACTCTGTGTTGGCACTATGCTAGGTCCTAGAGATTCAAATACTAAATTAATATGGTCCTTGCCCTTAAAGAACTAATATTTTAATGGAGGAAAGAATGTGTATTATAAAGGCATGGTAGCTGGAGAAGGGTATCACAGGGGTCACTCCCCATTGGCGTTTTTTTTTCATTTCCTGGACAATCCTTTGACACTGCAAGCATGCTGGAAGAAACACCATTTTCATGTCATGACAGTCTCATGCCACAAGGCAGCTAAGTTCGCGTATCCAGTTCCAATCCTGCTGCAGATGCATACTAACTGTGTGACTCTGGAGAAGACACTTAATGTCTGTTTGCCTCAGTTTCCTCCACTGTTAAATGAGGAAACTAATAGTACCTACCTCTCAGGGTTAATGTGAGGACCAAAAGAGATGATATGTAAAGCAATTTGCGAATCTTATAGCGCTTTATAGATGCTAGCTATTAAAAAATAATGATAATATGAGTCCTCCACACACACTCTATACTCCATCTCAATTGGTCTCAGAGATGTTCTCTATTCATTACATTCTATCTCTTGCCTCCATCCAGTTGTCCAAGTCTCCTCCCCTATACCTGGACTGCTCTAACTCCTTATCCTTACAATGGAATGCAAGCTACTTAGGACCATGGACTTTCGTTTTTAACTTTTAATCTTCAGAGCCTAGAACAATGCCTGAGATAAAATAGGAGCCTAATAAATGCTTATTGAGCTGGACTGAATTAAATTGTTGATTCATATGGCAGTTTGGTACAGATAGGTAGCACCATAGTGCATAGAGTGCCAGGCCTAGAGTCAGGAAGACTCATCTCTTCCTGAGTTCAAATTTCATCTCAGACACTTCCTAGCTGTGTGATCCTAGGCAAGTCAGTTAACCCTGTTTGTCTCAGTTTCCTCATCTGTCGATCAGTTGGAAAAGGAAATGGCAAACCACTCTAATATCTTTGCCAAGAAAATGCCAAATTAGGTCACAAAGAGTTGGACAGACTGAGAAACAACTGAAGGTGGCAGTTTCAGCTCAGGGAATCTAAGTGAAGCACCTTGTTCCTTGAATCAAAGGATTCCCATGGTTAGAGTCCAAGGCACACCAGCTGGGCAGTAGTCTAAATAGCACGAGAAATTTTTTCTTCATTCCTTAGAATGTAAGCTCCTTGAGGGCAAGAACTATTTCACTTTTGCCTTTGTCTCTCCAGTGCCTTGCATGTAGTAAGCACTGGGAGAAAATGTTTATTGAATGATTGGGGTTTGAACCAAAAGGCCCACTCATATTTCTCCATTGACTTTGGTATGAACAGGGAAATTAACAAAAAGCAAAGCTAGAGAGAAAACAGGCGGCTCTCAGTCTGAGGCTGACAGAAAGCCAACTAGCAAGAAAGGGCAGGGACCTCAAGGATCTGGGCTAGAAGAAGAGCCAGCCATTGGAAGGGCAGTGACAACAGGGGACACCTGGGAGACATTTTAATGGTTTAAATCTGTGCCAGTCTGGCTAAGAACCAGGAGAGGGTGCTCATGAGTCACTTGAACCATAAGGGAATGAGAATCCCTTATATCTTCATTTGAGTGAATTAGATGGTTACTCTCCCTTTCCCCTCCCCTCCGCTTTTCTCTTTCCATCTCTCCTTTCCCCACCTCACTCCCAGACAATGTTCTGAGTCCTTCCTTTCACTTCCCTCTTTCCTGAAGAGCCTCCCCTGCCCTCCCCCCACCCCAACCAGGAGAGCTAGAGAGCCAGACATAGTCTGCTTGCCTCTCCACCCCACCCCCCACACCCACTTACCTCAATCTGGGAAGAGATGTATGTATGAATTCCACTTCAAGGATTTTTCTTTAGTAATAACATTTATAATCATTTTTTTAAAATTAAGAGCTGAGGATGCAAAGCATTTTAATTAAAATTATCCAAGGTTGATAATTACAGAAATCTCCTAGCTGGAACCATCTTCCTTCAATCTGTCACCTTTCCAGAAGCCTGGAGAACATTGGAAGAGAGCAGAGGTACCTTATGTGACATGGAGGACTGGACACTGTCAGGTCCACACCTGTGGCGAGAAGTATCAGGGTCCTCTGTGGCTGAAGGGGGAATGCCAATAGAACATCCCATTACGGTGAGTACATGTCATAAAAGATGAATGTCTCAGGACAGGACTGGTGTTCAGCTTGCTACCTGTGGGTGAGCCTTTTAGCTAGGGGTAGAGGTGGAAAGTAGGGGTCCATAGAAACTTAGAATTTCTTTCTTGGGGTGTAGGGGAAGTGACACCACTACCCCCCGCCGCATTTACACACATAGTGACAGGCTAAGAAGTGAATAATATCTTCTCTTCAAAGGCTCCCCAGGCCCTCGTCCTACCTGGACACCCAAAGCATTTCTCATATGTTTTTCTCTCTCTTCCTTTTCCTTCTCTCCTCCTCCCTCCTAGCCTTCACCTCCATAAGCTGTTCTTCCTTCACTAACCAGCAGAGGGCAGTGAAGGCCATATAATAAAGAGATCTGGAACCAGAGCCCCAGAGAGAGATACAGAAGAAAAATAAAAACACTCTTCTCCACCCAGCCCCAGGTGTTGGGGACTGAAATGTGACAGTGATTCTGTCCTTACTCCATGCCTAGTCAGCCACTGACATTCCAGAGTCAATCCCTTCTTATTCTGTGCCCCCTTCCCCCACCAACAAACACATTCAAAGAGACTCCATCTGTTTATCTCTGCCCGTACCCCCATTTTATTCAAGGTTTGTGAGCAGCAAGAGGTTTCCCTCAACCCTAATGAAGATGACATATTTTCCTCCCTCAAAGCATCCTCTCCAGTGTTGATTATATCAAAGACAATTCTCCATGATGATAGGACCCCTATACCACCCAAAAAAAACTGTAGTAGAGACTACAGTGACCAGATCTTTTCATGATAGAGGAGAATAGGGAATGTTTTTATCCATTAAGCCAAAAAGACAGCTGCCCAAGGCTTACAATTTCACTCTGCTCAGGTCTAACTACATTTTCCCCATTCCACTTCCTCTCCTCCCATCTGACTGAGAGTGTAAGGCCAGAGAGAACTTTAGGCTTTGATCCTAAGAGTGTGCTCAAAAGACACCCCATCTCCAACAATCCCTCTCTTCCTGACCCCAAGGGTACCCTACATTTTATACTTGGAAGAGGCTGGTTGTTAAAGATAGGGTGGTAGGGGCTGAGGGGCTAGACAGGGGAATGTTTTAGTACTGATGAGGGAGAGAGAAGATAAAATTTTGTACTCCTGGACAGGGGTAAGGAGGTGGAAAGAAACCTGGAGTCTCAATGGGAAGGGACCTCTAAGGTCATCTACCCCAACCCATCCTAAAATAAGAATACCTTCAGCAAAAATGGTCTTCCATCCTTCACTTGGAAAGCTACAATCTTCTGAGTTTCAAAGTACATACTCAAACAGATTTAAATTCATATTAAAGCTGTTTTTTATGTGTATTATCCTCTGTATACTGCAAGCTCCTTGAGAGTGTGAACCCTACCTTTTTTTTTTTCATTTTTGTATCTCCAGAATTCAGCACATTTCTTTTTTTTAAGCAATTGGGGTTAAGTAACTTGCTCAAGGTTACATGGCCAGGTATTTCTGGGTGGGTGCTAAGTGTCTGAGCACAGATTCGATACCCAGGTCATCCCAACACTGGGGCCAGTGCTCTTACTCGTTGTGCTACCTGGCTGACCCTGAATTCAGCACATTTCATTGCACCTAGTAAACTGCACCATAGTAAACACAATGAATAAATAAATGAACATTTGGTAAGTATTTAATGTGTGCTAAGCACTGGGAATATAAATACAAAAACAAATTTAGTACAGACAAAAAAATAAATGCTATTAATGTTTAGTGTTGAATCGATGAGAGAATCAGGACCAGGGACAGGGCACAGGGGCCATTCACTTTTTCTCTCCGAGCCTGTTCACTCCTAATCTGTACAATACTGGACTTTGACTAGAGGAACTCTAAGGTGATTTTCACAACTAAAATATGATCTTATCCAAGGCCCAGTCAGTAGGAAGAAAGGCCAAACATTCTCCTACTTCCTTCTGGGATGGGTTTGGAGGTAAAATGCTTAGAGATTTTCTCCAGAACATATCATGGCACCTGAAACATAGTAGGCACTTAATAAATGCTTGTGAACTGACTGATCCCAGGCAATTAGTCCAAGAAGTGCCATATCCACATTCTGAACAAGCCTTTCCACTTTCTTCACATCCTAAACTTCCCTAGCTGTCCATCCTTAAGAAGGGGAAAAGTGCTCTCTCCTACCCAGGTCAGGGCAGTGTATCCAGCATGTGTATCCAGCACATATTGAAATGATATCAAGTTAAAATAAATCTATTCAGCAAGCACTCAGTGAGCACCTTACAAACTATCGCCAGAGGTGTGGAGGACCTCCAAAATATCTGTAACAGTCTTTGTCCTTGGGGAGTCCACCATATACTAGGGTGGATACACATAGACAAAGCAGAATGTGTAACATCAAAGTGTCCTCTGGTCTGGAAGGAGAGAGGAAACACTGGGCTGCATGTGGAAAGGAATGGGACAAGAGAAAGGAAAACATCCTTGAAGCAGTGACAACACCTTGAGTTGTGTGAAAGGATGGGCAGGAATTGGACTTCCAGAGGAGGA
This sequence comes from Petaurus breviceps papuanus, assembly GCF_028583685.1. Taxonomy (NCBI): domain Eukaryota; kingdom Metazoa; phylum Chordata; class Mammalia; order Diprotodontia; family Petauridae; genus Petaurus; species Petaurus breviceps. The sequence goes on from NW_027185798.1 coordinate 27,582,927, forward strand.
GGGGGGAACCAGGCATAAATGAAGGAAACCAACAAGCACACAAAGGAAGCTGGATGAAAAGGAGGTTCCACACCCTTTGCTTTGGTGGTGATGGACTCAGGCTGTTTCTGATTCTCTTTTGGGGAAGTCACTTAGTGCTTAGCTCTCCCAAGTGCTTAGAGACTCCAATCTCCCTGAGTCACTGCTTACAGCTACAAAAAGGGAGAAAGGGACAGATTTGCTAGATTTTTGGTGGTCCCTAAAGGGACTCTATCTCCTGTTGACACAGTCCTTAGGTTGTTTTCCATCCAGAAGGAAGCTTTGATGAGACTCTGATGGGGGAGAAGGGTTTGTAATAGAGTCTAGAGGTGGAAAACTCAGGAAAATAGGATCACAGAGCTGTACC
>NW_027185798.1:27590133-27590868 GCF_028583685.1 Petaurus breviceps papuanus
GGAGGGAGGGAGGAAGGGAGGAAGGAAGGAAGGAAGGAAGGAAGGAAGGAAGGAAGGAAGGAAGGAAGGAAGGAAGGAAGGAAGGAAGGAAGGAAGGAAGGAAGAATTGATTCTGGAGTGAATGTTTAGACCCATCTTCCCATCTTGTGTACCAGGGTTTGGGAAGGGCACCCTAGGTGATGATGAGGGAGTAATGAGGGTGCTTAGAAAGGTAGAATTCATTGGTCTTGATGGTGGGTGAGAATGGGCTTCAGACCAATTAAGGAGAGTGTTAGGATATGGGGAAAATGAAGGAGGTGGGCTAGGGAATGGGCCTCAATTAGAGGATGTGGGACAAGAATAGGTGATATTTTAAGTAGAATAAAGGGGCCCTAAGTGGTATAATTGTCTTAGGTTTCTAGGCACATAATTCCTTAGTTCTGTATATACACTCTCCTTCCTTCCTGGCTCTTCCACACATTATCCTTGCTCCTAGGCACGATTTAGCAGAGAAATCTTAAAGGTCCCCACTTTCTTGGGGGCTTGAGGGAGCAGGATAGTAAGGAACAACCCAACATATAAGATCTCTGAACATAATGGGAAGTAGGAACCACAGACAATGAATGGGGAGAGGGGAGGCAGAAAAAGTACCCCTTCTCCCTCCTCCTCACCCCTAAGCTTACAGTATTGTGATTGCCTTGGACTTCAGTCTTTCAAAACCTAGGTTAGGTGCTGCCTGGGGCAGGGACTGGAAAG
>NW_027185798.1:27590878-27690836 GCF_028583685.1 Petaurus breviceps papuanus
GATCTGTCTAGACCCTGGGCCTTTACTGGATAAATTATTCAGTCCTTGTAACATGTGGCAATAGCTCTAATTTCCTGGACAGCTTTCTTCTCACACCCTTACCCCAATCCATCCTGTCTCAGGGTTGATTTTCACAGGAAAAGAAAATGATCTTTTCAAAACATAGAATCCCTCTCTCCACAGGTTTCCTTGGTTCCCCACCCCCCAGCCAAGTCTACAGAAACTTCTCATTGCCCATCCAAAGTCCAAATTATCTAGCCAGCTTCTGCAGTATGGTTTCAGTAATAAACTTCTAACTCAATCTCCCAGTCCTCCTCTTCACCTACCCAAGCCTCAGCCTCATTGGAATATTCACCATTCACCAGACAGGTTCTCTCCTGTTTTCTGCCTCCAAGTCTTTTTCTCCTTCCACTATGTCTACCTAGAATGCCTTCTCCCAGTCCTGGCCTCACTACACTTAGAATCAGAAAACAGGATTCTAAATCTGACTCACCCACTTACTGCCCACATCATTTCATCACTTCTCTTGATATTCCTTTGTAAACAAAAAAGGACTTGGATTGGAATTCATGGGTTCTCAACCTGGGGTCCATGGAGATTCATGGATTGATTTTAGGGGTCCATGAACTTGGATGGGAAAAAAAATACATCCTTATTTTCACTCACTTCCAACTGAAACTTAGCATTTCTTTCAATTGTTTAGAAGCATTATTGTGAGAAGCGTCCGTATGCTTCACCAGACTGTGCCAAAGCGATTCATGGCCTCAAACAGATTAAGAACCCCTATGATACAGGATCTCTGGAGTTCATTTTAGCACTAAATGGCATTTCATCAGTGTAGTCCATGTGAGATGTCACTGATGTGTTCATTCCCTCCAGTGATACAGATTGCAGCCAAGCCATCCCTACATATCCTATGTGGTCCTTATACATGTCCTCCCATGTTTCAGAAACAAGAGATCCAGACAAAGTGTTGGAGACCTTCCTCCAGATCTCTTGACATTGTATGGTTACCAGTGGAGACTTGGAAAGAATCTCAAAGGCCATTCAGTTTTATTTTACACATGAGGAAACTGAGGCTTAAGGAGGTAAATGACACCCTGACTGGCTTATTTTTTTTTCTAGCCATAGATGTGGCAGTTCTAGGGAAGATACGGAGATTAGACCAATGATTTCATAAATAAAGGGAACTCCCCAGTTAGCCAACTCCTAGCGAGGCAGGTCAGCCCTTCTCAGCTACCCAGTCTTAGAGTGTTGCCAGGGGCATTGAGGGATTAAGAAATTCAGCCAGGGTCATACTTGGACCATGTATGTCAGGGCTGGAAATTGAGGTTGAGTCTTCCTAATTTCAAGGCTGGCTTTCTATCTGCTATAATACAATTTTTCTCACAATCAGGATACCTGTGAAATCCTCCACATAACATCTATTGAGCCCCACAGAAGTAGATAGACTTAGACTCAGAATAGACATAGGTTCAAGCCTTGCCACTAACACTTATTAACTGCTTGACCATAGCCAAGCCACTTAACTCTCATGGCCTGAGTTTTCTCATCTGTAAAATGGGGACAATAAAAGCACCCACCTCACTGATTGTTGAGAGAAACCAATGAGATAATGTACTTAGTGTGCTTTGAAAACCTGGAATCACTGTGTAAATGCTGGCTATTGTTCACTGGGCCCTCTAAGGTATAAAAAGATATCTGGTGGTTGGAGGGGAGGAAGTGGGTAGAGATCAGGGAAGGCTTCACACAGGGTGGCATTTGAAGTAGACCTTGAACTGTAACAATGATAGCTTGTATTTATCTAGAATCCTAGAGTTTACAATAATAATAGTTAACATTTATACAGCCCTTTTTGTTCAGTCATTTGTCCATTGTGTCTGACTGTGACTTGATTCGGAATTTTCTTGGCAAGGATACCGGAGCAGTTTGCCATTTCATTCTCTAGCTCATTTGACAGATTTGGAAACTGAGGCAAACAAGGTGAAATGACTTAAGTGCCTGAGGTCACACAGCTAGTAAGTGTCTGAGGCCAGATTTGAACTCAGGAAGATGAATCTTCCTGACTCCTGGCCTCTATTCACTACCACCTAGCGGTCTATATAGCCCTTTACAGGTTGCAAAGTGCTTCACATACTTTATCTTATTGAGTCCTCACAAATAAACTTTCAAGGCAGGTGCTTTTATTATTCCCATTTTACAGGTGGAGAAACTGAGACATAAATTGGTTAAGTGACTTGCCCAGGGTCACATAGCAAGTAAGTATTTGAGACAGGATTGGAACTCAGATCTTCCTGACTCCAGGACCCACACTCTATCCACTAAATCATCTAGCCACCTCTAAGTGCTCTCTGGTCCCAACAGTCTAGAGAGGCCAGTGGTACAAAGATGATTGTCTCCATTTTACAAATGAGGAAACAGAAATTCAGGAAGGAGAAATTGCTTCCCTACGGTCCCACAGCCAGAGAAACTGGGGCCCCAACTCTGGTCCTCTGATGCTGTGTCTTAAGCAGTTGAAGTAGTAGAAAACAGGAATCCAAGAACTGTCCATTCTCTTCAAACGGGGGTGGGGGTAGCCCAGAAAGGCACCAGCAGTTCTGAGTAGCCCAAGAGCAAGGCTTCCCATCCTCCTTAGGGTGAAACTAGTGTGAGGCAATGGGCACCTGGGGATCTTTGGACAAGCCACTTCATCCATGGGTCTCACTTTCCTCATGTATAAAAGGTGGGGCTTGGGCTAGACAATGTCTAGTCCAATGCTAGAGCTCTGACCCTACATACTGAGGAGACGCTGTTGCTTCTTGGGATGGGGAAGGAGGGACGGGTGCCCCAGCTTCCCTAGTGACCCAAAGGACAACCTGAGAGTGCCCCTCGTGTTCCTCTCAAGGGAACTGAAGGGAAGAATTTTTTTATTACCTCCCCTATTCTCAAAGAGTAAAAGCTAAGGCTCAGAGGTTCTCAAAAGCCCCAGGATGTCCTGCCTTGAAAACCTGTGGGGACCCAAAAGTGGGAAGGCATCTGAATCAGTACTGATCTTAACAACATCACCCCCCCCATCTTTTACTCTAGCCAGCTCTGCCAGACTCCACTGAATAAGCACTTAATATCTAAATAAACAGTTATTGAGCACATTAATGAGGACTCCCCTCCCACTTAAGGGCTGATGCCAATTCCTGCTTTAATCAGCAGCCAGACCAAATAAAAAGGGTCAATCGTTTTATGAAAAGGAATGGGAAAGAGAGGAGGACTGAGGCTCCGGAAGGAAGTGGAAATTTTAGGGGCAAAATGAGGAAGCAACCCCCCCACCTTAAGATTTCACACAATCCTCTCCTTTTTTCTCTTCATTCCACACTCCTTGTTCTTGTCTTCTTTCAGCTCTACTTTCTCTCCTCCTCTGTTACCTCTCCCCTTTGTCCTTCCCTCCCTTCCTCTCTTCTATCCTCTACTTATTCTCCTTCCTTCCCTCTTTTCCTTTCCCCTCCTCCTTTCTCTTCTTCCCTTCTCTCCCTTTTCCTCCCCACACTCCTCTCCCCTCCTCCCACTCCCATCCCCTCTTCTCTTCCCTCCCCTCCTCATCCCCTCCTAACAAACCAACCTTGAAATCAATAAACATTTATTAAGTTCCTACTCTGTGATCAAGATTCTGCCAGGCACTGAGAATACAGAAACAAAAATAAACTGTCCCTCCTCTCAGAGAGTTTACATTCCATCAGAAGAACCAGCATGCACATATATTAAAGTATATATGAAACTTATTATACACATGTGACTATATAAACAGGCATATACATGCATTTGTATATATAAATGTATGTATGTATGCACATGTGTATATATTCACTTTGACCCAGTGATTGTGATTTTATATATTGTTGTTCAGTCATTTTTCAGTCATGTCAGCTCTTTGTGAACCCATTTGGGGTTTTCTTGGTAAAGATACTGGAATGGTTTGCCATTTTCTTCTCCAGGTCATTTTACAGATAAGGAAACTGAGGCAACAGGATGAAGTGATTTGCCCAAGGTCACACAGCTAGAAAATGTCTGAGGCCAGATTTGAACTCAGAGAGATGAATTGTCCTGACTACAGGCCTGTTGTTATATCTATACACAGATATGCACAATACACATATACATGTGTGTATATTATTGTAATATATATGCATGCATATATACACATATGTATATGCATAGATAGATAGATAGACAGACAGACAGATACAGTAGCAAAGAATTGAAGTAGCGTCAAAGAAACATGAGATGTGCAAACTTAGAGAATCCACTCCAAATGTTCATCTGGACCATTTGTGCTGACCTGCGTTAGAACATTCTGAGCTCGTATTTGTCTGACCATCAACATAGCAATGTCATTTCGGTCCTCTTTGAGAACAAAAGACAACAGTGCATGCGTACATACATGTCATATGTAAAATATTTCAAGGGATGAGGGAGAAGAGGCACCAGTCCCTGGAGGAGGACCTTTCTCTTCATTGCCCCCAAACCCTCTTAGGCTCAGGACTGGTCTCTCTCTCTAGAGGGCAGGGGATGGAGAACTACATGATTCCAGACTAACCCATGTAACCAGCCCCTTGAATTTAATATCTTAGGCTCATATAGAATCTTAAAGATTATTTCCTTTGAATTTCTCATTTATATGGTTGAGGAAACAGGCTTCAAAAGAGGAAGTGACCCACCTGAGGTCACACAGGTAGGAGTTTCTATTTCACTGTTTCTATTCAAACACGTGTTCTCTGATTCTATATCCAGAACTTTGACCACCATTTTCCATCCAGTCATGATGAAGATCCTATGAGGATGTTTGTGAAAACAATGTGTGTAAATGCCAGCTATTTTCCTTAGGACTGAAAGGGGCACCTGAAACCATCTGGCCCATTCAATTAAGGCTTGAATTAAGTGCCTCCTATGTGTCAGGCCCTGTGCTAGGAGCCCAACCAGGGCAAAATCAGGCCCACAGGGAAAGTGCTTGCTCAGAACTGGACAATGTGGCCCAAGGAAGGCTACAGCACATGTCTTCCAATGCTTGGGCCAGGGTTCTTTCCATCACACTCTTCCCTCTCTTCTTAGAACTCCTTTCTGATTGAGGTTTCTGGGGATTGATTGAAGAGGAGAAAGGGAAGGAGAAAGGAATAAATATTTATTAAGGACCTACTGTGTGTCAGGCCAAGTGCTTTACAAACATTATTTCGATTGATCCCAACTCTGTGAGGTAGATTTTATTATGATCATTATCATCACCATTTTACAGATGAAGAAACAAGCAGAGATTAAATGATTTGCCCAGGCTCTGAGGTAGAATTCGAACTCAAGTCTTCCTGACTCTAGCTTCAGCCCCCATCCACTCTGTGACCTAGCTGCTTAGGCTTCCCACAGAGGCAAGAACACTATAGCCCCTCCTCCCACCCCAGGTTCCTGTCCTCGGTTGTTCAGTAGAAGCTAGAAGAGGCTTCCCCCTCTCTCAGTTCCTCCTCCCCCCTGCCTCTCGGGGAGATCACAGTTTAATCTGAGTTCAGCAGTGCATTAGAGCGGCTCTCCCCATGCCCAGGGTAGGTGAGAGGCACTAATCGGCATCAAAAGAGGGATCGATAGAGGCTGCATTGATTCTGACTCTCATAGGGCTCCTTAAAGAGTTTATCGACCGGACATTCTCTGGGGGCTGGGATATGCCTTAGCATCGTAAGCCTTGTCCTGGGCTTGGGGGAGAAGCAGTTCTGGGACAAGTCTGGAGTAGCGGATGTTCCAGCCAGAAGGCACGGACCCTCGCTCTCTGGATCTCCCTCCTCTACAACTCTCTTACTTTCCAAGTGAGGGACCCTCCCCCAGACCCAATCCGGGAGTCCTAGAATGTTAGAGCCGGAGGCAGAATATGGCGTGAAAGGAGTGACGGACTGGCAGTCGGGAAGACCAGCCTGGGTTTGAATCCCACTTCTCACACTTTCTGGTTGTGTAGCCCCAGGCAAATCACTTAAACTCTGGGAAACTCGGTTTATTCCTCAGTAAAATGAGAACGGCAATACCTACTTAGTGGGACAATTGTGAAGTTCAAGTGCGAGAATGTCTACAAAGAACTTTGAAACATTTGGCAAAATCTGTTGTGAATATTATCAAAAGGGAACAAGGAACCCAATCCCGTCATATTAGCTGGACGTGAGGGTGGGGTGGGGGTGAAGGGGCTTGGCAAGGAATAGGCCTAGAAAAGGGAAATGATTTTCCTAAGGTCATACCTAAGGTTAGCGGCAGACTCTGGACTAGAACCTAGATTTACAGGTGCGATGTTCTTTCTTTCTGGAAAAAAGAAAATCTTTTTTTTTTTTAATGATAAACTTGACAGTCAACGTAATATGAAGAACGAACCAAAGAAAAATAGTATACATGAAGCTTTGAACTTGTGGGTGTGTCCCTATCTACATTTCTGAGAGGCAACATCAAAGGGATAGACAGAGAGTTATACAACAAACCCTGAAGACCTGGATTTGAGTCCTGTCACTGATGTTTATTGACTGTGTGACACTAGGCAAGTTCCTTAACCTCTCAGTGTCCCAGGCAACTCTCAGAGATGATAAATTGTACACAAGTTGCAGCTCTACATTGGAAGATGAAGTTTCTCACCAAGAACTCCCTATATCAATGAAATCACAGGGTATAATGATAATAATTTAATAATGTAGGAATAAAATTACCCTGTTTGTGCATTCTTTACATTAAATCATCTTAATGGTGGATGCAAAGGTTGGGGGAGAGATGCCCCCCCTTGCGGGGGAGGGTAGGGGTGCCCCCCTCTGTGGGAGATGGGGGAGATGTCCCTCTCCATGGGGGAGGAAGGAGATGCACCCTTCTGTGGGGAGGGGGGCAAAGGAGAACTCACTCCCTCTGATCCCCTGCCTTAGTCCTGCCACACTCATCCATATCTTCCCTTATGTTAGTTCTCAACATCCCCGAGTTTCACCAACAGTTCTGAGCTGAGCCACTATTCTGTACCCCACAGTGCATTTCACCTTAATGGTGATAGGGGAGATTTCCAAGGTTGAGAACTCTCAGATCATACCATCATAAGAGTGGAAAGGCACTTCAGACCTTCAAGTTGATCCTCCCACACAACACAGACTATCAGGGAATACAATGGGAAGACCCTGAATCTGGACTCCAAAGACCTGACTTTCCCACTCAATTAATCACTGCATGGTCTTTTCAGTTCTAACATTCTAGAATTCTAAAGACTCCTGGGCTCTGAGGCTAAGCTTGAACACTACCAGTGACCAGGAGCTCACTTCTCTCTGAAAGAAGTTTTTTTTTTCATTTGTGGGACAGCTATAATAGTTACCCTGTACCCTGTAACAATTGGTTCTGGCCTCTGAAGAGAAATAGAACAAGTCTGTTCCCCCTTCTCCTTCCACACGACAAGCCTTCAGATATTTGAAGGTAAAAATCATGTCATCTGAGACCTGAGCCAAATTGACTATTTTCCAGGGAGCACTTGAGGATTAGGGATTTCTCCTGTTTTAGGAAGGGAGGACAAATTCAGTGTGTGCCCCCAGGGCCTTTGGGGAGGAGGTATTGACTGGAGTAGGGAGGATGGGAGAGAAACTGGTAAGAAAAGCTATCAGAAGTCTGGGTAATAGTGACCCAAGGGGAAATACACACAGCAAAAACCTGTCAGGTAATATGTTTCAAACATTTCATTTTCTGGTTGGAAAAAATAGCAAATGTTCTTAATATGTTTTATGAAAATACATGAAACCCCAGAGGCTACAGGGACACTCAGATGAATCTCAATGGGGTCCAACACCAACATACAGCCACTACCCCCACTTCTTGATGCATTCAGAGTATCCTCCTCAGATCTCCCTCCTCCCATCCCTTTCTCCACTTACCTATCTCCCAGCTTTCTCCTTCATGCCCCATCTTTCTTCTCTTTCCCTCTTCCCCCACTCCTTTCTTTTTCTTCTACTCCTCCTCTCCCTTCTCTCTTCCCTGCCTATTCTATTGTATCATTTCTCCTTCCTCCTTTATTCCCTTCCTCTTGTCCTTTTTTCCTCCCTCCCCCTTTCCATCCTTCCTATCCCTTCTTCTTTTATCTCATCCTCCTTTATTCCTTTCACTCTTCCTTCCTCCCTCCACCTTCCTCATCTCTCTCTGTCCTTCTTGTTTCTTCCTTCATCCCTTCCCTTCCCCTGTTTACTTTTCTCTTCAAAGTATCATCAAACATCAGGGGTGAAAGGTATCTCAGAGGCCTTCCAGCCCAGGGGTTTTTAACTTGGGACCCATTAACTTCCTGTAGTTGTCATATATTCTGATGACTGTATTTCCATATAATTGATTTCCTTTATTGGATGCATTTTATCTTGCATTTAAGAACATTATTCTGGGATGGGGTCCAAAGGCTTCACCAGACTATCAGAGGAGTCCAGGACACAAAAATGGTTAAGGACCCCTGATAATGAACCCATCCATTTCACAGAGGACTGGAAGAGGGAAGCCTGGTTGCTGACACTAGACTCCGTGTTCTCTCATTATACTCCCTCCCCCTTTTCCTCCTTATCCCTTCAATTATGTCTGACTCTATATGACCCCATTTGGGGGTTTTCCTTGGCGAAATATCGTGGTTTCTCTCTCCTTATCTTCTCTTCTTCTCCTCACCATTCACTCCCTTCTATTTTCCTTCTTCTTTGTACCGCTCCTTTTCTCTCCATTTTCTCTGGCCCCTACTTTCTCTTTTTCTCCACCATTTATCTCTCATTCCCTACTCACTCTTCCCCATCTCTCTCTTCTTCCCCTTCCTCCCTTCCCTTTCCCTTTAGTCCTTAATGTCCTCTCACCTCTACCCCCTCTTTCCCATTCTAGCCTTTATAGTCTCTTCCAGTCTCCTCAATATCCCTGAATCTTATCCTTTACCCACCATTCTCTTCCCAGTCTGGTTTAAGGGACAAAGTGCTAGACTGGAAACCAGGAAGATCTAAATTCAAATTCCACTTTAGGTATATAATAGTTGTGTGGCCCTGGGCAAGTCATTTACCCCTCTAAACCTGTTTCCTAGTCTATGGAATGAAGGGAGTGGACTCCCTTCCTGCTCAAAAATACATGATCCTAAGGACTATCCCTTTCCTCCTCAATATTTCCTATTCTCATCCTCCCACTTCCCCAGGAGTATCAGACCATCTAAAGAGGGAAAGGAGTACCTTCTATCTATTAAATGGTGATTTCACATTAATGTAATTTGATTCTCCCTCAAACCAGTAACAAAGGTGCTAGCAGAAATATGATTCATGCTCCGAGTAAGAGATTGGGTAGTTTATGAGAATAAAAGGGGGATCAGGTTCTTAAAGCAAACCGAGGCATCATGATTATAGTAGAAAGTGGATCAGAGTCAGAAGTCCTCCTCAGTCAAAAGACCCAGGTTCAGTCTCCAGCTTTGTTATTTATGGCTACTGTTGACATCCTTAAAATGAAGAGGTTAGATTAAATGATCTCTGAAGTCCCATCCAGCTCCAAATCAATGAGATCATGAGTCCTGACTTGACTCTCAGTTGATAAGCCTCAGTTTCTCCATCTGAAAGATAGGTTTCATAGAGAATTCTGCCCAGCATAATGAAGCTACAGTTTCAATTAAATCCATCAAATATTTTGATCATCTATTTTATGATCAGCATAGCAGTCAATATAATAAGTATGGCATTACCTGCTCTTAAGAATCCTGTCATTTAGCTAGGGAAGCAAAAGTAACACTCATCCTTCAATGTATCCTATAGCTTACTGAAATGAATAATCTATCAACATAGATTGCAACCCATTCCTTTCTTATCAAGGTGCTTCAATGTGTCTACTTTAAAGAATCCCCCCAACCTAGTAGACTCCTTCCTCTAGGGCTTTTTAACATTCCAAAGTATCAGTATAGCACTTAATCTATCTGTTAGTCTTCCCTCTTGCTACAGGACCAGCCCACCTCTGGAGAGAAAAGAGATGCAAAAATAAAACAGTTCTGTCAGATAGGCTTCATCACCTATGATAGTAGAACTATCACATTTGGAATCCAACACCCCAATCCCTAATGGACTAAATGAATAAATTAAAATCAGAGCAAAGAAGATGAAAACAGGAAAAACAGTTAGATAAGACCAAGTATATATGGAAGCAATTCATTCTGAAGAAGATGAAATTTTGAAAGCATTGAAAAATCAATTTTCAATGTATCTGAACAAGATACATTGTGAAGATAGCCGCTAATCAGAAAATAAATCACGAATAGTATTATTTCATACACACATAGATGGTCAAGAAAATATTAATTACCATGAATCTATAAATATATTTTCTCATTTCTATTAAGTTTGTGGAATATTGCCTACATGTATATTGAATGTATCTTTGATGGAAAAAAATGAGAAGGCAGCAGATACCCCTTTTTCATGCCATTTTCTAGAATTAGATAAGTTTTCAACCACACAGCGGACTTAAGATCATAGAGAATGAATATCAGATACAATTGTGTTTGCTATTTGTTGATTTTTTTAAACAAATTTGATACAACAGAGAAAAATAAAGTATTTTCACAAGTAAAGATGCTACATTTTATAAATTATAAATACTTTGAACTGACAACTTCCGCTGCATAAATTTTCCTAACTTTTATTTTCAGTTCCAATTTCTATCATTGTCCACTTTCTGCTCCACTATTGAGAAGGCAAGAAATATGATTACTATTACACCTTTCAAGTCTGGCAAAACATATTTCTGCATTAGACAAGTTCTGAAATGAAGCAAGAAAAATAAAAAAAAAAATACCCTTCAATCTGTGCTCTAAGTTCATAAGTTCTCTCTGGAGGTGAATGGTTTTTTGTTTGTTTTTTATTGAGTCCTTTGAAGTTGTGGTGAGTCATTGTATCAGAGTTACAGATTCTTTCATAGTTGATTATACTTATAACATCGATTTTACTGTGTGGGTGGTTTTCCTGGTTCTGCTCACCTCACTTTGCAACAGTTCATATATATCTTTCCAGGTTTTTCTGAAACTATCCATTTCATCATTTCTTATAGCATAATAGTATTCTATCACGTTTATATACTATACCTTGTTCAGCCATTATCCAAATGATAGGCATTCTCTTAGTTTCCAATTTTTTTACCACTATAAAAAGAGCTCCTATAAATATTTTTGTACATATGAGTCATTTTCCTTTTTCTTTGATCTCTTTGCAGTGGACCTAATAGTGGTATTGCTGGGTCAAAGTATGCATAGTCTTTTAGACACAACTTTTGGTATGGTTTCAAATTGTTCTTTAGAATGATTGTACTAGTTCATAATTCTACCAACAGTGCATTAGTGTGCCTCTTTTTTCATATCCCCTCCAGCATCTGGAGAAAAATGAAGTCTTGAGGGATTCTTCTCTACCAAGATGTCTCCTATGAATGTTTTAAAATAATACAACATTTCTTGATAGCTACAAACACAAAGAAATATTGATTCATGGATCTCCTGATTCTCAACATCTCATGAGGCAAAAATCAGGGAGATGTATGCGGTCCAAACATGTGATATAGGATGTGCTATGGAGTGTAAAAAAGAAAGAGGAATTCTCAAGTCATTGAGAAGCTCCTCCAGATATTACCATTTGTGCATAAGATTTTACTGATTGTATCAAGCCCTAGATTGCTGTAGTGCTTTCGAGATGAGGTCTGTGACTACTCAAAAAAGAAAAAAAATATATTGTCCAAACTATTCCATGCAGTTGGATAAACAGCCCATCACTACATAGATAGGTAGAGACACTGCAGCAAGACAATAGGCTGGGCCCAAAATGGCATACAACTAGGTCCTGAAGAATGTGGATGAGTTCCATAAAGTGGGTGGATGTATTCACTATTTTTTCACTATTTGAAAATATATATATAAATTTTTCACTATTTGAAGTTATAATTAAGTAAAATATAGTCCTTGGTTCCAGTCCACTGGAAATCTATGAATTGTGATATTGACCACTTAATCAGATTCCTTATTTGCACTTAGGAGATTATGTAAACTTTCTATAATCCCAAAGTATTTACAGACACAAAAACACAACAGCTTTGAACAATAGACCCAGCAACACCCAACTCAGTGTCTCCACTAAAACTCTCATTGAATATCCTTCCCCTTCTATAGTTAAATCTGTTATTTGCTAAATGTTTTGCAGATATCATTTCTTTCTAGTCTTCAACCTAGACTACCAGTGGAGTGGCCTGAGGCAAGCCTTTTTTATCCACATACCAAAGGAGCACAAACTCAGTTAGCTCTCAATTATTTCCCTGCAGATTATTAGGATGTAACCTTATCGAAGACCAAGAGTGAATCTCTAGCCTAGGACCTTCTGCACTCAGTCAGTGTCACTGTGAACTCAGGAAAGTCACACTTGCTTGGGTGGTCATGAGCAAAGCGTTTATAAAATGTAAAGTGCTACAAAAATGTGATTTGTTATTAATGGCAATGATGGCATGAGACAAATATGTGTAATTAGGAAGGAAACTGTTGGGGGCATTGACACACATTAATTTAAACTCCAAAATCAAATAGAAGTGGTTTTTTTTAAATCATTATTATTATGAGTTGTTTTGAATTATCTATGTAATCTTCTCTTCCTCTCCCTTGACTCCCTTCACATTCTTCCCATAACTGGAATGAACAAGCAAATGTTGACTATTTCATATTATTTATTTTATATTATTCTCCTTTGTATGTTCTATGTTCCAACTAAAGTGGCCTTCTAACTGCTCCACAGACCTATCTTTGTACCTTTGGAAAGGCTATCACTGGTACCTGAAATGTACCTCCTCCCCTTCACTTCTTTGATTCCCTAGCTTCCTTTGAGATTTAGCCCAAGTGCTACCTACCTCCTATGCAAAACCTGATCTACAGTGTTGCTAATAAAGTTCCTTAAATTATTGTCATTTACTATACTTGTATGTCCATGGGTTGTACCCCCATCCTACCCCTACTGACAGAATACAAGCTCCGTGAGGGCAAGGTCTTTTCAATCTTTGTCTTTCTATCCCTAGCACCTAGCACAATGTTTGGTACATTTTTTTTAGCAATGAGATCACAGATCTCACTGGGGTAGGTAACCCCAGATAATGAATTCCCTCTATGAATGCAGAATAGTGCTTACTCTACATAATGAAGGAAACTTCTTAGGAAGTTTTCTGAAACACTGAGAGGATAAGCAACTTCCCCAGGGTCAAACAGCTATTATATATCAGAGGTCTTCCTGACTCTAGTTCTCTATTCACTGTGCCACACTGCCTCTCTCCTAGCAAGGAATAGGTGCTTAAAAGATATTTGTTGAACACATGAAAAAATAGAAGGCAATGTGCAATATCTCATTGGAAAAACCACTGACCTGGAAAATAAATCCAGGAGAGATAATTTAAAAATTATTGGACTACCTGAAAACCATGATCAAAAAAAGAACCTAGAAATCATCCTTCAAGAAATTCTCAAGGAAAATTGCCCAGATGTTTTAGAACCAGAGGGCAAAATAGAGGTTGAAAGAATCCACCTATCACCTCTTTAAAAAGATCACAAAAAGAAAACTCCTAGGAATATTATAGCCAGGTTCTAGAGTTCCCAGATCAAGGAGAAAATATTACAAGCAGCCAAGAAGAAACAATTTGAATATTGTGGAAACACAATCAGGATAACACAGGACCTGGCAGCTTCTACACTTAGGGATCAAAGGGCTTGTAATATGATATTCCAGAGGTCAAAGGAGCTGAGATTAAAACCAAGAATCACCTACCCGGCAAAATTGAGTATAATGTTTCAGGGGGAAATATGGTCATTCAATGAAATAGAGGACTTTCAAGTATTCTTGAAGAAAAAACCAGAGTTGAATAGAAAAGTTGACATTCAGATACAAGAAGCAAGAGAAGCATGAGAAGGTAAACAGGGAAAAGAAATCATAGGGAGCTTATCAAAGTTGAACTATTAACATTCCTACATGGAAAAACAATAATTGTAACTTATGAAACTTTTCTCAGTATGAGAATCATTGAAGGGAATATAAATGTATATATATATATATATATATATACACATTTATATATGTATACATGCATATATAATATATCTATATAGGAGGGTATACGGGCATATGAATACATATGTGAGTGTGTGTATTTATGTGTACAAGTATACACAGAGGGCACAGGACTGATTGAATAGGAAGGGATGATACTTAAAAGGTGAAATTGAGAGGTGAGAGAGGAATATAATGAGAGGAAATGGGGAGAGACAGAATGGGGTAAACTATCTCATATAGAAGAGGTAAAGGAAAACTGTTACAATGGAGGGGAAGAACAGGAAGGCAAAAAGGAATGGGTCAACCTTACTCTCATTGAATTTGGCTTAGGGAGGGAATGACATACACACTAAATAGGGTATCTCAAGAATACCTACAAGAGAGTAGGGGGAAAGGGTATGAGAAGGAGGATGATGGAGGGGAGAGCAGGTTGGGGGGAGGGAAGTTAGAAGCACGCACTTTTGAAAAGGGTCAGGGTCAAAGTAGAGAATAGAACAAGTAGGAGGCAGGATAGGATGGAGGGAAATATAATCAGTCTTTCACAATATATCCGCTATGGAAATGTTTTTCATAGCTACACATGTACAACCTATATTGAATTCCCTGTCTTCCCAGTAAGGGTGGGTGATGCAGGAGGAAGGGAAAGAGTCTGGATTTCAAAGTTTTAAAATCAAATGTTTATATATATATATATATATATACACACACATATATATATATACACACACATATATTTACATCCAACTGGGAAATAAGATATACAGACACTGGGGTATAGAGTTCCATCTTGCCCTACTGGAAAGTTGGAGGGGCTGTGGGGGAGAATATAAAAGAGAGCAGATTGGGGGAGGGGGAATACAGTGAGATCACTGTTTTGGGGTGGTGAGTAGGGGAAAGACAAGGAGAAAATTTGTAACTCAAAATCTTGTAGAAATGAATGGTGTAAACTAAAAATAAACATAAACTTTAATTTGGAAAAAAGACATTTGTTGAATTAAATTTAATTCAACTGAACAGAGTTCTGACTGTTGGTTATTTCCAAGGTTCTGAACCATGGACAGGTAATCTTCTTTAACTGCTCTGGGTATCTCCCGCAAGACTGTTTTAGCACAAGAACCCCTGAGAACACTTTCAGACCCATAAGAAAAGCCATAAACAGGATGGGGGAAGGGTGTTGCTATTTCCCACATGAACACTCCCCTCCCATGACCCCCAATTCAAAGCAATTGGTTCAGGAAAAATCACTGCTCAACTCTAAGAAGTGTGTCTTTTCCCCTATTTATAGTATTGGACTTCCCAAACACTAATTTCTTAATTCCAGAAATTAATTGGGATAATAACGAGGTCACTTAGTATAACATGAATATAATACTTCATCAGTATGGGTACTTTTTCCTAAAACACAAATCAAAGTGCCTTTTTAATTTTTGATTAGAGGCTGCTAAGTGATGCCGTAAATAGATCGTTGCTCTTAGAATCAGGCATATCTGAATTCATATCTAACCTCAGACATTTATTAGCTAGTTGTGTGATCCTGACCAAGTCACTTAATAGCTATCTGCCTCAGTTTCCTCATCTGTGAATGGGGATAATAAATAGTACCTACTTCTCAGGGTTGTTATGAGGATAAAATAAGATAATGTTTGCAAAGCAAATTTGTAAAGTGCTATATAAATGGTAGATGTATTATTATTATTATTTTCTTCACGAACTGTTATGGCCATGATGACCCTATATGAATTTAGCTAGACTGATGTTCAGATGATAATCACACACTCTATCTCTGGGTCCATCCTTAAAGCCTTTTCAGTTTTGTTGGACTCACCAGAGCTTTTGCCCTCCCAGCATGTTCTTAGATAACTTTCCTGCTAAAATAAGATATCTAAGGAGGACTTCAGTGGAGATATAATAAAAAGGATACATCACAAATCCATTATTTCAGTGGAAATCCATTTATTTCCATTGAAATAAATTTTATTCCTTCTTTGTCTTAATAGACAATCTTGGTGAGTTGATGTGACTGAAAACTCCGTCGCTTTTTGGCTTAACGAATCTCTGCAGACTAAGGGAGATTGGTCCACAGAGAATAGATAGGTCCATGCTCAAAGTTTTCTAGCTTCTTTGAACTGCCTAGAACTGTCCTGTACAGATTATTTTCAAGACCCTAAGGTCCCCTCCATACTATGATAGAGCATCAGTAGGATTTTGGTGGAAAGTTGTTATTTAAAAGAATAGAATGTGCGTACCGATTCCATTTCTTTTGGAGTGCTTTCTCCTTTGATCTTCACAATACATGTGTAAGATTACAGGCATCATTTCCCTCATTCAATAAATGAGAAAGATCACATGGCAAATCAACGGTAGAAACCTGAACCTGGGTCTCATCCCTCACCCTTCCAGTGATCTTCCCCCACCCTCCATCCCCTGCTTCATCTTCAGTGGCAGAACCAGAAGTTATCTAAGGGCATAGTGATTCAGAATGGAGAGAACAGATGAAGGGAGAGAGGGATTGTTTTCTGCTCACGCCTCCCCCTAGCTCCTTGAAGAAACCTGGTGAGGGTGGATATGTACCTGTCAGGTACTGCTCCTGGAAAAAATGGAATTGCTACTAGATGTAATATAAGGATCTATGGGAGAGAATTTTGGTAGAGAAAGAAGGTGTGGCACAAGATGTGAGAGAGCAAACTTGATACCATGCTTGACTGAGCACAACAAGTTCAAGGGTAACCAAATCTAAGGGACAAAAACAAGCAAAAGTCATGAAAAGTTTGAGAGCAGCAGACCAAAGCCAGAGATCAACAAATCCTAAGTCCGGTAAAATAGACCAGAAAGGAAGCAGCTTTGCCTCGGGGCATGATTGTTTGCTACTTCACCACCCACCTCAGTATTCTTCTATAACGGTGGCACCGAAGTCATACCCTCTCTGGGATGCATTATGCCAGTGTTGCTAAAAGTTTACAAACCTCTCTTGGCCTTGGCCCACTTCAGAAGCAGCAGCTATGGTGATAGTGGGGAAGGGAGTCTCTAATCCCTATCCACTGCATCTGGCATCAGGAGAGGGCGGAGGAAGATGTGACCCCAGGTATGGCACCCATTGGAACAGAGGGGCAATGGAAACTGGATACTGGAATTAAGGACTACTTTAGTTTATTCTCTGGAGTATATATAAGCTGAGTTAAACAGAGTTGCCTCAGGAAGCATAAGACATTTTGCCCGGGGAGGGGGGGGAAGGCTAAGGAAGAAACTGCCTTCTGTGCTATTTGCTGTGGGAGATGTTGTAACAGAGACCAGATTCCCTGAGGTTGGTTCAGGGAACCAAACCTGGCCAAACCTAAGTATACTGATCCTTCTTCTTATGTCTTGGTTTGCTCTTTATTGATGGTAGAGGGAAAGTGGAGTAGAATATCAGCCCTATCCTTTCCCAGCCAAAAACTAGAGTTAGAAATGCTGGGAACTGAGTTATGTCCTGGTCTCTTCAAATCAAAGTAGGGTGGGAAGCTAGACACTATTGGAAAAGGATAAGATTTCAGTATAGGTGAGAGCCTCTCTGCCCAGAGAGGGACTCAAACAGTGCTGAGCCCAGAAAATGTGACAGTAGGGAAGGGATGGAGGAGAGGGGGCCAGGAAAGCCCAGGGGGGAGATAGATTTCCTTGTATCTAAGGGGAGGTGAGTACCACAGAGAATGGAGCTCTGAGCACTGGCCACAATCAGGGAATCTGACTCCCCCAAGGGCAGGAGCTGAGGAGCTCAGCTATACATTGAGCCTACTAGGCTACAGTCCTAATATCCCCTCATCTCAGAGAAGGGTGAGAAGTGAGCTTTTATTCCATCCTGAAGTGAGCTCATCCCTGGTCCTGGACCAACAGATGCATTCCATATCATTGTCCCTCCATCTTTCCATCCACCCTTTTCTCACCTCTCCCTCCGGCAGCCTGCCCCATTCTGCTTTCTACCCAATCATAACACTGCTAAAGGAAGGTACCTTGGGAGGTCATCTCCTTTATCCACCTGCCTCCAGGTCAGACTATACTGAAGTCAGTGGTAGAGAAGAAAGAAGCATGGTTCTAGCGTCAAAGGGCCTGGATTCAAATCCCACTCTGGTTAGTGTGTGTTATACTTAACTCTCCCCAGCCTTAAAAGGAATCACTGACCTTAGAGCTGAAACGAACCTCAAGAGATCATCTGTTCTAGCTCCTTTCCTTCATATGGCATCGTAATTATTATCATCCGAATTTTACAGGTGTACAGGAGGCCCAGAGAGATCAAATGATTCACCCAATGTCACAAAAAACTAGTGAATGTGTATGTTTTATATATAATACATGCACATATTTGTGTATATGTGTATATACTATGTATGTGTGAATATACATATATTATATATGTGTGTATGTACGTATGTATGTATGTCTAGGAGGTATAGGGAGCCCCAAGTGAATGCCTCCTGGCTAATGTAACACTGTTTCTCTTCCCAAAGTCTAGTTTCTCACCTTTTAAAAAAGCTGAGAACAGCGATCAATTCTTAGATCAAGATCCAGATATTATTGCAAAAGCTCTTAGTGGGAAAATCACAGTGATAGTAAAAATCCAACCAAAAGTCCTCAATGCTTATTTAGGAGACCAAGAAAGCTCAGGTGGTCTGCCTTCATATCCCAGCTCAAGCACTTCAACCATGTTCTTAAACACACAAGAACTCCCACCTTTAATAGTTGACCTCGGCTCAAATACTGCACAATTCAAACTCTGCTGAGAGCACTTAAGCTAAGGGAAACTCTAGGCTCTGTGGTGAGATGTCAAAGAGTTATGGTGCCACCCCATGATAAAGGGCATGCAACCAGGGTTTGGCTGCTTTAGGAGAAGAGAGGAGAGCATGAATGGCAGCTTGGATAGGAATGAAGTCCATCTTGCTCAGTCTTAAAAATCTTTTAAACCCTCCTTCAGAAGACCCTGGTAGAGAGAAATTTGATTGTCTGGAAAATCAATGTCTCCTTTACCTGAGAACTCCAAGAGGTCTGGTCATAGAGTAGAAAGGACACTGGATTTGATGTCAGAAAGGTCTAGGCTGGCTTCTAGTCCCCGATTTGATACTTAGTACCTGGGACCAGTTACTTACTAAGTAATTTTCTCTTAGCCCTCAGACCAGCTACACATCTATGAGAGAGTTCAAGTGTTCTCTGGAAGACATACAGACCATTAACAGACCTAGAAGAGATTTATTGCAAGAATACTCAGGGTAATTCAGGCACTCAGAAGCTCCCTTAGAGAAAGTAGAGAAAGTCCTGGTCAGTCACCCTCTTAGCATAGTTACAGCCCACTGGCATTCCTACCCTTGGTTGTATGCCGGACCCCGGAGAGCCGAGATGAAATGGAGACCACTTGCAGGCCCCTTGCACTCCAAGGGGCCAGTCCTTCTCTCATAGTGAAGGGTTTTATATTCCTCGGGAGATTCAGATAGAAAATTGCCAGTGTGTCCCTATGACCTAACTAGGGACTTTATTGCTGTCATCTCCCAGGATGGTATTATGCAAGGGACCTCAGGGGGAAGAGGGGCTGGCAGAAACTTGAGACACGAAATCGTCTCTTTAGTTTCCATAGGCCCCCAGGAAGAATGGCGTGTGCGTTAACTGCCATCCTCCATAGCCATTTGCCCTTTCTGAGCCTCAGTTTCCTTAACTGTAAAACGGAAATAGTAATTCCTTCCCTCCTTATCTCACAGAGTTGTTGTATGTATCCAATGAGGTCATGTATATGAAAATACATTCGGAAACCTTAGAAGATGAAACAAGGGTAAGGCATTATTATCTCTCTCTCTCTCTCTCATTCTTTGATTTTTCTTATTTGTTATTATTATTCCCCAAAGCTTATCCTTCTATGCTTGCCTTAATCAAGAACAAAGTCTACCTATGGGGTTCTATCTGCACACACGTACACGCACACACATACGCACGTATGCACGCACACACCAGCACTTGCTAGCCCATACACTTAAGTTCTTAGCCTTTTCTGTTTCTTGGATTCCTTGGACAGCAGTCTGACGAGGCCTGTAGACTTCTCAGACTAACATTTTTCAGTGAGCAAAATAAAACACACAGGGTTACAAAGGAAATGAATTATGTTGAAATGAAGATGTACTTTTTCCCATCCAAGGTCACAGACCCCCTGAAATGCAGAACCTTTGGATTCGAGAAAGGACACAATTGGTGTTAAGGGATTGAAATTTACCTCCAGTCATTCTTCTTTCATAGTGATACTTTTGCCAATTCCTGGGCACCTCGCATCAATCCATGACATCTACTTAACTCTTTATACTTTATCTGACTTCCCTAAACTCAACATCTTTGCTTCCTAGACCGTGCATTTTTTAACCCTTCTTAACTCCTGTTCCTAGTGCCTCCCATCACCAATCAGAGCCTGCATTAACCTTTTGCTTACATTCTCCACCTGTAAAGTGTGTACCATGTCACATGCCAGTGTGAGATTATGTCTCAGGACTTGACATAGTCTACACAGGCTATAAAATTGTCCAATTTACTGGTCAATGCAGTGGGAAGTATATATGACCTCATTTTTGTCCAACAATCCTTATTAAGAAATCACAAAGTGGGGCGGCCAGGTGGCTCAGCGAGTAAGAGCACTGGCTCCAGTGTCGGGATGACCTGGATCAAATCCGGGCTCAGATACTCAGCACCACACCCAGAAATAACTGGCCCTGTAGCCTTGAGCAAGTTACTTAACCCCGATTGCTTTAAAAAAAAAACAGAAATCATAAAGACTTAGCTGGACATTGAGATGACCAGACAATTTGCCCACACAGCCTCCCATTCTGAAGTGTCTCATACAAGCACTGTAAGGAAGTACTGCTTTGTGTTTCATCTAATTCTATTGTTCTTCAACTTAAACCCAATCCATCTAATTCTGCAATCAATGCCACCTGATCAACAATGACTTTTATTCCATTCCTCAATGTCACCTCTGGGACTTTGGCTTATGATCATTTGCACTCTCTCTAATTTTCACTCTCTTCTTATCTACAGTCTTTACTGATTACAAACATGCCAAGTTTTCCTTATATGTTTTCTTTTAAAAAAGCCTTCCCTTGATCCTACCATCAAGGTACCATCCTATAGGGGTGGCCAGGTGGCACAGTGAGTAAAGCTCCAGCCCCGGAGTCAGGAGGACCCGAGTTCGGTTCTGGCCTCAGACACTTAACACACATATACACACACACACATACACACACACAAACTAGCCATGCAACTTTGGGCAAGTTACTTAACCCCAATTGCCCTCCAAAAGGCAAAAAAAACAAACAAACAGATACCATCCTATATCTCTCCTCCCTTTCACTGCCAAAGTCCTAGGAGAAATCTGTTTACACTCATTCCCTCCACTTTCTCATTTCATGTTTGCTTCTCAATCCCTTGTAATCTGATTTCTGACCTCATCATTTAACTGCAACAGAAGGTTATTGATGTATTCGTTGTGAAATCCAATCACATTTTCTCAGTCTTTATTAGCATATAAACTTCTTGTGAATAGAAACTGTTTCATTCTTTATATCTGGAATCCTAGCACCTAGAATAGAGACTGACACATACTAGGCAATTTAAAATGCGAGTTGATTGGTTGATGGACTGGCTGAAATCTCTTCATTTGACACTGTTAATTCTTCTATAGGTATTTGTGACTTGGCTTCTTCCTGGGTCTCCCCTACCTGCCTTACTCCTCCTACATCAATCATAAGGATGTTTATACTTAGCCCTTCTATAAAATGTAAACTTGTTCTTGACCTCTGTCCTAAGTGCTCTTCTCTTTTTTTCTATATTTTAACTCAGTGATTTCATCAGCTTTCATGGGTTCAACTATGTCCTCTAAGTAGATTACTCCCAGTTGGCTATATCCACCTTGAGCCCCTCCTGAATTCCAGTACTAAATCACCAACTCTCCATTGGACATATCCAACTGACTATCCCATAGGGTCCTGAAAGTCAACTTGTCCAAGATGGAATTCATTCTCTTTTCAAAACAAACAAACCCTTGTCCTTTTCCTAACTTTATTATTTCTGATCAGAGCATTAACATCTTTTGAGTCACCTAGGTCTACAAACTCAGAATCATCCTCAATACTTTTCCTTTCCCTCAACACTCATATATCATTAGTTGCTAGATCTTGTTGATTCAACTTCCACAACATCTCTCACATCTGACCCCTTCTCTCTAGCCAGACAGCAATCACATCGGTTTCGGATCTCCTTGCCCCTCACCTGGACTCTTTCAATAGTCTCATAATCGATGGCCTTGTGTACTAGCAATCCCCCCCACCCCAAAGCATCCTCCACACATTGGCCAAATTGATATTCATAAAGCACAAATCTGGCTACTTAATTTCCCTGTCCAAGGATAAAGTACAAAGCCCTCAGACCACCACTGGTGGCACTCTACATCTGGCTCCTGTCTACATCCCAGGTTTATTGCATCTTGGTGTTCTTCACCACCCTACTAACTGTTCCCCAAACTCAGCATCCCTTCCCCTGGCTCTGTCTCTGCACAAGCTGGTGCCCAGAGCTGGAGTGTTCTCCCTCTTCACATCTGCTTCCTAGAATCTCTAGTTCCTTTCAAATCTCAGCTCAGGTGACACTTCCTCCAGGCAGCCTAACCCACCTGGAAGAAGGAATTGTCTTGTTTTTGTTTTTCTATCCCAGATATACTTAGCATGGTTCTCGTCACAGAGGAGGGGCTGACAAATGTTTCTTGAATGAATGAATATGGTGTAGTAAAAAGAGCTATCTATTAAGAGATAAAGGACCTTTTTTTATTCTTACTATCTATATGATTTGGGCAAGTTACCTCCCTGGGCCTCAGTTTCCTCATCTGTGAAGTGTTTTTTTTTTTCTAGCTCCAGAACCATGATCTGAAAACCTTTGTTTTAATCCCAATGCTGATGCTTACTCCTTTAGCTACTTTGAGGACATCACGTAGCCTTTCATGGCCTCAGTTTCCTCATATATAAAATTAGGAGTCTGGACTAGATGACTTTTAAGTCCTTTCCAGTCCTAAATCTTAAATCTATGATACTACATGCAAGGCATGGACTGTTCAAAATGTAAATGAGCATATGGTACAGTTCCTGCCTTCAAAGAGCTTACAAAGCTCACTAGCAGTGGCTGAAATGGGCGACTTTGCCTGGTGGATATAGAGCTGACCTCAGAGTCAAGATAACAAGTCCTACTTCTAACACACACTGGCTGTGTGATCCTACACAACCCACTTAACTTTTCAGTGCCCCTGACAACTCTCTAAGACTAGGAGAGAAGATTAGCAAGGGTGGAGGGAGCATCCTCACCAGGGAGTTCTCTATACCAATGAAATTATTTCTCCAGATGCCCCCAATAAGTCCCATTTATGATGCCTGATTATAACCTAGAAAGAGTTTTCCTCATTACAAAACAGTGAGCTTGGTTATCCCCATTTTAAAGATGAAAGAATCTAAGAGACTATGCCCAAAGTCACACAGTCACACACTAGTCCTACTCAGCAAAAGACTCCCAGTCTAGGTCTTTGAACTCCAAGACCAATAGTGATGACCTTTACCCTGTCCTGCAGGGCCTCTCTAGTTGGAGAAGTGACACAGAGGTACAAATAATTAGTGGAAAATATTGAGAAATCAGACAATGAAAGAAGAGTCACTAGGCAGAGAATATGAAAGGCCACAAGAGAGTCCTAGAGGGTAAGTGCAGGAAATTCAGAGGAAAAAAGAACATTGTAGACAGAAGACAGTCAGCATCTTCTAATAACTTGTAATAGCCCAGAAGAGGGTTAGAAATCACACACTGACTGAAATGATGGAAAATGAGTCTGGGGAGAGGTGAAAGGGATAAGGGGAAAAGGATCAAGGGAATGTGATTCTGGAGAAGACAAAGTTTGGGGGGAGGAGGGCTGCTGGAACTCTATTAGATAATTAGGTCAGGAGCCGACCAGCTTCTCACCAATCTCTAGCCCACAGTATGAATGGCAGAGGTATAAGGTTGGCACCTAAGAGAAACTAGGGCATACTCAACCTTTAAGCCTGGCATTAGGGAAGACAACTGTGCCCTCCTTGAGAAAGAGGTTGAGAGTTGGAAGAAGCAAGGTATTTTTGGCAGCAGGATTCTGGGAAGGATGCTCCATGGGTCTGTTCCAAGAAGTCTTCTCCTATACTCCCATCTCCAAAGTAGTCAGAACTAGAAAAAACTAGATTTGCAATATATTACAATTTTTAAAAATTTATTATAAATAAAAAGCAGAACTAGAGAGGCAGTATAATGGAAAAAATACTAGATTTCAGGTCAGGAGACCTGAGTTCAAATCCTGGCTCTGGCACTTACTAGCTATTTAAACTAAGGACAAGTCACTTAATCCTTCTGGCCCTCAGTTTCTTCATTTGTTAAACCAAGGGGTTGGCCTAAATGGTCTCTAAGTCGCTTCCAGTACTAACCTTATGATCCTGTGATTCAAGGACCTTCCTAAATGCTAAAATCAGTCTCATCAGATTCTCCAGCCATTTAAAAATGAGGATAATGGCTAACCCATTTATAACACCTTAAGATTCAGAAAGGCACTTTCCTCATAACAACCCTATGAAGTAGGTAGTGTGACTATTCGACAGTTGAGGAAACTGAGGCTCAGAGAGATTAGGTACCTTACCCAAAGTTGAACAGCCAGTAAGTTCCAGATCCAAGATTCTCTTTCCAGTATTACAACCTGCCTCAATATGAATAGCTGTCTAGTTTGGACAGTTTAAGTGGCTTTGCCTGGGAACAGGGAAAGTGGCATATTATTGAAAATTAAGTGCTCCAGGGCTCAGGAATAGGGAGTGAACCTATGATTTCATAGGTGTAGAGAACTCCCAGATGAGAAAAACCCCTCTACCGATGTAGAATGTCACATTCTCTGCAACTTAGTGTCTAACAGAGTTGTATAGGGTGCTAAGGTTAGGTGACTTGTCCAGGGTCACCTAGTCACATATCAAAGGTGGGACTTGAATCCAGGTCTTGCTAGTTCTAAGGCTGCCTATATACCTGTTATACCATGCTTCACTCCAGGTGACAGAAAGAAGAAAAAGGGGCAAAGGAAAATGTTGCCCCATAGTCCTAGATCCCTTTGCCCCATGGGAGTCTAGCCTTTAGATTAAAGAAGGCTGAATTAAATGAACTTTTAAGGTTCCTTTCCCAATGACAAAACAAGAAACATAATTACATCTCCATTCTTCCTGATTCCAATTTCCTCTCTCCCCTCCACCAGGAACAACGATTTCTTATTCCAGAAGTCTCCTCATACTACAAACACTAATCCTTCATTTCCCTCCTACAGTTCCTAGGCTTCGGATTGGGTTATCCCAGATCCCAAGCTGGGAGCTTCAGCCTTGGCAGTCATGTTTCCCCAGCTTCCTTGGCCCGTCCGTCTGCTGCCTGGCCCCTCAAAGCCCAGAGCAGCTGTCAGATGGCAGAGCAATATGGGGGGGCAAGGGGGGATGGCCCACCAGCAGCTTCCCACCTCCTCCCTCCCTCTATCAGTCACTGGGCGCTAATCGTCTCCAGGTTTCCACCATTCATCTGCACAGTAATTAAAAGTCGCTTGTCCATATTCCCCTACCTAATCTATTCATTGTGAGTCATTAGTGGATAATTGGACAGGACTTAAGAACCTTGACAGCTCTGATCCAGAGTCTGGTTCCCCCCTCTCAGCTTAATAGCCTCAAACTCAGCTTCTGTGTCACTCTCTGGGGATACATTTCTGCTTCTCTATGTACATCTCTCTATATGCCTCTGTAGATTTCTTTTTTAATTCTCCCTGTTTTTTTTTCTATTATCTATATGTTTCCCTGAAGCCCTGCTTTTCCCTCTTTTTGCCCCCTCCCCCAATTCCCTGGCCCTACTGCATCTCTGCTGTAGAAGAATAGATCATATGATCTTTGTTTTGGAG
Organism: Petaurus breviceps papuanus; assembly: GCF_028583685.1. Lineage (NCBI taxonomy): Eukaryota > Metazoa > Chordata > Mammalia > Diprotodontia > Petauridae > Petaurus > Petaurus breviceps. Next base: position 27,616,901 of record NW_027185798.1, read on the forward strand.
CTCTAAGGGACCTTACTGACTACTGAGTCCAACACTCTCATTTTACAGATGAGGAAAAGGAAGCCGAAAGAGCTTAAATGGTTTGCCCAAGGTCACAAGTAGTGTCTGAGGTATGATTTGAACTCAGTTCTTCCTCAAACCAAGTTCAATTTCTATCCACCATACTGTCCTATAAACTACATTTTTCCTGAGGGGAATACTGAGATACTGGTAGAGAAAGTGCCCAAATCATATCCCTTCCTTTCAAGGTTTTTTTTTTCTTTTGGAGGGGGGGTGAGTCACAATTGGCAAGAATTTATTAAACATCTACTATGTTTCAGGTATGAAAGGCACTTTAGGAAAGTAGATCAAGAGCTGGCTTTGAAGTCAGAAAGACCTGTATTCAGTCCTGCCTTTCATACACATTTACTTTATGACCCTGGGCAAATCACTTCACTTAAATTCTTTGTAACCCAGACAAATCTCTAAGAAGGTGCCAATTTACATTGGTAGAGGGAGCTCCCTATATTAATGAAACCAGCCAGTTCCATATATAAGACACTATGCTAGGCACTGGAGAGGTAAAAAAAAAAAAAAGTGAAATAGTTCCTTACCTCAAGGAACTTCCATCCTATCAGAAAAGGAAAAAAAGGAAAACAGTGTATTATATTAGAAAAAACACTGACTGAGAAGTCAGAGGCTGTGGGTTCAAATGTAACCCTACCACTTACCATGTGTGACGTTTAAAAGAAAAAGAAATTTAATGTGGACTTCAGTTTCTTTTTTGTGAAGTAATAGAATTGATTTGGTTTACTTCTGAGACCCCTTCCTACTTTCAATATATGAATCTGTAAGTCAGTTATTAAAATACCAGTATTGAAACCTTGATATCTAGAATCTGACTGGACTTTTTTCAAAGTTGGGAGAAAACTAAACAGTTCCAGGTTACTAGTGGAGCAACCTATTTGGGGCCACTCCAACTCAAGAGTCAGGGTCCCCAGAGGTCAGCTGACTATTACTATTCTCAGGGCTCTAGAAGCAACCCTGAGGGTCTGGGTTTCTCGTATTGCTGTTCATGAGCCCCCGCCAGTGTGTTTCCCATTGATTGTTAAGCAGATTTAATAAGCTCTGGAGCACAAGTACTTTACTAAGGTAGTATGATAAAAACCAGTGGATATAAAATTAATCCCCTAAAAGTCTGGAACACACTTTCCCAAAAATACACCCAGAGTCCATAGGAAGAGTGGACACAAATTTAAAGTATGAAGATAGTGAAGCCATGTGTAGAGAACACATGTGACGAAGGGGTAACTCATAAATATTAGTTCTGAAAGTTTTTTCTTGAGTCTACAATTCAAATTCATTTCTGGTATAAAAGGTCATGCTCCTTTATTGTGCTTCCTTTCTTAGACAGCTATTCTTCTGTGTCCCTATCTGTCACTGGTGTTTCTATTTCATTTTTCCTGGGCATAGCCTCTTTGGGGGAGACATTTTATTTGATCTTGGTATATGTCTTTGCTCTTGGTATATCTCCCATTGTTCTTTTTTCTCAGGTAAAATGGTCATTGGGCTGGGAAAAAGAGGAAAAACTCTCTCCGCCATATTCCAGAGAGCAATTCCTTTTCAAGGGACTAAACCTGGAATTCTTCACCAGTCTATCACTTAACTGAGTTCTTACCTGAACTGACTAGCCCAGGAGGTGTGACTTTATCTTCCCAACCAAATGTGCTATGCTTCCTCTGTGTCATCATCTGTCTTTCATCCAAAGGTCAAAAAGTTCTATGATCTTTTCAAACTGATTGTAGGATTATCTAGATTTTTCATTGATATTATAGGGGGAAAAATCCTTAATACCTAATTTACTCTGTTGATTGATTCAGTTGAAGTGTCTATACCCTCTGTAATTATACTATGGAGGACTCAAACACTGAAAATTTCACTTCCAGAAGCCAGAGCTTGGGTATAACAATAAGGTATAAAAGAAGGCTAATGGAGAGAACAGACAAAAGCGGAGAGATCCTAAGATCATGGGAATCCAAATTTCAATATGAAAAAAGACACAGAGAACCATGACAACCTACTGGGTGTTGAAATAGATACATAAATAAATCCTGAGGCTTTCAAACTCCAAATCCAGAGGATGCCACCTCAGTTTTTCTATCTATAAGTGGGGTGATGACTCCTTCCCCTTCTCTGGACTCCTGTAAAGGATGAAACAGAATTCAGACAAGTAAGGTTTTAGATTTCATTCTTCCTGATGATTGAGTGCTTCAGGCCCTCCCTGCAGAGGCTGATTAGCTTCCTTTCCTACCCAGTGGCATGAAATTATACCTAGTTTTATCCCATCCTGCATTTCTCTTTCTTTTCCTCATAGGTATCTTACTTTTCTTTATTTATCAATTAATTTCATTTATTCGGGAGAGATTATAATTTCAGCAGATAAGGAAAAGAAAAAACAATATTAAAAGAAAGAGGGCTTGTCATTATTTCTCTGCAAATTGCCCCCCAAAACTCAGAGTCTAGTACATAGGCTATTATTTCAGTTATTTAAATATTCTACTCCCTTCCTTTTCCCAGTATCCCTCCCTATCCTTCATTTAATTCCCCCTTACTTCTTTCACCTCCACCTAGTCTTCCCCCTTCCTCATTCAATCTTCCCCTCTGCTTTTCTGATGGATTTCCCCAGCCCAGTCTTAGAAATTTAGTATGATTCAGAAGAAAGACAGCACCTGAGTTTAACTACTAGCTCTGCCATCTCTGTGACAGTTGATTACTCAACAAGCTTTTATTCAATGACTTTTCTATGCCAGGCATTATGCTAGGAGTGAAAGAAATAATCCTAACCCTCAAGGAGTTTATATTCTGTTGGTGAGACAACATGCACACTTTTAAATATATGCAAAATAAATGCAAGGTAATTAATTCTAAGAGACGTACTAGAAGCTGGGAGTGAGGGGAATAGAGGAAGATATCATAGAAGAGTGGGATTCAATCTGGGAAACAGAGGAAATGGGATTCCAAAAGGCAAAGATGAGGAGGACAGGCATTCTAGGAATGAAGGACAGACTGTACAAAGGGCTAGGAGAGAAGAGATAGAACACCTCATGTAAAGAAAAGCAAGGACGATCATCTGGCCAGACCAAATATAACGAGCAAGAAAAGGAAGGTGAGAACCATATTGTGAAGGGCTTAAATGCCAGCGTTGTATCTGATGCTAAAGCCAATAGGGAGTTACTAGAGTTTATTGATCAGGGGAATGACATGGCCAGATATGTGCTTTAGGCATGTCTCATTGGCACTTGTGTCGAGAACAGGGAGGAGAAGAGAGGGGCTGAAAGTAGGGAGGCCAATTAGGAGTCTGTTATGATAGTCTAAGGGATAGAGATGAGAGCCTAGTAATGGTGTGAGGGGAGTGATACTAGGGAGATAAGGTAGACAAGGCTTGGCAAATAAATATGGGAGGTAAAGAAGAATGAGAAGGCAGGAATAAGTGTCAAACTTGTGAATCTGGGTGACTGGAAGGATAGTGCTGGCCTTGACAGAAATAGGGGAGCTCAGAAGAGAACCAGGAGGGAAGAGAATGAAATCTGGATTGGACGTGTTGAACAAGTTAGCTCTGAGACTCAGCTTCCTCATCTCTAAAATGAAGGGATGGGACTAGACAGCCTGGGAAATCCCTCCCAGCTTCCAGGCTGCAATGAGAAGTAGTATAGACTCAAGAGTTAGTAAGACCTAGGTTCAAATCCTAAATTTGACACAGTAACTGTGGCACCCTGGGAACATCTAACTTCTCCTTGTCTCAGACAATCAATCAACAAGCATTTACTATATTCTTGCTATGTGCAAGGCAGTGTTCTAGGTGGTAAGGATACAAAGAAAATGATTTAAACCAGTGTCATTTCCACCAAACTCCTAGAATTTATCTAAGGCATAGATGAGCTGCTATCTGTGTTGGTGGAGGGAGCTCTGTCATTGGAAGTTGAGAGAGGAGGAGTGGAGAGGAGAGGAGAGCAGAGCAGAGGAGAGAGATGAAAAAGTCACCGATCCTTCTCTTATTCAGCTATGGTAAGAGACATCTACTAGTCTGAATTGTCAGAAGCAATAGCCTTTGGGACCTGACTGTCTCAGTCAATCAGTCAATGAATCAATCAATAAATAGACATTTATTAAGCACCTACTATGTACCAGACACTGTCTCTGACCTCAAGGATTCAATAAACATTTATTAAGTACTTACTACATGCCAGGTCTTATATTCTTGGTCAGTCAAAGAAGTCCACACCAAAAAGAGAACCAAAGTAAATAATGAAGGCAATTGACAGGGCCCTACTCCATGTCTAGCTAGAGACCACTCACAGCTTTTTTCTGATTTGAGCCAAAGTCCTCAAAAAATAAAGGAGATAGGATCCTCACCTTGGGAGAACTTCCAGTCTGATGGAGGGGAGTGATAGAGATAGTCCTTGCCCAGTCTAAGGGAGAGAGGAGACCTATGCCTGCCCCAGAACCCTGAGGACTCTGCCAGTCTTATCAAGGATTCAAGGCAAAGTTCTGAGTTCTGAGAGAGTACAGAGTTGTATGGTGCATTAAGTCCTAAAATAAATCAAAGCCATGAGTTGAGCAATAAAGCGTCATTAATTGAGTTAACAGGGTAGCAAATCTGCCACCCTGGGAAGATGTGTAGTGGATTTCCCAACCAAAGAGATGCTTTAAAAGGTTGTTATAGTGTTAGGAGAGGATGAAGAAACAGGTGAGGTAGCAAGTTCCGGTTTGAGACCCTAGTGGCCCTTGGTAATCCGGGAAAGGAAAACAGCTTCATTCTAGCTGTTTGGTGCTTCATGCCATGGATCTCAATGGAACCAGGCAAGGATATCAGGAGCTGAGATCTATCTCAAGGTAAAATCCCAGGGTGAGAGGGACTTAGGGTGTGGTTCAGCTCAGCCTAATGGAGAGTAAATAGTTTACAAGTAGGAATACAAGGACATAACTGAAAATCTGTCATTACTAGGATCATTGAAAGGAGTGGCAGTCCGTATTACATTTGGTAAACAATTTTTCTGTCAGGTGTATGTGCATGGGTGTATGTGCATGGGTGGGTCTATAAATATGCTTATGTTTAAGAAGCTATGAAGTGTTGGGGGTGGGGTATTGATTTTGTGTTATATGAATCTGTGTTTTGTGCGTTTGCAAATCAATGGGGAATATATCAAGGAAGTCATGTGGTCTGAGTTTGGGTACAGTTGTGATAGGTGTATTTGTGTGGGGGATGTATGATATGAGGGTGTGCTGGAACCAGTTCAAATCCATTCCCTGGAGTTGACTGTTAAATTTTCAGTGTGAGCATTTACACCTGAGAAATTGGCAAATGTTGCATATTAGAGTCTGATTTATTGGTTTGTTGGATTCTAGACTTAAGAAAGTGATGAAGAAAATATTAATAATGCAGATTAAGCAGAAAAGTGAGTCATGCTATATATTTTCTATTTTCCAGAGACCTGGTTGTTAAATATTTATCAGTTTACTCCTGAATGTATCCTATCCTTGTGTGAAATTGTGTGTTGTGTGTATAGCTAAGTGAAATGTGGCCTCTTCATGCCTGGAATACTCTCCTTCCTTATCTCCATATCATAGCATCACTCTTAATTTAAGACCCAGCTCCAGCCCTACTTTCTGGAGGAAGTTTTTCCTTATCCCTTCAATATCTAGTACACCCCCCTTCCTTAACTATCTTGTATTTAACTAAGCATTTGTATGTACTCACTTTATTAAAAATATGTATGTATTTATATATATATATGTACTTATTTCCCCTCTTCCCTATTAAATATGCAAGATCCATTCAAGTAAGGATTGTTTTATTGATGATATATATATATAGCCCCAGGAATTAGGATAGTATACAGTAGGAACTTAATAAATGCTTGTTGATTGAAATACTGGGAAGAGTTTTATGGTATGAGCTTGTGGGCATTGTACAGCTATGATACATACACTGGAGCATATATGTGTGGTCTCTATGTTTGTGTTCATGTGTGTGGTTTGAAGCTGTGTGGTTTTGGGCTTTGTGTGCAGTATATCTGTTTGTATAAGCACCCATTTGTGCTCATATCTAGGCTCAGGGCACAAGACTAGGGGAGGGATGGGGGGTACAGGACCTAGGGCTCTCCGTTCCAAACCCAAAAATGGATCAAGGGTTTCACCTGACTCCAGGGTGGGTTGTCTCAGGCAGATGCAGGGCCTGGGGCAATTGGCTGCATGCACTTCCCTCCCAGACCCCTCAACCAGTATTTTTACCCAGATGAAATCAGGTGGAAATGAATGCTCTGAAGCAGCCTGCCAGAGAAACCTGTATTTTTGTAGGGAAAGTGTGGGTAGGAGGTGAAAAGGTGAAAAATGGGGAGGGGGTGCCCCACCTCCTTACCTTCCTTGGTGTTAGTGGAGAATTTACATAACTATGATTTTAGAGTCAATCCTCAGGTGTAGGTTAGCTCTAGTAGGTGGTACAACCCTATTCTTTCCTCCCTTCTCCTCTCTCTGAGTCATACATTTATAGCTTACACTTATGATTAAGGCTTTAACATGCTTAAAACCAGCAACAATTCCTCTAGGTAGGCAGAATAATATCATCACCATCACCATCATCATCATCATCACCACAACTATCATCATCATCATCCTCACCACCATCATCATCATCATCATCATTGATAATTGATCATTGAACTCAAGCCTTCCCAATTCCAAACCTAGAGTTCCAAGCACTGGGTTACCTAACATCATCCAGGTAGTAGACATCTAAGGATTGATTCAAACACAGGGCTTTTTGTCTCCCAGCCTAACACTCTATGCACTACCACACCATACTGTCTCCCAAGGTCAAGGAGTGGCTTGGATGAGGTGGCTTTGCATGTCCCTCCAACACTGGTGTTCCATGCATGATCCAGGGAGTAAATTATAGTCTTAGAACTTGAATTCAGGTCTTTTGACTCCAAGCACTGTCCATTGTGCTACACCATTTTGTATCCAACAAGGGGGGTTTCTTCAAGTTCAGGATCCAAGATGGTCACATTCAATTCATATTAGGGATTGACTCTGCCTTCTGGCCAAAAAGAGAGAAGTCTGGAGATAAGGTGACCAATTCTCCTGAGTCCCCCAATTCTAAACTAGGGGTGATGAGAGACAGACTAAGGTTGAGAGGTTGAGTCACATAGTGAGAAAGGGACAGTTTGGTGGAAGGAACTCTCAACTTGGCTGTTTAACTTTTAGTCACAGAAGTTGCCCTTTAAATCCTGGCACTGCCAGCCAATGACATATGTGAGGTCTTTGAGCAAATCACTTAACCTTTGGGCCTCGGTTTCCTCATATTTAAAAGGAGAAGGTTGAATTAGAAAAGGCTTCCTTCTGAAGTGGTTTGGAGTTGCTGGGAACTCTGAAATGTCAGGGTACCAGGCAGTGCCTGATTGGAATGAATTCAAGAACTGTCTTCCAGTCAAAAATGGCAAATTTTATTGTAATGCCAGTAAAAGTGGGCAGGGTTCCTAGTGAACCTGCAGTTTAATGGGGTGAGACTGAGGTTTATATACAAAAGGACTAGGAAAGGGAACAGGATGGGATTTAGGAGTCGTAAGAGTCTGGGGTGGGCCAGTGATCTAGAGGGTATGGGAAAATGCAGGAATTGGATTGCTTCTAGGGACATGGTCTTTTCCTTTTAGGTATCTAGGTCCCATCACCCCATCACTTCTAGCATGAGACCTAGGATACAAAGAAACTGCCTTTCACCATAATGTCTGAAATTCCACCATTAACTGTTCTTTTTTTCCTTTGGTTCTCAGAGGGTTTTCAAGATTCCAAAGTTCTCTGTTGAAATTCAGATATCCTGAGGATGGCTACCCCCTTAAGTTCTTATGAATTGAAAACTTCCCAGAAAATAGTTTCGTGCCTGGGAGTGGGGCACAGAATAAAGATGGGAAAGACTTCAGGAGAAAGATAAGGAAAGAGATAATGAGAAAGGAGAACAAAGACATCACCTACCTCACCATTTTATCCAGGGTCCACCCTGCTATAAATTCAAACCAATTTAACACTACAGAAGTCAATTATCTGAGAATAATACATCTAGAAGGTATGTTATCCTGGACTAGGTTTCTCCTCCTTCCTCTTCCTCCTCCCTGGCCTCATCTTGTACAGTATTTCCTCCTAATAACAATGATAGTTAAAATAACTCCTTACAATAGATCACTTAAGGATTACAAAGTGCCTTTAGTATGCCTTGCCTAAGACAGGTCAAGTATTATCTTCATTTTACTAGGGAAAAGGAAATTGAGTTTGGAGAAAGGTTAAGTGACTTACTCTAGGTTACACAGTCAGCCCATTAGTAGAGCAGAAATCAGAACTGGTTTCCTGGTCTTTCAATCACTTGTAGGACACAAATACACACACACACACACACACACACACACGCACACAGAGCCTAATCTCTCATTGAAAAAGGGAGGGAAGAAGGATGTTAGAGGATGACAAAGATGAAGGACATTATTACCACTGATATCTGAGCAGCCCCAAGCAAAGTTTATGTGTCCGTTTGGTGAGGTTTAGAGTTGGGAGAGCTGGTTCAGATGAGAAAGAATTCACTTAGACCCTCTCTCTTAGCCAATGGGAGCTTTTGATTTTATGTGACAAAAGCATCACGGGGCTCCTTAGCAAGAAAGCCAAGGGAGACCCCGATATCTGGGGGAGTTATGCTTACATAGAGGTTTCAGAATGATGATGCTGTTTTAGAGGTTTTTATGGGAGCTAAAGATTAAGGACAGGACAGGATGAGGGAGACAAAGGAATTCTTTATGGTTCAAGGATGTAAGGACAGGGCAGGAGGATACAGGTTAAAAAATAAAAATTAAAAGTATAAGGGAGACAAAAGTAATTATTTTGGTACAGATTCAAGATAAGGAGGGAAAGGACTTTAGGGTGACTTCAGTTTATAGAATAAACTAGGGGCTTCACAAAGCATTGGAAAAATCAACCTTTTTTTTTTTTTTGCTTTTTTTTGGGAGGGGGGGAGGTAGGGCAATTGGGGTTAAATGACTTGCCCAAGGTCACATGGTTAGTTTTTGTGTTAAGTGTCTGAGGCCGGATTGGAACTCAGGTCCTCCTGACTCTGGGGCCAGTGCTCTGTTCACTGTGCCACCTAGCTGACCCCTTAATATTCTTTTTAACCCTTAGGGCACTGATTGTATCAGCATCATTTCCCCACTCAAGCACTAGGGAGTAGAAATTTTTCAGAAAAGAGGGAAAGGTCATTGTCTTCTTTGATCACTTTTCTGGCTGGTCACGTTCTGCTTGCTCCATTTGCCTCAATCACTCTTTTCTACCTAATCACATTGTCTTAAAGGTCCAATAGTTTATGGAGGTTGAGGGAGCTGGTAAAAATCTGATACTTAAATGCTTTAAACAGTTGTCAAAGATGTCAGGTAATATATTACCTACTGGCCAAAGATCAGTTTGAGGATTAATAATTACCCGCAGGACTCCAGATGTCTGCATGGACAAAAGTCAAAGAAAATGGAGAGAGAGCTAGAGGCAGAGCAAGGGAGACAGCCCCACCTCCCTCTATCTGTCTGTCTGTCTGTCTGTCTCTGTCTCTCTGTCTCTATCTTTATCCCTCTCTCTTTCTGTCTCTGTCTCTCTCTCTCTCCGTCTCTGTCTGTCTCTCTGTCTCTCTCTTTCTGTAGCCCCAATCCCAACAGCCTCTTCTCCACAGGATATCTGGGGATACTTTGGCCTCACAGTGAGTCAATAGAGTAACATTGGAACCAAGATGTACTCTGCGACATTGGGTAGTGATGAAGTTGTCTTTGGGGTCTCCATTCTCCCCATTTTGAATCTTTTAATGATATACCTCCTCCAACTCCACCAGTTCTTGCTGCTTTTCTCCCCATTCCCACCCCTTTAAAAAGAATCTGGTAGTCAGATTAATAAATAATATTAATATTATTGATATTAATAAATAAACATTTATTAAGCACCTACTATGTGCCAAGTACTATGCTAAGTGAAGGGCTTATAAAAAGAGGCAGAAGTCAGTCCCTGCCTTCAAGACACTCACAATCTAATGGGAGAAACCAACAAATAAATCAGTATAAGCAAGCTATATACAGGATAGATTGATGAAGCCAAAGATTTGCACTGTAATCAGCAATGTCTCTAGACAAATGAATGAATGAATATCTAATGGTGACATTTCATTGATTCTGTTGAAGTTGACATTTTGGGGGGAGGGGAGAGAGCAAAAGGGAATCTTGTGACTCCTTGAAAATATAACCTCATAGGAGGTCACATACTCTGCCCTTTCATAAGCCTTGAGTTGAACCAGTCAAGATAAGACAACACTCTGAACAACCATTTAAAAAAACATTTCAGGAATGCCAGAAAGAAGGAAGAAATAGGTGTCCTGGGATGGGCTAGGAGGGGACTCAGAACTGAGAGTCCGTTTCTAGCTGGAGAAACTTAATGCAATGAATTGTTTGGCAACCCCAGTGCTCCCATCTTGCCAGGAAAGTTATTGACATTGAAATTTAAATCAAGTTAAGGGATGAGAGGCTGGGCCTCCAGGAGCCATGCAAATCAGGGCTACACAGACCTAGCAGTTCCTATTCTGGGAAGTCCTTTATTATTCTGCCCTCCCTGATCTTGTTTATTCTTAACCTGTTGGTGCTAACTGGCCTCTAAATCTCTCTCTCTCTGATTGGCTAGCTGGGAATTCCCCACCCCCCTCTCTAAGAATCAGAGACTCTTAGAGCTGAAAGGGGCCTTAGAGGTCATTTGGCTAAACTTCCCTTCTAGTGCATGAATCTCTTCTGTAGAACCCCCACCATATGGTTTTTCAGCCTGATTGGCCCACGAGCTTACTACCTCCACAGTAGCCTCTCCCTTTTTTTGAACATCTTTGCCATGAGCTAAAATCCTGCCCTAGACTGTTACTGTGGGCTGGGCCCAACTTGTTCCCAGCTGGCATCATTTTCTTTCTGGTCTGGGATTGGGGGGAGGGGGGCAGAGAAAGGTTGAGAAATGCTGAGATGAAAGCTGCTCCTGATTGGATAAGTCCACCAGCCCATCTGGGATCTCTGTGACTTTGAATGACCCCCAATTCAAAAGAGACCACTCTGCTTCCAAACCCCATTTTCTAAGTGTGTGTGTGTGATCTGTCATTCTGTATCTTCTCTCAGATTCATGGTCACACTAATCAAATGAGCAAAGCCCAGGTGGGAAAGGGCAGGCTGAAGTCAGAGAGTCAATTAGACAGGAAGACAGGTGACTGTGGGGGCTGATCAGTCAGTAAGCATTTAAATGCCAGACCTCTGCCCTAGCAATTAGATATTTCATTTGTTGCTAAGAGAGACAGCTGGCACGGTGGATAGAGGGACATTTTTACAATCGGGCAGACCCTGGTTCTAATCGTGCCTATGACGAACACTGGGAAGCATCATCGTACCTTGGGAAAGCACCTTGGCTCTGAATCTAGAATATTTGAATTTGTCACCTTGGACAAATCACAACTTCCTTTGGCTTCATTTTCTCGTTTTCAAAGTGAGAGAGGGGAGGAAAGTAGGCAGATTGTCTCTGAGACTCTTTCCATCTCTAGATGTATATGTTTGGGTAAGATATTTAATATCTTGATTCCTCCCACCAACTCTAGTCTAGAAATTGCATAGCAGTCTCACATTTCCATTGGTAGAAGAAATTACCTAACTTACAGTTCCCTAGTACACATCAACTTTAAAATGTCACATACCTAAGTAAAAAATATGTATATTTGTTCCAGTTCCCATTCAATAATCACCATAAATTTATTAAAACTAACTTTTCTAAAATTCTATTCAGGTCTATTCTTTCTTATGGGGGGGTAATGTAGATTTAGGGTACATACTTCCTAGCAGGATCTGCATTTCACAAAATCAGACACTCCAAGTTAGAAAGGTCTTCAGAAGCCATCCAGTCATTTTAAAACAAGAATTCCCCCCTACAAGATCTCTGACTAGACATCATATCTCTGTTTCTCCCTATGGCATGGAGAGACCATACCTGAATAAGGTAGACTCATACCCCAAAGCTCTGAGGGACCCAGAAATAGCATTCTCTCCAAAGGAATGCATCCTTGAATAATAGTACTGACATGGTTCAAGGGGTCAGGGAGTCCAGGAACCCCAATAACCAGAGTCCCTGGAAAGCAGTGTTGAATGAATTCACAGACTCAAGCATTCTTTAAGGTGGCAAAAATTTTATTGTTACGCTATACAGCAGGCAAGAGTTCTTAGGGGACCTGCAACCTTAGAGAGGCACAGTTAAAGTTTATATAGGATAATCTATAGTAGAACCTGTGCCAAATATGCTAACTAGGTGAGTCAGGGTGGGATAAGGGAGGAGTTAAGGAGTGGTCAGTTCTTAAAGGAACATGCACTCTTAATATCTACTGCATAGATGTATTGCCCAGAATTCACTGGGAAATAACCCCAGGCAGGGCTGCATGGAGGTGTGGTTTTAGGCTTGAAATGTCACTAAGGGCTGATCAAGCTGCCACCCATCAATGTCATGTTTGACAAGATGGATGTTGGGAGTATACAAATATCTGAAGCCTAAGGTTTACCTAATGAGGAATTCAGGATGCATATAATGAGCTAGGAAGTTATTTATAGATAATCTAGTGAAAGATTCCTAGGTGCAGCTTGTTATTATACCAAGGGGAGATAAACGTTTGGCTGGGGCTTGATCACGAATGATTGCTAGGCAGAGTACTGGTACAGGGAGAAGCGGGCAGAGATAATGCTCTGAGGCTAGGGAGATTTGAGGCTAGGGAGAGATGGGCTTTTACAAACTGGGGTTCAAGCACCACATCAGTATCACAGATTTAGAACTAGAAAGTCTACTGAGGCATAGCTAGTAAATGTCTGTATCAATGTTCCATCTCAGGCTCCCCCAGTTCAGTGGTTTAACCAGTGCACCACTTAGCTAAATGTTAGAAACAAAAAGAACCTTTGAAAAGATATCGTCTTCTTCTCTTCCCTCACTTTCCAAAGAAGGAGACTGAAGCCCATAGTAATTAAGTGACCTACAGAGAGTCATACAGGGAAAAGTGGCAGAGAGAGGACTGGGTTCTTCATTTGTTGATTCATGGGCTAGTAATCCTAGTCCAAATCATACTTACTGCATAGGAGATGATTAAGACAGGGGGCCCCCTCACAGACAGAGGCATTTGCTATTTGTCCTTCATTCTTGAAGAGGTGATGCCATGACATGCAAGTGAATTGGATTTAAGTGAGGCAGGGCTGTACAAAGTCACTGGCCTCATTTTCTCCTCCAGAGGCATCTGAAGATGTAATTGAGGAGAATATCTTTCTTTCACTGTACTAGAGGTAGGGATTTAAATGGATGCCCTGGTATCAGCTGGATCCTTCCAAGATGCCTTCTCATCCACCTTTTTCCACTCGTTAACACACCTGTCTGCATTCATCTCAAATCTTTTCCTTTCTCCCAGTGCATCTTCTGTGCCTGAAAAAACTTCCTTTCATCAGGATACCCTCAGCTCACACTCCTCTAAGCACTCCCTTTCACATCCTCCAAATAGCTCATGAGAGCCCTCCTCCTCCCAGAAGCCTTCCCATACTTCAAATTCATCATACTAAAGAATCATCACCTCTTAGTGTTGAAAGGAACTTTAGAGGTCATGAAGTCGAAAATCCCACCAAATCAATCAACAGGTATTTATAGAGTATGGATGATATCAGAGTTGGTGTCAGCTCCAAATCAGAACTGGCTTTCTTCCCTCACCCTGGGCTACCCCCATTTGTTTTCTCAGTGGAATGAGGAAAGGGGAGTTTCTTCATTCTACAGAAAAGTTCCCAGTGCTGCTGGAGGATATGAGTTGGACCAGGAATAAGGGATGATGCAAGCCAGGGTGTCCCCAAGGACTAGGGGACCTGGCACAGCTCTCTATGGATTGTCACTGTAATTGATCCATCAACAATTATAGCGATTGGATTTGCTCTCTGCTAGATGGTGAGGGCTTGGCTCACTCAGACATTATTACTTAGCATTTAGACAGCATTTATCAATTTTCCCAGCCCTATTACCATTATTTAGTTTAGTTCCTCCTCCCCCAAGACCCAGGGAAGTCATAAGATTATCTGTCCCCATTTTACTCAGTGGGAGACTGAGGCTCAGAGAGGACCAAGAATAATCACTGATTCAAATGATAAGCTAGAAGGCCAAGGCAAGATTAAGAACTGGACCCCCTGGGGCAGCCAGGTAGCACAGCGAGTAAGAGCACCAGCTCCAGTATTGGGATGACCTGGGGATCAAATCCGGGCTCAAATACTTAGCACCACACCCAGAAATAACTGGCCATGTAACCTTGAGCAACTTACTTAACCCCAATTGCTTAAAAAAAAAAAAGAACTGGACCCCCTACTCATACACCCACTCACCATTCAGTGGTCTCAAACCCTGATGCTCTAGCCAAGCTTTCCTCACCCACTAACTCAGGGTTGCCATGGCTGACATTCACTGAGAGGTGAGGGTGCTGATTATACTGTTTTGTGATCCATGCCTGTGCCAGAAGAACCCATATACTGGCCTTCTTAATCTGGAAAGACTTCAAGCAAGGTCCTGGAAATAGAATATGTCTACTATTTGAGGACCACACCAGGCTAGCCATAACCAAAAAGGCTTCTCACTAGGTCGGCCATAGGAGGGTGAATGTTTCTGCTTGACACGTAGTAGAGGGGCTGCCATCTATGTCAAAGGAGGAAAAATACACTCTGATGAAATTTCAAGTAAATCCCAGGTGCATGGGGGGAGGGGATGGGGATGGGGATAGAAATATGGAGTTACTATAAACTGGCAATTATCCATGCTAAGATGGTAAGGCTTAGGGACATGTATCTATTGGGGAGTGAGGTCAGACATGAAGAACTCTCCAGCTGTAAAGCTTATGGCATTTCTGTGGATGGAGGGCTAAACCAGGGGGTCAGTACCTCCCAGGACTATGTGGAAAGTAGAGCCTTAGGGCTAAGTGTCCTGGAAGAGATTTCTGTTAAATGGAAATCAAGGTAATCCTGGACTAACATAACACAACACAACACAACATAACATAATATATATATGATACAAGACAAAATAAGATTAATAATAATCTATATAGCAATTTTAAATTTGCAAGGAACTTTACAGAAGTGACATCATTTGATCCTCACAACAATCTTGTAATTCAATGCTATTATTAGGTAGGTAGGTGCTACTCTTATCTCCATTTTATAGATGTGGAAACTGAGGCTGAGAGAGGTTGTCACTTGCCCGAAGTCACACAGTATCTGAGGCAGGATTCAAATTTAGGTCTTCCTGATTCCTCCAAGTCCAGTACTCTATCCACTACCCCACCTAGGAGCCTAAAAAAAAATGGCCAGGTCAGACCTTAAGATGGCCTCTCCTTTCTACTTTCCCAGCAGAAGAGGCTAAGACCATAAAGATAATTCTGCCAGGACACAAAGGTCCAATCCCTATCCTACAGACACTTCCTCAGCCTAGGTATTTCCTTTGCTCCCCTTGCCTTGGAAAGACAGTTGTCATAGAAACCTGAAACCTTCCCATTTCCTTAAGTCAAAACTTAGGAACCCCCAAGGAGGGACAACATCAGAGACCTCCAAGGTCTGGGTATAAAGGATGGAGGAAGATCTTTTGACCCTGGATTGGGGGGCACAGCCTTCCATAGCATGGAGCCAGGGAGCCGCCCCTCTGTGAGATCAATGTCTGTGAAATCCCATCCCAGCCTGTCCTATAACTGAGTATAAATCCCATTACAAGGGGAACTGGCAGGGGATCCATAGAGGGAATGAATGTGTATGGGAGCCCTGGGGCCCAGGGTCTGTTTGGAGATTTGTTTGCCTGACAGGGTTATTGCAGCCAGAGAGAGGTGATTTATGAACACTCCTTGCCTCTGGACCCAAGTACACACACACACACACACACACACACACACAACCTCCTCTTTGCCATCAAATTCCCTCTTGATAGCTCTGGAGAAACGATATGCCTGAATTATCAACTTCTTCCTGGGAAGAATGGGCAGAGGCATAACTAAGCACCATGAGAGTCTTCAGGCCTTGGGACACAAAGCACCACAGGGTGACTGTGGAGAGACAGGGAGTGGGGGAGATCTGGCTGGGGAGGAGAGAGCCGGGGGGAGGGAGGGTCAGTGGCTGAGAAGGGTAGCATCTGGCAGCTTCTTATTTTAACTAAGAATTCTAGCTTTTCTTTTATTTCATCAGTGTTGCTGAATGTTGGTGAGACCTAGTACACCATCGCTTCTGAAGAGCTAAAGATGAGCCTTGCACAGAGGGCAATGCAGAGTCTTATGGTGGATGTGAGCAGGACCCAATGTATAACCAAAGTAGAACTCCAAAGAATAAAGCTGATGCATCTTTTTAGAGACAGCTATGTGGCACAGTGAATAGAGTGCTGGACCTGGAGTCCCGAAGACCAGAGTTCAAATCTGGTCAAATTACTAGCTATGTGACCCTGGGGGAGTCACTTTGCCTCCACCTTAATTTCCTCAACTGTAAAATGGCCATAACAATAGTGCCTACCTCACAGGGTTGTTGTGAGGATCAAATGAAATAATATCCATCAAGTCCTTAGAGTAGTATCTGGCACATAGTAGGTGCTTAATACATTCTTATTTCTTTCTGACATCAAGGAATTTTATGAGAGAAAGAGAAGGTGGCTTTCTCATGTGGCAAGAGAAAGGGATGGACAGCCAGAGTATTTCTCTGGCACTGTCTCTAGGAGCAGGGGAAGGAGAACTCCAGCATGTTGAGAGGACCTCTATTGTCAAACATTGGGGAGGACTAGAATTAGAGTTACACAGGATGGACAGGCATGGCTGGGTCTTAAAGTGGATCACTGAAGGAATCTCCCAAATTGATGGGATTATAAATCCATTTGAAAGTTTCACAATTCTTTCTAATGAAGTACTAGATTCCACTGTTTCTACCTGCTGCTAAAGGAATCCAAGCACTATTTGCACCCTCTAAATGTTGGTGACCTGTGAAAAAGTTCTGGGCACCCAGCCCTGGTTACAGCTCTGCCACATGAACAATGGAAAAATGCACTAGTCAGTCAATAAGCATTTATTAAGCGCCTGCTGTATACCAGGTACTGTGCTAAGTTCTAGGATAAAAAGAGAACAAAATGTTGCTCCTGTCATTGTGGAAATCACAATCGAACGGGTGTAGTTTGTGAAACATAAATTGGGAGAGAAAGCCCCAGGCATGGGGGCAAGGTCCTCAACTCTGCCCTGAGCACGCTGTGTGACCTTGGCTAAGTCACCTTCCCACTCAAAGCTATGTCACTGAAAAAATGAAGATCCACTCCCAATCTCAGGGTTCTGCGGACGCTTGAGGAAGCTGCTTGTCTCTAGGGGAGAAGGAAGTCGCCCCTATGTTTCCGTAGCTTCCCCTCCTTTCTCTTCTTTTCCTTCGTTTTCACTCTCCACTCCAGACAAGCTGGTCCACCGAATGGTCTGTAATAGGCTGCCTGCCTCTGGGATTTTGTTCACTAATAACCCTTCCTGGAGTGTCTCCTCCCCCAGCCTAGCCTTCCTCTAGTCTTCCTCTCCCTACCCATCCTTGAAGGCTCAGCTCAAGGTTCTCCTCCGTGAAAACTTCTCTGCTCACTTCTGTTTCCATTCCTACCTCTCTCCATCTCTATTCCTCTCCTCTTCATCCCTATTCTCCTCTCCTTTCCTTTAATTATTTTTGGATTTCTCCTTTTAAAACAGTTTTTTAAATGATCTGTTGATACATTTTGTTTGTACATCGTATTAATTTCACCCCTTCCCACTCCAGATAGAACTTTCTCTTGTGATAAAGAGATTCTGCAGTTACTTAGCTGCATGGGATAAGGCAATGCTTATCCTGAGAGTCCACCCATTTCCCTGCCATGAGGGAGAAGTAATATTTCATTATATGTTCTCTGAGGCTTTCTTTTGTAATTGGAATCTATCTGGGATTAAATAAATGACTAAATTATCCATACCTCACTGAGCCATTAATTACTGAGCATAAAATTCAAGGTGGCAAAAGACAGAAGGAAAAAGCCTATACATACCAAAATACAGGATGTCCCCAAAGACTTAGTACAATTTTAAGTTATACAAATTTATTATATATTAAATATATTTTGCATTAAGTATAGTAAATACATCCTGTACCTCTTTGTGGTAGCAAAGAATTAGAAATAAAATAAGTACCATTGATAGGGTAGTTGCTGGAAAAGAAAAAGGAACTATGGTATACAACTGTAATGGAATGTTATTGTGTAATAAAAAAAAGTACCAATATGCATAATTCTAAGAAACATTAGGAAATTTGCATAAACTGATGCAGAAAAGCAGATGTTAAGAGAATATGCATAATGACTACAGCCACATCAATGAAAAGATCGTTAAATGGTGGACAACTTGACAGCTCCACTAACCATGTATTAGTATACTTTGTCTTCAGTTCCTCCAACATTGAAGTTTTCCACTTTTGTCATCTGTGCTAATTTGCATGGTGTGACAATGATGCAATTATCAATTTGAATTTCTCTTATTGTTAGTAATTTGGTACATGTTTCCATGTGGTCATTTATAGGTTTTAAAATTCCTTTGACAACTGTTTATATTCTTTGATGAGTGGAAAATAGTTCTTAGTTTTATAATTTTTTTTGGCAATTGTTTGAATCTCAGGATTTTATCAGTGATATTTGATGCAAATATTTTTTCCTTTCCCCTAAGAGAAGTAACTTGTAATAATGTATGGAGGGAGAGTTTGATGCAAATTTAGGGAGACCTGAGTTCAAGTCTAAACTCTGACACAAACTCATGTGTGACTCTCAATAAGATGTCTAACATTTCGTTGTTCTAGGGAAGTCAGTAAGATCAGGAATTGCAGAGATGCTAATGAAATACCTGTCCCTGTCCCTATTTCTTCCCAGTCTGTCATCTAGCTTCTAATTGTCTTCATTGATTTTATGTAAAAGCTTTTAAAAGTTGTTGTCAAATCATCTGTTTTATCATTTAAGATCTCCTCCATCTCTTGTTTTGTTAAGGAACTTTTCCCTTGTATCAAGCAGAAATTGGTCTCCCTGCAACTTCCACTCTTTTCTCCCAGCTCTGTCCCTTGGGAACAAACAGAATAATGTCTCTTCCATGTGATAGTCCTTCAGATACCTGATGACAGCTGTCAAGTCATTGGCAATTAACCTTGTGATATTTTTCATATTGGTGTCTTTATTATTAGTTACCTAGAATATTGGGAGTTAACTCAGAAAAAATGTAGGCATACCTTATCTGTCCAAGTAAACTATCCATTCTCTATGAAAAGGACCAATTTGTCATTTTTCTTCATGTCATCTACAATATGTAACATAGACCTGAATGCAGCACTCAGTAAATGTTTGCTGATTGACTTTCCATAACCTCAGAAGAGGACTTTGTACCCTCTCTTGGTCCCTATCCCTCCCCCATAAAGGGTTTGTAGCCTCATGAGGGAAGCAATTCTCCCAAGTGGGATCATCTCCCTAATTCCTGATCAGCAGTCTGCTTCCCTAACCCCCCACTCCTCCTGAGGCTTGTGTCTCAATACTCATTCGAGGTCCCAGGGACTGACATCTCCAAAACACTCAGGATGAGATTTGGAGATGATGCCTCTCCCTCGACTAGGAAGTCACCTGAATAAAGAGAAACCCTTGACCATCCTGTATTTTAAGGACTCTGGAGAATGACTCCTTCCCCAGTCTCTCCTTCCTGACAACCTGAATTATTACAAAGCTGTTCATATTGAACTGAAAGATGTGTCCTTGTTAATTAATGCAACTCTCCTGGCACTTGTTCTTTTCCCTGGAGCTAGAGAGGCAAGTATGTTGGAAGGAAGGAAGGAAGGAAGGAAGGAAGGAAGGAAGGAAGGAAGGAAGGAAGGAAGGAAGGAAGGAAGGAAGGAAGGAAAGAAAGAAAGAATCATTTATTATGTGTTAGGTGGCTCAGTGGATAGAGTGTTGGAGTCAGAAAGACCTGAGTTCAAATCTAGACTCAGATATGTACTAGATGTGTGATGCGGGGCAAGTCACTTAACCCTGTTGGCCTCGATTTCCTCATCTGTAAAATGAATCAGAGAAGGAAAAGGTAAACCACTCTAGTGTCTTTGGCAAAAACAAACAAAAAAAAACCCAAATGTGCTCACAAAGAGTCGGACACAACTGAAAACAACTGAACAACAAAGTATTGTACTAAGTGTTTTACAAATATCATCTCACTTGATCCTCATAATAATCCTGGGAAGTCAGTGTTATTATTATCCCCAATTTACAGTTAAAGAAACTGAGGCAGAAAGAGATTGAATAACTTGCCCAGGGACACTCAGTTAATATAAGGTATTTAAATCTGGATTTGAACTCAGTGTCTTCCTAAAACCAGGGCCAACCCTCTATCCACTGGGCTACCTAGCTAGCTAAAAAAAAAAAAAGCATCAGACAGTGAGTTCTGACATTCTGTGGTCTAACCTGGAATCTAGGGGATGCTAGATAGCTCAGTGGATAGAGTGCCAAGCTTGGAATCAGGAAGACCTGAGTGGAAATCCAGACATTTAATGGCTGGGTGACCCTGGACAAGTCATTTAACCCAGTTTGTCTCAGTTTCCTTATCTGTTAAATTAAATGGAGAAGGAAATGGCAAACCACTCCAGTATCTCTTCCAAGAAAACCCCAAATGGAGTCACGGAGAGTTGAACATGACTAAACAACTTCACACACACACACACACACACACACACACAACCTGGCATCTAGTTGAAACTTGAGCAGTATTATCTATGAGACATAGGGGATAGAAAGCTAGACTGAAAACCAGGAAGACCTCCGTTCATGTCTAAATTACCCTCCCTCTCCCAAACTTCAATCCTTTCAGGTGCCATGCTGAGTTCTCTAAAGCACAGGTCTTACCATGTCACTCCCTGCCTCAACAAACTTCATTGGCTCCCCTCTACCCCACAGGTAAATCACATCTAAAATGTTCATTTGGTCCTTAAAGTCCTGGTCTCTTCCTACCTTTCCAGTCTTCTTATACTTTACTTTCCACACCCTCTAAAATCCACTAGCACTTGCCTCCTTTCTGTTTTTCCCACAAGATATTCCATTTTCCCAACTCCTGAAATTCTCTACCTCTAAACTCCACCTTGAGCCTTCCCTGGCTTCCTTCAGGATTGGCCTAAACCCTAAACCCTAAACTTCTGCAGGGAAACCTTTCTTGGTGCCCCCCCACACCTACTGCCTTCTGACATCATCTTCCATTTACACTGTTTATATTTTGCATGAATATAGATATTTTCATGCTGCCAATCCCATTAGAATGTGAGCTTCCTTAGGGCAGGACTACTATTACCTTTCTTTGAATCCCAAGTCTTTAGAATAGCTGCACATAGAATTCTTTTATTTTTTTTTTTTGAGGGGGAAGGTAGGGCACTTGGGGTTAAGTGACTTGCCCAAGGTCACACAGCTAGTTTTTTTGTGGTGTCTGAGGCTGCATTTGAACTCAGTTCCTCCTGACTCCAGGGCCAGTGCTCTATTCACTGCGCCACCTAGCCATCCCATAGAATTCTTCAACAAATGTTTTTTTCATTGAATAACATGATCTTTCTGAGCCTCAGTTTCCTCATTTGTAAAATGAGAGGGTTGAACTCTCTCTAAGTCCCTTCCAGCCCTGGATCTAAGATTCTACAATCTTTTTGAACCCCATTTTTTTCTATATGGAAACTTTGGGTTATAATACTTATGTTAGTCTCCCTCAGTTACCATGAGGGCAACCTTTTAAAAATAAAGATGAGCTAATGATTCTTATTTCAGAGAACTTCTCCAATCTCTCTTCCATGTGATGGCCCTTCAAATATCCATCATATCCCAACCTCCTCCCATCCCATAGTCCTTTTTCCTAAGCTAAGTTGTTGTTGTTTTTTTCAGCCAATCTTACAGCACATGATGCCAAGATCCCTTGCTAGAGTCATTACCTTCTTCTGGGCACTAGCTTGTCAGTGTCCAGAGTTGTATGGAGTCCCACAGACGTAGCAGGATCAATGCAATGCCTTGGGACTGTGGGGCCATCCTCTCCCTCTTTCTCTTTCTCCCTCCCACACTTCTCCTCCTTCCTTCTAAGCATTAGAGCTCTGTTCAAGCAGCCCAGGTATGTGCCTAATTTTTCAACAATCTGAATAACTCTGTGGTCTCATGTAGGCCTTGTAGTCAACTAAACTCTAGTTGTTGTTCTATTTTCACATGAAATACTCTCTTCTCCTCCCCATCTCCTCCCCCTCTCCTCCTCACTTCTCCCCTTCCCTCCCCATCTCCTCCCCCTCTCCTCCTATTTGTCCCCTCCCCTCCCCATTTCTTCCCCCTCTCCTCCTCACTTCTCCCCTCCCCTCCCCATCTCCTCCCTCCTCTTTCCTCACTTCTACCCTTCCCCTTCTCCCCCTTAGACAGTGAGTACCCTAAAGAGCTTTTTGCCCTTCTTAGCCTCTTGTTCTTTGTACATTGCCTGGCTCACAGTAGGTACTTAATAAATGTTTGTTGACTGACTGACTAATGGACTAAATGAATTTCACAACCAAAAAGGTTCTTCTCATGTCTGATCTCAATCCCCTGTGATCAGAATTCATTTGCTTTTGTTTTGGAGAGAGAAAAGAAGAAAAGAGTGGTGGGGGAAGGGGAAGAAGGGAGGGGTGCACTTACCTCTTTAGTAGATGTTCCAGGCTTCCTTTCAGCCTCCCTTCCCCTCATGAAAGCATGCCAGCTCCAGGCTCTCAGACCAGAGTATTCCAAGATCAAAACCCACCACCAACTGGTACACTCTGAGACAGAAACTGCTTTGAGGCTCTCCTCTCCATAGCAACACAGGGGCTACATCTCTGTTCTTGTGCCACTCTTACATTTGACCTTTCCTGCCCTTCAGGGGTGAGACACTTCCTCTGTGATAGCCTCCACTTCCTTATTTGTACAATGGGAACAACAACATTAATACCACATTTCTCATAGTGCTAAATTCTGATAGGATTGTGAGTTATCTTTATTGAACTCTGGCACCTTTCCCATGTCCCTCACTCTCTTTCTCTCTTCGTCCATGCCTATAGACATGCCAAGTGACATCTGCTTCAAGCACCAGCCTTGGCAGCTACCCCTGGGCCCATTGGCTTACCAACCTGGTAACATTCCCATGTCCCTGTCCTTTGCTTCTGCCCCTGGTTCCAGGTCCGTGCAAGCCAGGCTCTTGTCCAAGCCCAAGAGGGATTAATTTCTCTGGGAAGATTTTGTGAGGTACTATATCAAAGGTTCTTCTAACATCAGTATCTGTAATGCCTAATGTGTTTCCTCTATTCACTAATTTAATAATTCTGCAAGAAATGGGCCAATTTGGCTGAAGATTTGTTTTCTGGAGCCCCACCACTGTCTATTGTTCATGACTTCAATAGTTTTGTGATGTTCATACTCCATAAACCCCATGTTTTTTTTTTCTTTAAAGAAATTGGGATTAAATAACTTGCTCAAGGTTACACGGCCAATTATTTCTGGGTGTGGTGCTAAGTATCTGAGCCCAGATTTGATCCCCAGGTCATCTCGACACTGGGGCTGGTGCTCAACCCCATGTTTTTTAAGAAAGCAAAGCAAGATTTGATCGATCCTAATGGCCTGGACCACTCTGACCCCAAACCTCTTCTTTAAAAGATTTGAGCCATATTCCTTCCTCTGCTGCCTTTTGGTACCATTTCAGGTCTTTACATGTACTGGGAACCAGAGTGACTTTGCTCCCCCTTATTTTCTTTTTTTTTTTAAAGCAATTGGGGTTAAGTAACTTGCTCAAGTTTACACGGCCAGTTATATTTTATGTGGGTGGTAAGTATCTGAGGCTGGAACCGATCCCAGGTCTCCTGACTCTGGGGCCGGTGCTCTTACTCACTGTACCACCTGGCTGCCTCTCCCCCTCATTTTCTATGCAATGTGAGAAGTTACAGAGACAGATTTTAAATCACTACATTAGACATGAGATTGTTCAATATTTCTAACCATCCAGACTTCCCAACATTGAAATTGTATACCTTGCAAAGTAGAAGGATCCAATCAGAGGCTAGATCACTGCCCATCAAGGTCCCGTAGAAGGGATTCCTTCTTGGGTATGACATTGAAATACATGGTTTCTTGTTCTAAAATCCTATGAATCTGTGATGTCAGCTATATTAGTTTGGAGAGGGGAGGTGCAGTGAAGACACATAACAAATTGTATCTTTGACAGTTATGTATTTTCTGTGCATTCTTCACTTCCCCAAATCAACTTGAGAATCTGTCATAGCCACTAGTCTTTAAAGTACCTATAGAAAAAAAGAGTTTAGGAGGACCTTTGTCTAATTGTATGATTTGAACATCCCATTGCTTTCCCAAGTCTTGATCAGGGATATGACCAGAGACCAAATGACATCATGTATATAAAGCACTTTGCAAGCCACAGTACTTATACAAACATAAGCCATTATTTCTGAAATATCACTCTTTTTCCTCCTCTTCCCACCCCAGGAGCATGCAGAAGAATATTCCTGCTCACAACTATCAGATATGGAAGCAGCCTTGGAATACAGAATATTATAACACAGAGCAATGGCTGGCATTTATCTAGCATTTTAAGGTTTGAAAAGCACTTCAAAGTCTGGAAGCTGCTAGAACTAAGAATGTTAGACCCTGGAAGGGACCTCAGAGATTAGCAATAAGATTCTAATCTAACCCTTCATTTTACAGGGAAGGAAACTGGGATCTTGGAAGAAGAAATAAAATTTCTGAAGATAGTAACTGGCACAATTGGCATTGGAGCTGATCTCCTGACCCTCCCACCCAGTGCTCTTTCCACTGAAAAACACTGTTGGAAAGAGTTAATGAAGGGGAACAGGGCAGGGTTAAAATAAAAAGAGAACAGGGTCTTGGAGATGCCCCTTGAAGACTTTTGTAGCTATCCTGATAAACTTCTGCTCTGTTTTGTTGGCCATTAATTTTCCTTCTTAGTGTCTAGTAAAACTGCACCCTTACAACCTTCATGAAGCAATGTAGTACTATAGAATAGGTACAAAGCTCTGAGTTCAAGTCTCACCTTTTGTGCATCTTTCTTTTGAGGGGGGAAAGCAAGACAATTGGGATTAAGTGACTTGCCCAAGGTCACACAGTTAGTTAAGTGTCAAAGGCTAGATTTGAACTCAGGTCCTCTTGACTTCAGGGGCAGTGCTCTATTGACTGCACCACCTAGCTGCCCTGTGCATCTTTTGTGACCTTGAGTAAGCCACCAACCCTATAGTCTTCAGTTTTCTCCCTTGGAAACAGAGGGGGTCAGACATGATAAGCTCTAAGGGTCTCTTCACCATCAGGACCTCATGCGTTGGTTGGGTTTTGTCCTTACCACTTTTCATTTCCTTTTTAAAGTGTGTATGTGATTTCTCCCCTTATCCTCCCTAAACTGCCATATTTTTGTTTTTGTTTTGTTTTTATCACCTATTATTGACCAAGCCATCACAATACTCTAATCCCTGAAGGCTCCTTACTGATTTTCCTGACTGAACCCAAGCTGTTAAAAGCCGTGAAAGGTGAGGGAAGGGGATATCCCCCAAATAATTGGAAAGAAAACTGACCTTCCCTGGAGGATGGATCAAATCCTGCCCCCCTTGCCCTTCTTCTTTTTGACTTTGTATTGATTGGGTGGGAATTGTAGGACAAGGATAGTGCAATGTCACAGGAGAACCAGCTGTAAAATATAATCAAAATGAAACTATCCCATTAATAAGGACATATAACTGACTGAGACAATATTAATGTGCTTTTAAGACTTTGAGGGTGAGGATCTGGTTCTCCTCCAGGAAAGGCAGGGTTGCCAGGATGCCTCCCTGTCACCCTGAGGAAACCTCAGACTTAGAGGGACAAGGACCCCCACCCCCTCTCATCCTGTCTATAATTCAGCAACGTCAGGGCCATGACTGTCTGGCTCTCACATCCCAACCTAGGCCATTAATCTGATGGTAAAGAGATTAATGTGTTGAATGATTCAAATTTGGACTTTTAGTTGCTACACCCAAGTGTGCCCCAGGAGAAGACCTTTCTCCCCCTTGGACCTCTTAGACAAGGTATGAATTATTTAACAGAGTACAAATTCTCCCTTGTGCTCAGTCTATTGAGGTCTTTGCTCCTGTGTGGACCCTCAGGTATATATTTGGATCTCTGGAAAGGTGTTTGCTACACTTATGTTCTCCCTCCAAGAAACTTTTAGACTTTCCAGAGAATTGTGTGAATTGGGAAACCAGCAGCAGATAGAGACACAGAAGAAATAAAGAATTCTCCTAAGGGAGAGAAAACAGGTGTTCCAGAGAAGTCCTGCTGAAGGAGCAGCAATGAAAGGAGAACTAAAGTCATTTTCAGGCAGAGATGAGAAGGGGAAGAAACACTGACACAGGAAGCAGTTATATGGAAAAGCAATCCAGACCTATCACTTCACTGGCACTGTGAGTCATGTAGACTGTGTAGGTCCTGAAGGCAGCTAGGCTCTAACAATCAATCAATTAACAATAAATAAACAATCAATTAATTAAATGTTTACTATGAGTCAGGACCTGCATCAATTGCTAAGGATACAAAGACAAAAGAGAATAAAAGGGTGGGGTAGTCTCTACGTTTAAGGAGCATACATTCTAATGAGGGATAATGCTGGAGGTAAAGGTTGCTGGATTCTTTCCCACAATCCCTAATTCTTTCTCTTTTGCTAGGGCCAACCCATGATAGCTCTATAAACACTATAAAAGAAAAAAAAAAAGATGTTTATGGGCTTAGATAAAAATCCTTTTAATTCTTTGTCAGATTCAGCATAATCTGCCTATATTCACTGCATTGTTAAGTCTCTGTGTTTGTCTGCATGGGAACCAAAAATACTATTCTTTCTTTAGATGTCTAAATATGAGCCAGATTCTAATGCTCTCAAGGTAAACTGGGTTAAGGGCACAATTCATTACTGAGTAATTATTTAGAATTCTCAAGAATGAACCCCTCCATGAGAGTCTCTAGCCAAGGTTCTGGACTGACCACAGGTTACATACTTATCCTAGTTCAGTTCTCTTGAGTGCCTCTGACCTGAGGATGAAGCAGTAATTCTTATAACCCTCATCCTGAGATGAAGAAGATGAAAACAGTACTGTAATGATAGCTCTTATTCTGAACACTTTATACTTTACAAAATGGCTTCCTCACAACAACTTTGTGAAGTAATTAATTCAATTATTTTTACTACCATTTTATGGGTAAGGACACAGGCTCAGAGTGATTATATAATTTGCCCAAAGTCATTCAGCCAACTGGCATCAGAGGCAAAACACAAACTCAGTTCTCATACTATAATGAGCTGCCAAGGTTTGTTGATTCTACATCTCAAACGCCTCTCAGATCCATCCCCTTCTCTCCACTCTGGTGGCCACCACCCTGGATCAGCCCCTCATCATCTCTTACCTAACTGGTCTCCCTGTTTTCAGTCTCTTCTATCTCCAATTCATCTTCCACATAGCTAAGAAATCAGTACTGCTCTAATACAAATTCAACTATACCACTCTTCAACTCAAGGATATACAGTGGCTCCCTGTTGCCTCTAGAATAGAAATTCTTCAGTTTGACATTTAAAACACTTCACGATGCCCACATGACTCCTTTCTACAAATCCTATGCTTCAACCAAACATGTCTAAATGCTGCTTGAAGTACACCATGTTTGATCCCCCCCAGGAGTTGTTTCCCCCTGCTTGGAATGCACTCCCTCCTCAGCTCTGCCTCTTTCTATCTCTAGTTCTGTTCCCTGTTCAGTTTAGGCACTACTTTCTCCTCCAAATTATTAGCTTATTTTCCCCTCACCTCCTGGAAATCAAAACATATTTAATTTGGATATGCTTATACAAGTATGTGTTGCATCCCCATCCCCTCTCCACCCCATCCCCAGTAGAATGTCAATTCCTTGAGGACAGGAACATCTCGGTTTTGTCTTTGTATCTCCTGTGTTCACCATAGGGCCCTATATATAGTAGGTGCTTAATAAATGGCTGGATGATGGATGGATGGATGGATGGATGGATGGATAAATGTATGGATGGGTGGATGGATGGATGAATAAATGGGCCCCTTTCTATGTCCAGGACAATATCCATCTCCATCCTGGGAGGGGCTGCCTATAAAGCCTTGATCCATCAGGTCTCACTTGGCTTTCTTGTTTTCTGTCCTTATAACACAATCAACTCTTATAAGATGTAGCAAAAGAAGTCATTTAGGGAACACTCGTCACAAAGCCTGGATTCTCTAGATATCCAATGCTTTTTATTTGAAGGATAAGAGTAGGGAAGGGGCTTCCAAAAAGAGACACCTTTCAAGGAGCCTATTGGCACAACTTACCCTCCCAGAAAAGACCCTGGATGTTGCTTCCAATCTTGGCCCAATTTCTAACTGACTTAGGGACTTCTTTACACAAGAACTGTGCCCTTGACTTCTTCCATTTCAGCCCAGTTTATTGACCATGACTCTGTCTGTTCATACTGTTCCCTAAGCCTAGGATTCTGCCTGTGACCCCCAGGGATGTGGAAATGGAAGAGCCCTTAGATATCTCCAAATACAACCCTCTCATTGATATAAATATGTACATATATATATATATATACACACATACACATACATATATGCATGTATGTATGTGCATAGATATATACATACACACATATTAAATATGGTATCTCTTGTTTTTGCATCACTCTCATTTACAAATATCCCTCCATCCTCCACTTCTGACAGTCATCTCTTGTACCAAAGAATGAGAAAGGGAGGAGTGAAGGAATGGGTGAGAGGGAGTGACAGAGACAAAGAAAGAGAGGGAGGGGGAGCATTTTGAGAAAACTAGTCAACAAATCAACCATTCTGTCTGCCAGTACATGCAATGTTCCACACCAAGAATCACCCGCCTCTGGAAAGAAGAGATGCTTTTTTTCTTCCCTTCTTTAAGACCAAGCATAGTCATTTTAATTACATAGGATTGGCTTCTTGTTATCTTTTTTTAACCCTCTCATTTTTCAGATGAGGACACTGAGTCCCAGGGGAAGGAAGTTCAGTTAAATTTAATTTGACAAACATTTATTAATCGCATACTACGTACAAGGTCTTGCACTAGGTGTTGGGGTACAAAGACAAACACAAAAATAGCCCCTGCCTTCAAAGAGTTCACATTCTATTGGGAGGAGGAGGTGCAGTGAGGACATAGCATAGGCATAGAAAATAAATCCAAAGAGAGACAGAAAGTATTTATTAAGCCCCTATTATGTTCCAGATAGTGTGTTAAATCCTGGGGATGCAAATTCAAGCAAACAATCCCTACCCTCAAGGAACTTACATTCTAATGATGGAAGCCAATACATAAAGATAGAGAAATCTGGGGAAAGGAAGGGTTGGAGAGGTGTGGGAGAAGATAGCCAGAAATACAAGTGGAGGCCTAGGAGACTATAGCTTATGGAAAAGACATCTGTCTGAATTTGAATCAGAAGATAAGGCTTAAGTCCTTTTATAATGAAATTGTTTAGGGAGGCAGTGAATAGAAAGTAGGAAGACCTAGGTTCAATTTCCACCAAGGTCACACTTATTAGCCGTGTGACTTTGGGCAATTCACTTGACTCCCCTGTGCCTCAGTTTCCTCATTTGTAAAACAAGGGGATGGGACTCTATGACTTCTAAATCACTTCCAATTCTAGATATATGATTCTATGAGGAAAAAAAAATCTCTTGTAGTAGATGGGAGCTAAGCTAAGCCTTGAAGGAAGCTAAGAGTTCATCATAGCAGAGGTCAATTTGTCAACAAGCATTTATTAAATATTTACTGGGTATGTGAGGTGAGGAGGTAGAGCTTAAGTTCCTTGCCTCAGTTTCCTCCTCTGAGCATAGCACTTGCTTTGCCATGGAGACAGAGGCTTAGGCAGACACTTTTCCAAAGTGCACGAGTTGGTTCTGTTTTTGAACTTGGATGTCGGGGGTGCTTTGTGGGGAATTTGTCAAAGACAAGTTCAAGTTTGTGAGTTCAATCTCCTTGCTACCACTCAAGCAAGCAATTGCTAGTCACTGTGCTGGGTTTCCTGGTGCATGTTCCCCTGCTCTTTCTTCTGAAACTTTGACAGGGAAAGTAGGGGATCCTTTGGAAGAGAGGAACCATTTCACCATGTTTTGAGCTGGCCAGCATTTCTGGGCTAAATGTAAAAATCATTACAGTTTAGGGAAGCATCCTGAAGCCTGACATTTTATTCACTCAATCTCAAAACCATGCTTTATCAATTCTACACTTGAAGAGCTAGAAATGGTAATAGTAACTAAGTGATTTGATAACCATAGTTATTCCTTATATCCAGAGAAGTGACTTACCCAAGGTCATACAATTGGTATTATATTAGAGCCAAGACATAAAGCCTCTGGTTCCAAATACAGTACACACACATTTTCTGCTATACCACAGTTTCCCCTCTGCCTACTCAGCTTGTCTGCTCCTGGGAGGGGTTTTGGCTTCCAATCTTGCCTTGTCAAAGCCTGACCACCTTTATACTGTCCTTGGCTCAGACATCCTGATGTTAACCTCAGCTCAGCCAGAGACCTTTACTAGCCAAAGGCTGCCCATATAGAAGTTCCTTGGTTAATGAAATGCAAACCACCTTTGGTGGACATTTTAGTAACCTGGTTG
The DNA here is from genome assembly GCF_028583685.1 of Petaurus breviceps papuanus. Classification (NCBI taxonomy): domain Eukaryota; kingdom Metazoa; phylum Chordata; class Mammalia; order Diprotodontia; family Petauridae; genus Petaurus; species Petaurus breviceps. The sequence continues at coordinate 27,647,711 of NW_027185798.1, forward strand.
ATATCCAGAAGAAGGCAACCAAATGGTAGAGGGCCTTGAATTCACATCACATAAGGAGGAGTTCAAGGAACTGGGTATGTTTTATCTAGGAAAGAGAACACTGGAGTGGAACAGGAGAGCTGTTGCCAAGTCTTTTGAAGGATTGTCTCATGGAACAGGGATGAGATTTGTTCTATTTGGACCCAGAGGGCAAGGCCAGAAGCAATGAATAGAAGTAACAAAGAGACAAATTTAGGCTTAATATCAACTTTACAAGCAGAGGAATAGATCAGCTTGGGAGCGTCAGCCTCAAAGCCTATACTCACTTTCCCTTTATTCACTACCTCCGGGCAACTTCAGAGAATCTGGTGTCCTCCTCCAGGCAACAGCCCCACTGAAACTCCATTTCCCTTCTGTAGCCCTGCCTGGTTTCAAGATGCCCCTTGGATAAGCTCATCTCTTCTAAATTCACCATAGCCACAAAACCTGCTAAAGGAAACCTTGATTGACTCCACCTTCCTCAGCTTCTCCTCCCTTCTGTTTGGAGGGCTGGGAGGTGGAGTACCAAGCTCCTCCCAAAGCCTTCCTCTGTAGAAGATAGATCTCTGTACTTTGCATATGCTACTCAGCCTGATTTAAACTCCATGGGGCAAGATGCCTCCACTCTGGATAACCCCTAGTGACCCATCCTTCTTTATACTCACTTTGGTGCTTCCTTTTGTGCTGTGTCCCTTTAGACTATAAACTCATTGAGGGCAGAGACTGTCTTTTTTTTGTTTTAATTGCATTCCCAGTGCTTGGCATATTATAAGTACTTAAAAAATATTTATTAGATTGGATTGGATTGGATTTATTGGCTCCTGCCCCACTGATTATCTCCAGCTGTGCTAATGGAGATGGATGGCCAAGGATAAAGGAAGAATTAGACCCGTGTGTGTGTGTGTGTGTGTGTGTGTGTGTGTGTGTGTGTGTGTGTGTGTGTGTAAAAGCATTATGCTTCCCACCAGGATAATCTGCTTTCTTTCCTCTGCACTTTCAGGTTCATGTACAATCTAGCCATGGTCAAGAGCCAATGGTGGTCACATTTCAGCAGTGGGCAGGACGACAACCGCTACTACCACACAATGGAAGAAATACATGGCGCTAGTCATTGTCTAGATTCTCGCTCAGCTCTTTATCAGAGCAGCCATCCAGGGGAAATCATAAGGGCCTTATTCAGAGTTATCCTTGGGGAGATCTAAGGATTATGAACTAGAGCTTAAATGAAGCAGAGAATCAAAGACTGTAAGGTGCAAATTTCAAAGAGACTGATCTTCCTGCTACCTTGGACGGATTCTAGAGGTTTACCAAAATTCTCACCCTTGAGTCCAAGGATCCATAGATAAAATTCAAGAGGTTCATGAACCCAGTAAAAAAAAAGGAAAAAAATACACTTTTACTTTCACAACTCACAGAATTCCTGAATAACAAGGAAAAATTTCAAGAGGTCCATGAACCTAGTAAAAAAAAGAAAAAAATTACACACTTGTTTCTATTATGAATGTAGGCAACAAGCATGATTCTGAAAAGAAGTTCATAGGTTTCACCACAATGGCAAAGGGGTCTATACAAGATGTACTGGATGGATAGACACGGATGTTAAAATTTCAGTACGAGCATTCACACCTTGAAAATTGACAAACACTATAAATCAGAAATTGACTGATTATTTTGCTGTCTAGACTAAAAAATGTGGTGGTGAAAATGTTAATAATGCATATTAAACTTAAAAGTGTGTTATGCATAAATTCCGCCCCCAAAAAACCTTTTTTTTTCATCATTTACCAGCATACTCTTGGGTCCATAATACAAAGAAAGCTAAGAATCTCTGTTTTATACCAACCCACATTCTTTATCAAATCCCCCATTTTGGGGTGGGTCCTTCATTCCCCCATATAAAACATCTCCTTTCTATGTACATATAAAGATATATACAGCTGAAGGGGCAGCTAGGTGGCACAGTGGATAGAGCACTGGCCTTGGCATCAGGAAGACCTGAATTCAAACCCAGTCTCAGACACTTACTAGCTGTATTAACCTGGGCAAGTCACTTAACCCCAATTACTTTTTTTTTAAAGCAATTGGGGTTAAGTAACTTGCTCAAGGTTACACGGCCAGTTATTATTTCTGGGTGTGGTGCTGAGTATCTGAGCCCGGATTTGATCCAGGTCATCCCGACACTGGAGCCGGTGCTCTTACTCGCTGAGCCACCTGGCTGCCCCTCCAATTACTTTTTAAAAGATAGATAGATTAGATAGACAGACAGACAGAGTTGAAAAAGAGGGAGAAGACAAAAATAATCAATGAGATCAGGAGAGGGAAAAATTCAGTTTGGCCAGAGCATGGAGTATGTGAAAATGAATAATGTTACTTAGTGTCTCCTGTTGTCTTCCTCCCAGCCCTGTACCTTCTCCTCCTTCCCCCTCAAAAGCCTGTAGCTAGATTGTGGAGGCTTTGAATGATAAATCTAGGGGGTTGTATTTTATCCTAGAAGCAATATGGGAAATGGTGACAAAAGCATTGCCTCTGGAGTCAAAGAATCCAAATTTGATCCCTGACTTTTCTACTTGCTACATGTGTGACCTTGGGCAAATAACTTCACCTCTCTAGGGCCTCAGTTTCCTCATCTGTAATATGAAGAGAAAGGTCCTCAGAGGCCATCTAGTTCAATCCAATCTATAATCCAAGGGAGAGCCACTGAAGGTTCTCAAATACAAGAATCACATGGTAAGACATGGCTTTTTGTAGGATTACTTTGGCATCTGTGTGGAGAATACTTAAAGCCAGGTGTCCAATTAGGAGGCCGTGGTAATACTTCAGGCATGAGGTAACTAGAATGGTAGCTTTGTGAATGAAGAGAAGAAGAAATGCACAAGATGTTGTTAAGGGAGAATTGCCAAGATTTGGCCATGGATTGGATATTGGAGGTGATTGAGAAGGAAGACTCAAGAATACTTTCAAAGCTGTATGTTTTTTTGATTGGAAGGATGGTGGTAGCCTAAAGAGAAATAGGGAAATTTGAAGGGAGGGTGGACTTGGGAGAGAAAGCAGAGGAGTAAACAAGAGTCATGTGCAAGAGTTGCATTCAAGTAGGGAGAAAACCACCAATACTCTAGAGCTTAGGAGATATCTCATAAATTCTTGCTCCAGCAGAGGTCCCTTTCTGTTGAGACCACATAGTTCTATTTCTCTTGCCCAACTCACAGAATTCCTGAATAATAAGTTCAATGGACCACTATCCCAACTCACTCACATTTGTGACTTGGATTTTCCAGAGAGTGGCTTACCCCTGCTTTCAGGGTTCAAAGGATAGCCATGAGGGAATAGTCTTCTAGTACTGTGGCTCATGAGCCCCAGACCCTCTCTTCCCCAGCGTGCTTCCCAATAAAAGTCATCCAGTTAACTAAATTAGGTTTCAGCAAAGGTATTTATAAGAACAGTTGTATGTAGTAAAAATCATTGTATGGTAATAGTGAAAATAGTACCCCAAAACCTTGGGATACACTCTCCTGCAAATACACACAAATATGTGAGAAGAATGATTCAAACCTATAGTAATGATAATGAGGCACACATTTAGGATGTGTATGTCTAGCAAAAGGGTCACTCAACTACTAGACATTTATGGCTGGGAATTCCTTTTTTATTTTTTAATCTATAGACACATTCTTCTTTGGTGCAAAAAATCAGACTCCTACATAGTGAATCCCTCCTACAGTGACTTTTCACATCACTTTGTCCTTTCTGTGTGGCCCTGATCCCAGGCAGATGTGTTACCTCCTTCTGATCAAGATTCTCTGATCCTATCTGGATGCAATGTTGGCTATTGGTCCAGTGACCAATGGACCAGTTGGTTATTGGTCCTCAATGACATAGTCTACAATTGGTGGAGGTGAAGCAGAGGAGACAGAGAAACTCTTTCTTCTAAAGAGTAATTTTCTCTTAAGGATTGCCTCTAACTCTGGAATTGGAATCCTCAGCTTGCAAACTTGTGATCTTTCACTATTAGACTGGATTGGTTCACTGCTCCCCCCCCCCCCCAGTAACATTTGTTTACTTCAAAATAGAAAGGAAATGTACTTCCCTTAATGCTAACTGTTGAGTTATTATTTTTCTTTAAAGTCTTTTTATTTTAAAGTTAAATAAAAAATAAGAAACAAAAAGAAACAAACCTAAATACCAAAACTAAAATAATTCAAAATAAGAAAAGAAAAAAAATAAGCATTGCCATGTGCACAGCAGAAGATTCAAAATATACAGCAATAAATTTCCATTTCAAGAAAGCCTGTTGAGAACTGCCCATCTTTGCTTCCTTGTAAGTTTTCTTTTGTTCTCTACTGTGCAACTTTTTACTTTGTTCTCTCTGCTCCCTCCCCTCCCCCCCATTTAAAGCCCCAGAGATAAGTCTAATCCTGTCAGCCAATCACAAGATATTTCCTATTGGGTATCATCTGCCTTCATCCAATAGCCAAAGCATTATAATCCTTTCAAATTGATTAGGGGATTATTCACACATTGTGGTTAGGTTGTAGGAAAAATTCTTTAATGCTAGTTTATTCTGTTGATTGATTCAGTTGAGGTGTCTGGGCTTTCTGTGATCACATGGCTTGAGGTGGTTCCTCATTCTTACTTCTAGAATTCAAGAGACTGAGTTCTAATGCTCTGGTCACCTAAGGGATTCACCAGGACCCATTAGGGCCAAGACTCTCTCAAGTAAAGCTTCCTGGAAAACTCCAGGCTTTTTGCTAAAATGTAGTATTTTACAGATATACTCTGTCAGTTGAATTCACCCTAACAGAAATATTGGTTCCTGCTTTCCCTCTGTCTCTCTGGGTCTGGATCTGTCTCTCCTCATCCCTTGTGATTTTTCTTGTCCCCTAGACTTCATTCATGACTATAAACTTCCCACCATCTGTGCGGCTTCTCCTTGGAGGGGAATTATGGGACTTCTGTTCCACCCCGACCTGTTCTGTGACCTGGCCTCATCTGATCTTGCTTCGGATGACCATGACATGGTCATGCATCACTAAACATCTGCCCAAGCCTGGCACCAAGTAAACAGCCACAACGAATGCATTCCAGCTCTTTATGGCCCTACTACCTCCAGCTGATGGCCCAGATTCAGAGCAAGTCCTAGAGTTCATTCAAGCCACACCAATTAAACCTAACCCCACAAAGACAACACCAACATGGAGCTTAGCTCTTTCACAGGAAAGCAACCAGGAAATCAGGTCCTACCTGCATGTGTCTTTAGGGGCATCTCATGTATTTCTGGCTTTGTTGTCAAACTACCCCAAAGTTTGGATATGCATTTAATGACTGTGGAGTGGGTGTATGATTACCCACCGACCATATTTCAGGCTTAATGAAAATTAAAAACCTGGCACTGAAGACCTGCCCTTTCCTGGAAGTAATACTTGTCGGGACTTATCCAGTCTTTTGCAAAAATCTTTTCAGTTCTGCTTGTATTCTATCTCTTTTGACTGTCCCCTTCTCTCCACTTACAACATGACCAGCCTGGTGCTGGGCCTCGTTACCACTCTCCTGGACCATCCCAATCAGCCTCCTTGCTGATCTCCTTTGGTCTAGCTGTTCCAATCCATCACACCTACCACTGACTAACTGATATTCCTAAAGCAAAGGTCTGAATATGACCCTCTCCTACTCTTGAAGCCTCAATTGTTGCCTACTGCCTCTAGGATAAAATAGAAACACTTTGGCTTAATGGTTTTTAATTGTCTTGTTACTATGAATTTAAAAACAAATATAAGTGAGAATTACCATTTCAGGATACAAAGGAAAACAAGAAGGAGATTGTATGAAACTGAAATTCTGTCCTGTACAGGTTTTTCCCCCACTATGCACTGCTTCCTTTTTTGCATAATTAAAATTTAATATTGTAGTTCTAACACTTCACTGCTTGTTTGTGGTCCCTTCTGAACTCCTTCTGCTTGCTTATGTTTATTTTGTTAAATTCACACCATTTTGTTTGTTTTCTTCTACTCCTGCAAAGAAAAAAAGAAAAAGGGGGAAGAAGGGGGGAAGAAGGTGGAGAGGAGACAGAGAGACAGACAGAGACAGAGAAACAGAGAGAGGGAAGGAGGGAGGGAGAGAGAAAAAGATAGAGAAAGAGAGAAAGTCTTCCATTGCAACAAATACAGTAATACAAAACAAATCCACACATAGCTTATGTCTGAAAATGTATTTCCCATTGTGTCCCTATAGCCCATCACCCCTCTGCAAGGGTAGCATGATCCATCATCAGATTCTGGTCCTTAACTGGTTTTTGCCTTGAACATAGTTAAGTCTTTAGCAATTGGTTCTTTTTTTAAAACCTAAATTTAATAAACACCAACTAAAATGAACATTTCCATATACAAAATAGAACAGAGAAAAAGGGTTGTATATAATTATGAATGTCTATTACATATAGCTTATTTTCCCTTTTGTTTATAATAAATTTACCACATAAGGTAAATTTCAAGCTGTCCTGCTTATCCACGTGAAGCAATCACTTTAGTGTCATAATAGAGGAGGGATATGATTCCCCATTATCCCCAACTCAGCTGAAGGGAGGCAGGAACACCTGCCTTAAAACTTACTTCTAGCTCAAGTCCAGAGCCAGTTGCAGAGCTCATTCCAGTCACCTCAGTTGAACTTAGCCGCACAAAGTCAACACTAGTCCATGAGCTGATGTTACCCCAGGATCACAGTCAATATATGTGAGAGGAAAGACTTGATTCAAGGTCTTTCTGACACCAAACCTAGCAGGCAATGCACTTTGCTGAGCTTTCTCCTCCTCTTTCTTTTTTCTCTTCCTTCCTTCCTTCCTTCCTTCCTTCCTTCCTTCCTTCCTTCCTTCCTTCCTTCCTTCCTTCCTTCCTTCCTCCCTCCCTCCTTTCTTCTTTCCTCCTCCCTTCTTTACTTCCTTCCTTACTGCGTCCTGTTTTTGCTCTTTTTCTTTCTCTAGCTTTCCTACAAGTCCTCTCTCCTTTGCTCTACAGCATCATGACCATTTTTTACTGAATAATTTATGTAAATAACTCCATAAGATGCCATTTACACCTGGGCCTGGAGTTGAAAGAAATATTGCTAGGAGACCTCACCATTCATTTTGAGAATGCACCTGTTTAAGCTTTCACCCACCCTTCATCCTTTACTGCTTACCATCTGATAACCCTCCCATTACTACTAGATAGCAGAAAAGGGGAGGAGGCTATCAGCTAGAGTCTTCAATCCAAGTCTTGGATTCTAAGTGACCACAACTGGAGAAACTGGTTACTGGAGAGGGGATCCAGTGCTAACCAGCCCCAGGAAAAGAGGGAAGAAAAGGCATTTCGACCTTCTTGTTAGAAGAAGAGAGACATAGAGACAGAGACAGACAGACAGACAGACAGAGACAGACAGAAAGAGACAGAGAGACAGAGACAGAAAGAGACAGAGAGACAAAGTGGCTCCCCATTGCACCATGTTACTGTCTACTCCATCGCCTAACCAACACCACCTCCAGCACATCAGAACCTTGAAGCCGCTAATTGCTCCCTCCATATTGTGGACATTCTAATCATCTGTCATCTGGCTCTGGCCTAGAATGAAGAGCTCAGGCAGCTTTCCTCCCACTCCCCACCCCCTCTCTCCATCTCGGTGGAGGTTCTGAGAAGAGAAAATTCCATTAATGAGAGACTAATGAGAGGAGGAGGAGAGTCTCCTTAGATTGGAGAAGAGGTGAGATGGAGGAGAGGGTAAAGGAGGGTCAGGGCATTGGAGCTGCCATTCTTGCTCAGGTTCAGGCTGAACCAGATGATCTCTGAGGATATCTACATCCCTAAGATTCCATGACTTGCAATATTTAGAATGGATGCCCCATTTCCTCTTCTTTTCACTGTATTCAGGGCTATTGTTGTTCGTCCTTCATTTTTGCAGAAGACCGATGACACCAAGAGGTGATATCTTCACTTGTGCACGAATTAGATTGAAGTGAGGCAGAGTTGCACAAAGTCCAGACTCACTCTCTCTTCCAGAGTCATCAAAGTCCAGTTTATTCAGGACTTGAAACTCTCAGAAAACAATGGGACACATGACTTATAGTCTAGGCAAGTAACAATGGACAGGAAGAAATCTAGGACAGAGGTCCCAGTCTATGAGGCTCATCTCTACCCACATTCTGGCCTCCTGGGAATGGATCCAGTCTGTTTGGGTTAGTTCCATCTCACTTCTACTTGGAGAATAACTCATGGTTTATAGATGTAGCTAAAAGAATCTTGCACTAAACTTGAAAGTCAAATTCTTTCCTGTCTTGAGTCTTAGTGTTTCTTTCAGGAAAATGGGTGAACTTCTGCCAGTTTTCCAGAAATGCTATGAAGACTCACTCAGTAATGGAAATAAAAAGAAAGGAAAATGTTTGTTATTGATAGCATGAATGTATGTGTATTCGGAGAGGAGAAGGAGAAGGAGGAGGAGGGCAAGAAATCAGAGTAGAGGTGGGGAGAGATGGTTGGATAGCTAGTCTCTGTGTTGTTAATATCATTGAACAAAGAGCATCATTAGCATTATTATCCTGGATTTCAGTCAAATGATCTCAGCTTAAATCCTGCCTCTGACACTTGCTTCCAGTGTGACCTTGGGCAAGTCACATGTGTAGTAAGTTAACCTCCCTGGCACTTGGTTTCCTCATCTATAAAAAGAAGGGGTTAGCCTAAAGGGCCTCTGACTCCCTTCTAGTTCTTTATGAACAATATTATTTATCGGGGAACAGAACCACAGGATAGGGAGTGGAGCTTAAGAAGTCACCTTCTCCAGTTTCTTAGAGAAGCATAGTGTCTCAAAGTGGATAGAGTGCTGAACCTGGAGCCTGGAAGACCTGCATTCAGAATTCTGCCTTAGCTTTGTGACCCTGAACAAGTCACTTACCTGCCCTCAGACTCAGTTTCCTCACCTGTAAAATGGGGGTGATAATAGCACCTACCTCCCACAGCTATTATGAGAGAAAATAAGATACTACATATAATGCTTTATAGAACTTAAAACACTATAAATGTGTAGGTATAGTAGGTATAGTAAGTAGGTATGGTAAGTGTAGTAGGTGCAGCAGTAGTAGCTAGCAGCTAGGTGGTGCAGTGGATAGAGAGCTGGACCTGTAGTCAAGAAGTTCATTTTCCTCGGTTCAAATCCAGCCTCAGACATTTACTAGCTAGCAATGTGACCCTGGGCAAGTCACTTAACCCTGTTTCCTCATCTGTCAAATGAACAGCAGAAGGAAATGGTAAATCTGTACAGTATCTTGGCCAAGAAGACCCCAAATAAGGTCATAAAGATTGAGATGGGACTGAGAAACAACTCAACACACAAGGAGCAGCAGCAGTGGTAGTACTAACCAGTCGTGTGACATTAGGCAAGGCACACATTTCCCTGAGTCTCAGTTTCTTCATCTGAAAAATGGGTCAATAGCACTTACCTGTCAATCAATCTGATAATGTGTATAAGGATAGATTTAGGGAGTGGTCTTGTGATTTTGTGGCATAGAGAACTCCCAGGTGGGGAAACTTCCAATACGTCAATGCAAATGGAGGGTTAGAGAGCTGCCCAGAGCATTGAGAGTTAAGGTTACTCACCCAGGGGCACACAGCCACAATGTATCAGAGGTGCCACTCTGCCTTTCTGGATATAAAGTATATGTAAAATGTCATTTTGTAAGCATTATATATACATATGTGTATGTGCATGAATATACATACATATATGCTGCTGTTCAGCCATTTTTCAGTCATGTCTGATTCTTTGGGACCCCATTTAGGACTTTCTTGGCAGAGATACTGGAATGGTTTGCCATTGCCTTCCCCAGATCATTTTTACAGATAAGGAAACTGAGGCAATCGGGGTTAAGTGATTTGCCCAGGGTCACACAGTTAATAAGTATATGAAACTGGATTAAAACTGAGAAAGATGGGTCTTCCTGACTCCAGACTTGGCACTCTATCCTCTGTACTACCTAGCTGCACAACACCCACTCCCCATATCTATCTATTTATATTTATATGTGTTATGTTGGTAGATATGCATATGCCTTTAAAGACCTTAAAGTGCTATGTATAAATTATTTTTGCCTCTAAGCAATATAATCCCAGACAAATTCCCCAGATTCTTGGTTACGCTCCTCCTTTCTGCCCTTCCTAGGGAAGGACAGGTCCCTGGCCACAGACAGTGAGCACATTATCATCACACCAGCCTGGCTGATTGAGTTCTTGCCCCTCTTGCCCAGAGAGAGACAAGCATCCCAATGCTGATCAGACACATTGTCCCAATGATCTCTGAGGGAGGCCAGCCCTGGCAGCTGCATCTAATGATTCCTCAGCCAAAACAGAGCCCTACTGGGAATGAGTTAGGGGCTAGGGAGTCATGGTAGAGTCAACATTCTGGTCCCTCTTTATTACTCACCCCCCATTGGCCATGTTCCCAAGGCTCTGGAAACCTGCTGCCCTAGCACCTGGAAGCCCAATCCTCACCCCCACCCTCTAGCCTTTCTCTCCCTGGGATGAGGGAAGAGATACACCAAGGTGACCCTGTCTCTCTATTCTCAGGTAGGGGGTGGATCATAAGCAATTAGCAAACAGTGGGGAGGAGAGGTACCCAGGGACATTTATTACAGATAGGGGACTGGCAGGGCTCAGCAGGTAGGCAGGCAGTGGAGGGAAAGGGAAAAAGAGGTAGGCAGTCTTACACAGTGCACCAGGCCTACCTCATGTCTAGAGATGATGGCCTCAATGTGCCTCTTTTTCAGGGCATAAGAAGGGGGTGATGAAGTACACATATGCCCAGGGGCCAAGAAGGAATGCAAGAATATATAGCCTATTGGCCCTTTCCCCTGAGAGAAGTGAGTAGCAGTGGCCTGGACTCAATCAATGAAGGGCAGTTCATTAAGCACCTACTACATACCACAAACTATGCCAGACTTTGGGGAGACAAAGTCAAAAATAAACCCTACAAAGTCTCCTGGTGAAGACTACACAGGTGTGAGTGTATGTATGTATGTATATAAAATATATTTAGAGAGGTGGTGAGCACAGTGAGGGTGTTAGAAGCTGGGGACATGAGGAAAGTTTTCTTATAGTAGGGGGTATTTGAGCTGAGCTGTGAGAGAAACTGGGGTTCTAAGTGGTCTAGGTTTCCCAGTAAGGGAGAGAGAGAAGCGTCTTGCTCAAATGTAATGGGGTATTTGAGGATGGATCATAGTATGGGTACCTTAGCCTGGGCATTCTCAGGTCTGTCACTTGCCTGCTCAATGGTCCTTGGAGCTCTGCTCTCTTCCTAACACTACCCAAGCCCATCTTTTTTCCATAAAACCCCTCCCATTCAGTCTTCACAAAGGTCTGATTCACCAAAGATCCTCTCCCTTTGTTAGCCTCCAAATGGACCATTTTCCATTAACCCCTAAGCCTCACTCCTTTGGGTGGCCTATCTGTTCAGTGCCACCTCCCTCTTCCCTGCCAGAGAGACTGGAACAACACAGGATCAGAGAAGGCTCTCCCTCAAACCCAGGCCTGCCTCAATCCCTTAACATCTCAGATTACCAGTGTTTTCTCCTCCAGAGGAAGGCACATGGTGTAATGTGGTGATATGACACGGCAGAAAGGAAAGGAGGCCCACCCACGAAAGCTGGAGAGAGTGGAAAGTGTTTGGAATCAAGATGTTCCATGTTCAGGGCTCAGCCTGTCCCAGGACCATGCTGGACTCCCTCTTCCTGCTATGACCTAAAGACTATTCTGTATGGAACTCTGGCAAAATCCCATTTCTGTCCTTCCTCTTCTCATTTTAGAGGTTCTTTAGTCCTATTCAGGATCTGGAAGTGATCTCAAAGTAATGGTTTAACCTACCCATTTTACTGAGGAGGAAATAGACCTTGAAAGGTCATGTGATTGCCCAAGGTCACATTGATAGTCTGGAGCAGAACTGAGATGGGAATCCACATCATCTGACTCCAAATTCAGCCTACTTTCCACACATCAGTTTCTTATGAACTGTGTACTATAGTTGTAATATTATGTCCATTTTAGAGATAAGGACATGAGGCTCAGAAAAGTGACATTACCATTCCATGATCATCCAGATATTGAGTTTTGTAGTTAGGATTTGAACCCAGGTCTCTCAGAATCATAGAAGTACAGAGTCTTCAAGTCAGAAGGGAACTCAGAGGCCATCTAACTCAACCCACTCATGAATAAGAATCCCGTCTCCAACATCTCTGGCAAGTCATCATCTCTATCAACTTTGGCTTGAAGTCAAGCACTGAAAAGTAACCCACTCATCAGATCCTACATCCAGAGCTGAAAGAGGCCTTAGAGGTCATCTGATCTGACCCCCTCATTTTACAGATGAGAAACTGAGGTCCAGAGGAGATAAAGTGACTTATCCAACGTCAAGCCAGTCAGAAGTCTCACAGGAAGAACTTGAATCCAGGTCTTCTGACTCTAGAGCCAATGCTCTTTCCACGGGGTCTCCCTACCTTCTAGACCTTTCCCCTCTGTAGCTTTTACCCATTGCTCTACCTTCAGGGGTCCAACAGAATAAGCATAATAGGGTCAGCTGGGTGACACAAGTCAAGTCAACAACTGACAAAGTCCCATTGCAACCTTTTGTTTACTGGGAGGAGGGGTGTATGGTTCATTTTGGGGGGGGGATCAAGGTTCTTAATTTACTCTGCAGATTTTACAAGTATGACTCATAGATCTTTATTCGAGTGATTGACAAAAAAATTTTTTACAAGAAAATTGAAGGATAAACCCCTGAGGCAATCTACCAGAGACCACCTTCCAGGGTGGAATGAAGCTATTCATGACTGGAGTTTTGGTCAGATCTGTCCACTCAACCCCTTCCCAAACCACTTAACTACTACTAGCCATCCCAACATTTAACTCAGCATCTTAGCTCTCTACCTTGTCCAAAATAAAAACAGTGACTTCAACAAATGATTTGCCAGAAAAAGGATAAAGTGTGTCAACAGCATCCCTCTGATCTCCATTGTGGTGAAGAAGAGTCCAATGACAAATATCACTTCAATTTCTGCCTCCATTGGTCTTCACTCAAAAGGCAGCCATGTTGTTTCCCTGATCTGGTTTCTAGACTTTCTCACACAAGTCTATTAATTTGCAGTCCTATTCTATCCAGCTCAGTTCCTTAATTGGTTGATACCTAGAAGGACAACTTATCTCCATGCATTGAGGGTTTCTAATTTATGCATCTGTATGTAGACTCCGAGCCCACAGGATGATCGCTGTCTCCTTTCTGAGATTTTTGTCTCTGGTGGTTGGGGGGGGGCATCTCTATTGCTATCCTTCTTTCTATGTTATTCTGCAGCTACTCTCTAGGTATCTAGATTTGCAGAGATAGTATAGAGAGAGAATTTTCTCCCTCATCCTTTTTCAATTTAAACCCTTTTGATTATATTTGTAAAGCCCTGACATACTTTTCTTTTCTTTTCTGTTCTTCTCTCCTCTTTTCATTTTACCAGTCTTTATTAGGTCTACTCCACAGGTGGGGAACCTACAGCCACAAGTGGCCACGAGGTCATAGGTTCCTCACCTCCGGTCTATTCCATTCTTGACCAAGAGTCCTTTGATTCCCTAACTGTAGGAGCTTTTCAACCACACATCAAGCTGCCTCTCAGAATCCTAGGCCATATACACAACGCTGCCATTCATAGAATTATTGAATTCTATTATCGAATTCCTAAACTAGAAGGAAACTTAGAGATTATCTCATCTTTTGTTTTTGTTTGGTTTTTTTTTTTTAACTTGACTTTTGATTTCATTGTCAGTGAAGAAACTCAGAAAGTTTGTGACTTGCCCGGGTCACACTACCAGTGTGTGCCAATGGATAGAGATTTAACCCTGAAGTCAGGAATATCTGAGTTTGAATTCTGCCCTCAAATACTTCCTAGCTATGTGGCCATGGGCAAGTCACTTAAACTCTCTCAGTCTCAGTTTCCTAACCTATCAAATGGGGATAATGATGGCCACTCCCTTCCAGAGTTGTTGTGAGAATAAAATGATATAATATTTATAACATTATTTGCAAAGTGCTAACTAGTAGTAGTAGTAGTATTTGTAGTAGTGGTGGTGGTGGTAGTAGTAGTAGTAGCAGAGGTAAGACTTGAACTCAGGTCTTCCTGACTTCTAGTCTAGCTCTTTATCCAATATCCCACAATGTCTCCCTCTAACTCTTTTATTATACAGAGAATGAGACTAAGGCCCAGAGTAGACTTAATGTCAAACAGCAAGTAAATGACAGAGACAAGATTTTAACCTAGACTATCAAACTCCAAATCCAGTTCTCTTTCCACTGAACTTGCTACTTCAGATGCTAGGGCATCTTCCTTGTTGCCCAGTGACAACCCTTAGGAGGGCTTGGGAAAAGCCTATGGAGGGAGCAATGAAGTTGTAGATTCTGGAAGATCACTAGGATTTGGGTATGGGGGAGTGTTAGTGTGAAGGGCAGAGTGTGAGTGGGAGGGATGGACAGAGCTGGCAAAGCTTCCCAACCTCCACAAGCCTAGTGTGGAGTTCCTCCCTCAGGACCACATGGTTTCCTGGTCACTTTACTAAAGCCTCTTCTCTCTGCCAGCCCCCCAGGGCCTTTGATTCAATCATCTCAGGAGCAGGAAAAAAAAAAAAAGATTAAACTAGTAATGCTCTAACATCCTCCCCACCCCCACTCTCCCCTCCCATTACACCCCTGCTCTCTCCCCTCCATTACTGAATCTTTAATGGGCCTTTACAATAAGGCTTCTTTCTGAACTGCAGTCCTGGGAATCTTTTCCCCAAGGAGGGCAGAGGGCAAGGAACAGCTAATCTCCTTCCCTCTGCCCCCATTAAACCTCATTCTCAATGGTGACTCTTCTGGTCCTAGATTGGAGGATAGTCCTCAGACTGAGATTAAGGACAAGTCTCCCTAGGCCTGAGAGATGAATCCCACTACCTATAGATTCCCACTAGGGCAGCCAGTCGTTAAGATGGGGTCAGCAAGGGCATAGGAACCAGACCCTAATTAACCCAGCAGTGGAGATTCAGGAGCTCAGGGACCTTCTTATTCCCCCTTCAACTCCATTTCTAACTGTCAAGGCCAAAATGCTCCTACCTTGGCTATTTTAGTTAGCTTCTCCCATGGAGGAAACTGAGGCCCAGGAAAGAAAGCAGCTCACTTAGTGTCATCCAGTATCCACGCACTGGAAGATCACTTACATGGCTAGAGGCAGTCCATTCTACTTTGGGACACTGTTAATTGGGAGCAAATTGTGCCCATTTTGAGTAAAAAATCTGTCTTTTTGGACCTTCCACCAATTACTTTAGAGCCAAGCAGCCTAAGTCCTATTTTCTCTTCTATTTGGTAACCCTTTGGATGCTTGAAGAAACCAATCAGTCAGGGTCTCTCTACCCCTACCCCTTTCTCTCCCTCTTCAAGTCTTTACTTTCCTTGGTTAAACATTCCCCATAGAGACTCAGCTCCTTGGGGAAATAGAAGGATACATGGTATACCCAGAATAATTCATGACCCCATTTAGTGTTTTCTTGGCAAACATACTGAGTTGGCTTGCCATTTCCTTCTCCACCTCATTTGACAGTTGAGGAAACTGAGGCAGTGTTAAAAGACTTTACCAGGGTCACACAGCTAGTTAGTATCTGAGGCCAGATTTTAACTCAGGAAGATGAGGCTTCCTGATTCCAGGTCCAGAACACTATCCACTGCACCATCTAGATGGATATTATATGATAAGTAAAGAGAAATGTAGGAGTTAATCTAGGAAGAGAAGAGAAGAGAGGAAAGAGAGAAGAGGAAGGGAAGGGAAGGGGAGGGGAGGGGAGAAAAGGGAAGGGGAAGGGAGGAAAAGGAGAAGAGGGAGAAGTGGGGAGGGGTAAAAGGGGAAGGGAAGGAAAGGGGGAAGGATTGGTGAGGGGAAGGAAGGAGTGGGGAGGAGAGGGTAGAGGAAAGGAGGAGAGAAGAGAGGAAGGCAATGCAATCAAGAGGAAGGAGCACTTTGCAGACCAGAAAAAATATTAAGTACAAAGAATCAGACATGTTAGCAAGCTAACTAAGCAGATTACCATAGCAGTGACTCTAGATAGGGTCTTCATAAAAGACAGATGAGGTTGGAGAGGAGAGAGAAGAAAAGCAGGCTGAGGAGGTACCAAGGAAGGTTCTCAAGGGCCAGCCTGGGGAATTTGTATTTGAAAGAGTGGGTAATAGGGAGCCACAGATGATTGTTTAGGGAGGGCAGTATTGAGGCCAGTGCTCTGAGACCTTGGAGCTAGTATCTGCAGATCTCCCTCATTTTGATGTATTTTCTATTGAGCCACCTCATATTTACCAGAAGCTAGTCAGCAGTCTAATCACTACAGGATCTGGAGGTGGGAAAGGTTTGGAGGGAGTGTGACAGTGCCATTTAGCAATGTCAAGCTAGGCTGTGAGTAGAAAACAGAATCTAAGACTGCAGAATGTCAGGGCTAGACAGGACCTTGAGACATTGTTGCATTCAGCTTCCTGGAGGAAGTCCAAGCTCTAGAGCAGACAGGAGACTAGCTCAAGGCGCCCAAGGGCATTTAATGGGGCAGGCAAATTAGAACCCAGGTGTGTTGACACTGCCAGTGCCATACTCTTTGCACAATTATATACCACCTCCCATTTCTGTTCACCCAGTCTCTGTGCTAAGACTGAAGAATATTCTAAAAACGCGATCCCAGCCATCTTCCCCATACCTCATGTGGCTCCCCTGGGGAAAGAGACAAATGTCATTCCTCATTACCATTCCTTTCCCAAGGTCACACAGCAGTTCAGCCTCTCCTTACCTATAATTCCTAGCACTGGGCAATCCTACTTCCTTCTTTCTTGGCAGGAGAGAATTGATATCAGGGAGAATAGTGCCAAGTGGAAGGGGAGAGGCAGCTGGAATGGAGAAGGTCAGGGGCAGCTGGCACCAGGAGGACCTATTGCCAGCACAAACCAGGCAGGGGAACATGGATTGAAATCTCAGGGTCTGGGGGAGTTGGAGCCAAATGACAGCGGCTGAGCCTGGTGGTTAATTTCATTGTTGCTTATCTTTGATGAGAGGGTATATTGCATCTCCATTCTGGCTCCTGCATTCTCTGGAAGTGTGGGTAAAGAGAAAGCCCCAGGCGGGAAGGGGGCCAGCCCTCCTAGCCAAATCCCAGGCCTTTTCCTTGTCTGTCTTCCAATGGGCTTGCTCTCAAGAGCTGAGGAGCCCACACCCCCTTCTGTCTCTGATGATACGGTCAGCCTTTGCTGGCTTCATTTCATATGTTTGGTGGTAGCTGTGGGCTGAACAGAACAATTCAAAAGAACCCTAAGCTGGGAGTCAGAGGTTAGGTTCAAATCTCAGCTATTATTACCTCTTTAGCCAAAGAAGAGCCATATGGATTTAGCAGAATAATTGTTGGACTTGAATATTGACTCTGCTACTTTCCACCTGGGTGCCCTAGAGAAAGTCACTTAATCTCACTATGCCTCAGTTTCTCATCCATAAAAGAAGGTGTTTGACTAGATAGCCCCTGAGGTTCTTTCCAGTTCTAGAGCTTGGATCTTTCTATGCTTCCATCCCTGTGGAGCTCCTAAGAACTATAGAGTCTCTCCATAGGACTTGTAGCCCAAAGCTCCTATATGTGTTATCTTCCCTGCCCCCAACTCCTGCCTTTAGGCAAGATGTGAGTTCCTGGAAGGGAAGAGCTATCTCTACTTTCCTATTCATCTCATTAGCTCTTAGCCAAGTGATTTGTACATATCTGGCATTTAATAAATTGTCATTCATTCATTCAGTTTTCTCATCTGTCAAATGATAGAATTGGACTAGATGACCTCTGGGACCCTTCTAGTTCTAAATCTATGATCTTATTACAAGGGGTGAGACTGTTGGCTTCTCTGTCTTTACCACAGTTCTCCAGACCCTCTATTAAGGCTCTATGCTTCTCCTGAGGTCAACATGGCAAAGGGGGCCTGATGTCCAGAGATGGAGAAATGCAGTCTATTTCTCATCCTTCTTTCCTCCTCTGTGGATGTCCCCCAAAGGGGACACTATTACAGTTGGTCTAAACCCATACCTTGCTGAGAACTGGGGTGTGCTGGAGCCAGATTCAACCAATGCTTGAGAGCTGGAAGTTAAATTTGCAGTGTGAGCATTTACACTTCAGAGATCAGTAAATGCTGTGAATCAAGGATTGACTTATTGTTTTGTGAATTGTCTACACTTGAGAAAGTAATGGAGAAGATGTTACAGATAAAACTAACAATCATGTTGTGAGTACCTTATTTTTTCTGAAGAGCAGGCTGTTAAACCTTTACCAGCATACTCACTGCTTTTGAAGGTCATGAAATACCAGACTTAGAAGAGAGCTAAGAAGTTATCTGCTCAGATTTAAAGTCAGAAGGAACCTTAGAAGTCATCAAGGGCAACCCCATTCATTTTACAGATGAGGAAACTGAGGCCCAAGGAGTCTAAGTCACACAGCTAGTAAGAACTTGGATTTGAACCTAGGTCCTCTGACTCCAAGACCACTGCAGTCTGCACTGTACCAGTCTGCCTCATCATTTGACCGAAGGGACTGAATCTCAAAGAAATTAAGTGGTTATGGGTTTTGAGTGACAGATCAGGGCTGTTACCAGAAGCTTTTTGTCCCCAAACTCATTCAAAGGAGATGGAGAACAAGTAAGGCAAAATCCTTTTGACTAGAGTCTAGAATTCCTGAGTCCCAACCTGCTCCCATCCAAGGAGCTCCCCTCTGCTGAACACCTGGACCAAAGCCTCCCCCAAGACCCCCAGGAGAAAACAACGGCCTGTCATGCCTCACAACCCACTGTCAGGCACTTGGGGCATTGGCTATAATGGGAAGTGACAGGGAAAATCTTAAGCTGCACAGCCCTGATTAAAGCCAAAGCAAAAGAAAGGAACCAGCCAGCTCCTGAAGCTGATGGGAAACATCCCCAATTGCCCTCCTTATGCAGCTGATATGACTTACCTATATTAGCAAATCATTAGCATCCTTTCTCTCTGCCTCCTTCCTCCAAGAATTTAGTATGAAATCAAGTTCAGCAGTCCAGGGAACTGGATTTGGAATCAGGAAGGTCTAGGTTTGAATCCTTCCTCTGACACTTACTAGTTGTGTTATACTGGGCAAATCAGTGATGATGATGATAATGATGATTATAACTTGTGTTTTAAGGTTTACAAAGTTCTTTAATTGCACTATCATTTGACTTTTTAAAATTAAGCTTTATTTTTTCAATTATCAAGCATTTACCTCATATAAGCCCCACAACACCCCTATGAAATAAGTACTACAGTTATTTTTAATCCTACTTTACAGATTAGTAAACTAAGGCTGAGAGAGGTTAAATGACTTGCCTAGGGTCACATAGCCAAGGAAGTATCTGAGGCAGGATTTGAATGCAGACCTTCCTGCTCCAAGGCCAATACTCTATTCACTGTGCTACCTAGCCACTACTTAACCCTTCTGGGCCTCGTTTTCCTCATCTATAAATTGAGGGAACTTGTCTAGATCTGTGATCCTAGTATACTAAGATTCTATGACACATACACATCCCAGAGCCAAAACAAGAGGAAGAAAAAAAAATGTTGTATCTTTCATTCTCACGAAATCCAGAGAAGAGAGAAGTGAAAGGGAAGGGAGAGGAGGGGAGGGAAGGGGAGAAGTTTTCTAAACTGATAGAGGAGGAAGTACCTTCTGTATAATGCTATACCTACTACCACAAGAACAGGGCAGATAGGAGAATAAATTTGTCCAGAACTCTACTATCTGGCCTTCTAAATTTTCTGCCCTGGTAAAAGGTGCATTTAAGTTTACCTAGTTATAACTGTATACCTGGGGAAACAAAGCAAAAGAAAGCCTTACCCAGAAAGCCTGACTCCCACCTCCTACTGGGCCTCCTAGGATGACTGCATGTTTACTTCTTTTTAGAATATCCATTTTTTTCCGTAGCAAGACCGATTCCCCAGATGCTGAAAGACCCTCTAGAGATTTCATGATTTCTCCCCCTGCTTCTAGATGAGACTGTTTGAGACATTCCAGAAAGTTCTTCTGTAGCATCCTCCAGGTAACCTGTCCCAGATGTCTCATAGCCCTCATGGGACATCTCATCTATCATCTTTTCCCCAAGGTGCTTTGTTCACAGAGAAGTTCTCCCAGTGCAGGACTGTGACAAACATCAGATAAAAGCCACTGAGTGGAAGACGCACAATTTGCTGGATGGATGGGGAAATAATAATCCACAAACTCAAGGGAGATAAAATTATATTTGAATGGAGTTAAATTATTAATTAGCACCTTAAAAAAAAAGCCTGCCACCACCTGGTCTTAAGTCTGGGAAGGAGTCTTTCAGAAGGTGAAGGAATCAGGCAAAACATCTTAACAGTTCACCTCAACTGACTCTTGGGGAATTGTGGAGAGAGGTGCACTCCTTCTCCCCAATGCCTGAATCCAACTAGTCTCAGCTGTCTTTTGCCCTTGACAGACCAACCCTCTCCTAGAAGGAATACCAAAATAAGTTAGGTAGGCACGATGATTTCAGACCTATAGGAAATTGCCAATGAAGAAACTCCCTCTAGCAGGAAGGTCAGCACCTTCTAGGCAACTTAGTCTTAGAATGTTGCTTAGAGCTCTGAGATGTAAAGTAGCTTGTTGAGGGTAACACAGCTATTGTGTGTCAAAGAAAAGTCAAGAACCCAAGCCTTCCTATCGCCAAGGCCAGTTCTCTATACATTATAGCACACTGCCTTTAGGGGTATAGGTTAGAGGTCCTTAACATTTTTTGTGTTCTGGACTTCTTTGGCAGTCTGGTGAAGCCTATGAATCCCTTCCAAGAACCATGTTTTTAAAGACATAAAAATAAAATACACAGGATTATGAATGGAAAAAAATGTACTGAATTCAGATTGTTTTTTCCCCATCTAGGTTCATAAACCACTTGAAATCTCAGGTTAAGAACCCCTGGCTTAGAGAGAGGGGAGCCTACTATTGGGTTCCACTTGACTCCTGAGGATATGGAGGAACTTTCCCACTGGCATTCAAGGGAGAGGAAGGCTCCCAGAAAAGAGTTCAACTCTCCCAACTTTCAATCATGAGTCATTTTTGAAACAGGACCCAGTCACTGGGAACTAACCAGGAGCTCTCTTTATCATCCCAGTAAGAAGGAAGTCCCTCATCAAAGAGCCAGTGTACATTCAGAACCATGGGCCCAATCCAACCCCAATCCAACAAAATGGAGTTTCTCTGATCATTCCTGATTCGGAAAAAAAACAAAACAAACAAACAAACAAAAAACCACATCGGGTAGATGGAGTTGTCTTTACTCTGAATCCTGACCCATTTCCAGATCAAGAGCCAGATCACTAGAACTCCCCATTCCCTCCCCCACACTTTCACCCTGCCCTGCTCATCCTCAGACACAATCATTTATTAAGCACCTATTCAGTCAGAAGATGTGGGTTCAAAACCTAACTCTGCCATTTACTAAAGACATGACTTTTGGCAAGTCCTGCAATTGTGTTCCAGCATCCACCAGACACTAGGAGAGATATAGAAAGAGGTCTAAGGCATGACACCTGCCCTCAAGGGGCTTATAATTGAATTACCTAATTAGAGACTTGACTCTGGAAAACAATGGTTGAAAATTGAAAACTCTTGCTCTGATACTGTACTTGAAAATGCAAATGAAATTGCTAGAGTGTTTTTAATAGGTGATTCTCGTTTCAGGAACAGGTTGAACTTGATGGCATCTGAGATCCATTCCAACTGTGAGGTTCCAATTCTCCATTTGAGCATCTCTTGGTCAAGCAGAAGCCTGAATGTCAGCTGCCAGAAGAGATATCACTGCATTAACATCCTCACTACATGGACCCTGTGCTGAGATAAACCCAGCCCCCCCAACCAGGCCAATCCCCCACATCTGGCCTGGCCCAGCCTCAGGTCTGTCAGCACCTGAATAATTGATGACCCATTGAGCCACCCCCCATAACCCTAAAGCAACTTTCAGGAGGCCAAAGCAGAAGGGAGGACAGTGTCCAAGGCTATTGGGGAGTGAGGAATGGACTGCGGTGGGGTTTTGAGAGGCACTAAAAGCTGGGAAGGGAGGAATAAACGAGATCAGTAAATTATTCAGTCCCAGCAATTGCTGATGCAGGCTGGGGTGAAGTGAAGGAGGGGTGAAGGGATGGAGAAAGGCAATTTGGCAAGTCTGATGTCACCACAAGCCAATCCTGGGGTGGCAAGAGTCAATAGGTCCAGAACCCTCTAGTGAGCACCCACATGATGGTTTTTAGGATGCATATTGGGGAGGGGGTTGCAATGAAGAAGCATCAGAAAATTTAGAGATTTTCTAAGCCAAATCCCCCCCCCCGAAAGATAATAATAAAATCAATGATGATGATTGACATTTGTTCTTTTAACTTATGTGGTGCCTTAAGTTTTGCTAGGTACTTTACAACAAGAATGATTCAGTGGAAGGAAGAAGAATAAGGACCAATGGAACTGATTTTGTATCCCTGCTCTGTTACTTACTAGCTAGGTAACCAGACAAGTTACTTGATCCCACTTGCCTTCAGTTTATTCATTTGTAAAATGAAGGGACCGGAGTAGCTCTAAATCGACAATCCCTTGATGCTCGTGACCAACCCGGGAAGGAGGTGCCCCAATTATCCCCATTATCCCCATTATTCCCATTTTGCAGAGAAGGAAACAGAAGCTCAGAGAGGCTAAGGGATTTGCCCACGGTTACAAGGCTAGCAAGTGTCAGCAATGGGACTCGAGCTTGTGTCTTCCTGCTCTAAATCCAGCACTCCTTCTACACCCATACAGTGCCTTCAGATGAGGCAGCCATCTGGGGAGTGACAGCACTCACTCAATGAGGGCAGAACAGCCAATCAAGACTTTGGGGCCACTACCTATTTGTTACTGGAACATAGTAGGTGTTTAATAAATGTTTTTGGATTGAATCGAATGTGAAAATGGCAACCATCCCACCCCACCCCCTTAATGTGAGCTCTCGGGCAGGGAGCTACTGGAGAAACATGAAGCAAAGCATGGGCTCCAAGCCCGGATTGCACTCCCCTGTGGGTGAATTCAAAACCATCTGGGATAGTCAAGATGGGGAAAAGAGGACAGAGACTGGCAGGCAGATGCAGTGCCTCACAAGGAAGCCAGCTGCCCTGGCGCAATAAGAACACAGTCCAGTGTTTGGTCTCAACTTGACAGGTTCAGGAGCTTAATCTTATCCCTTCAACCAGGAATAATCAGGTCAGAGGATGATAGATTTAAAGCTGGAAGGGACCTAGTTTGTCTTGACCAAGCCCTTCATTTTACAGATAGGGAAGAGCTTCATGGAAAAGAGACATGATTTGTCCAGCTTCAACATTGTAGCGGGTGACAGGGCCAGGATTCAAACCCACAACCTCTGACTCCAAGAGAATTTTTCTCCATTGCACCATAATGACTCATGCAAGCCAGAAACTGACCTACAATCGGAGAAATAGTTTATTCATCTACAGTGGGGGTAGGAAATAGACCTTTCCAATCACTAAAATACTCTTGTCCACTATTCAGTATGCCTCCTTGCTGGAATCAAGGTACCTGGGAAATGGTATCTGGCTGCTTGGTGAGCACGGAATTAGTAGACAGATGGACCTGAAAGCTTTCTCCTCAAGGCTGGTTCCTGGAGAAGCACTTCTGGATGACTAGAGCCAACTGTAAACTGTAAACTTCCTCATGAATGGAAGACTTGTGGCAGCCAGATAATGTGCCCTTGAAGAGGACTGAAGAAATGTCCTCCCTTCTGCTGTCTCTTGTGCCTGGACTCCACGCAGTGGCCACCCTCTTGTGAAGACAGAATGACCTCTGAGGTGTTCTGACAAAGCCCATCCCTGCTTGGCTTATTTTACATTAGTTATGTTTTGAATTCCTTGGAAGGATTTGGAAAACTTCTGGGTCTCATCACCAATGCCTTCACAAGCCATCCTAGAGCATGACATCTCTTGACCATGTCCTCAGCTTCAAGAGCCCCTATCCACATAGGACTTGTATTCAGGAGTGTGCTGGTAATCAGTGAGCAACCAGGTCTCTGGGGGAAAAAATGTACACAAGACAGTTTACATTTAATGGATTATTATGGTTTTCTTTATCACTTTTCTAAAACTCTACTTTCAACAACACCTCAAGTCCTGATTTGTAGCATTTTCTGACTCCTGAGCTATGAATGCTCACGCTGAAAATTCAGCGATAGTCTTTAGCGCTAGTCTGAGCTGGATCCAACAGACCCCATATTGTATCCTTCTATCCTTATGGCATAGGCCAGCTAAGTGGTGCAGTGGATAGTGCTGGGCCAAGAATCAGGCAGCCTCGTTTTCTTTCTTTCTTTTTTTTTTTTTTTGCTTTTTAGAGGGCAGTTGGGGTGAAGTGACTTGCCCAAGGTCACACAGCTAGTTTCAGCATCATTTTCTTGAGTTCAAATCTGGCCCCAGTCACTTACTAGCTTTGTGACCCTGGATAAGTCACTTCACCCTGTTGGCCTCAGTAAAATGAGCTGGAGAAGGAAATGGCAAACCTCTCTAGTATCTCTGTTAAGAAAACCCCAAATGGGGTCATGAAGAGTTAGACATGACTGAAATAATGAACAACAAATCTATATGGTATAGTGGATAGTGTGCTGATCATTGAGTTGAATAAGAATGACAGAAGTTGAATGATAACCCTTATACGTCCCAGTTGGTGGGTCTGGCTAAGTCATTTTACCTCATTTGTAAAAGGAAGTTGTACCTGGCCTCTGGGTCCCCTTCTAGCTCTGAATAGGATCCTGTATTTTCTTATGTCCACCATAGAATCACATAGAATTTGAGTTGGAAGGGACCTCAGAGGACATTTGGGTAAAATTCTACTTGAAGTAAGGTACTTCTCACATTCCAAATAAGAGTACTAAAAAAAGTGACCTCCACTCTCCTGTACATCCTTTCCTCATAAGGAGAAGGAAGAGGAGAAGGAGGAGGAAGAGGAAGAGGAAGAAGAGGAGGAGGAGGAAAAGAGGGAGGAGGAGGAGAAGAAGGAGGAGGAGAACAACCCTCCTTTCTTTGCAGAGGTGGGACACTATGGGTGTGGAATATTATTACATCTACTGTCACACTCCATTGATTGTAGCTCTTGAGCTAGAAGGGATCTCAGAGTCCCTCTATTCCTATCCTTTCATTTTATCATTAGAAAACCAAGGTGACACAGGTAGTAAGTGTCAGAAGCAGAACTTGAACTCTGATTTTACGGCTCCAGGGAATATACTAGTTGCTTTTGCTAAATTCATTTTTTCTTTTTTTATACTTTGTTATTTGTTCTTTTTTTTAATTCTTTGCTCTTTTTTTTATTCTTTGTCACAAAGAATGGCTCATTGGAGTAGGAGAAATTAATAAAATCACAAGTGAAGGTAATGTAAAAATGTGTGTGTGTGTGTGTGTGTGTGTGTGTGTGTGTGTGTCTGTGTGATGGGAAAAGTAAAATAGTGTAATGAACAAAGACTGGGACTTTTTTGCAAAAGACCTGCTTGCAAATTCTGACTCTGGTACTAAATAGCTGTGTGACCTTGGGTAAGTGACTTAACCTTCCTTATTCTTCCTGTGCAAAATGAGAGGGTTTCACTAGATGATCTGTAAGAGTCCTTCATGCCCTAACTCCTCTAACCCAAAGATAATGGCTTAGTGTGAGGCTGCCAAGACCCCTAGGATGCCTGCACCCATCCCCCGGATGCTACAATATGAAATGGAATGATGAAGGCCTCTGGGAGCATTCCCCACCAGAAAAGGCAAACAGGGCAGAGTCCCTCTCAGGCTCCCTGCCATTAGGGAAGAGGGGTTCATCAAGGCCTGTCACTGCCCAGAGGAACCTCCAAACCTGAGGTATGCCAGCCATCACAACGCATGATGGTCTCCTGCCTGCACCTTAGCCTGACATTTCCACTCCTGGGAACCTGCCTCCTTGGTCTCAGAGGCCACCAAGGCGACCTAACCCCAAACTCTACAATATTTCTTAAGACATGGTTATTTAAGGGGTGGCTAGGTGGTGCAGTTAATAGAGCATGGGCCCTAGAGTCAGGAGGACCTAAGTTCAAATCTGGCCTAAGACACTTTACACAAAAACTAGCTATGTGGCCTTGAGCAAGTCACTTAACCCCAATTGCCCCCCCAAAAAGCAAAACAAAAAGATATCATTATTCAACCCCCAAGAATGCAGAACCTGCTCCTTCCTGTAGCCAGCCTGGACTTACCTCTCTGAAATGGCCACTTCTTGTTCCTAGGGAGGAAGTCTGGCACAACAGAGAGAAACACAAACTCTCCTGCTGGCCCATGGAGTCCTGGAAGCTAAGATCAGACCTAGCTATGTCATATGCTACCATTCATATGTAAGCTCCTTGAGGGCAGGAACTGTTTTGCTTATTGTATTGATATCCACAGGGTTCAGCACAGGGCTTGGCACAATACTAAATATTTAATTAATGTTGGGTCTATCCATCTATGTATCTGTCTCTGTTTCCATCTGTCTGTGTGTCTGTCTATCTATATCTAGTAAGCTAGCTAGCTATATCTGTCTCTATCTACCAATTTGTATATCTGTCTGTCTCTGTCTCTATCTAGCTATCTCTCTGTCTTTCTTTGTCCATCTATCTGTGTGTTTATCTATCTATCTATGTCTTCATCTATCTACCATCTATCTATATCTGTCTCTGTCTCTGTCTTTATCTGTCTGAATCTGTCTCTCTCTCTTTATGTCTGTCTGTATCTGTCTATCTGTCTCTATCAATCTTTTTGTCTGTATCTAACCATTCATCTGTCTCTGTCTCTACCTAGCTCTATTCATATCTATCTATTTACTGTATTATCTATGCATTCTCTGTGTTTGTGTGTCTGTCTGTCTGTCTCTTCCCCAATCTATCAATCACCCATATGGCTTTGCACAAAACACTTGGCCTCCATCTGCCTATTGGGTTATTTCTAAAGTGTGAAAGTCAGAGGGATGGCCACAAGGTCCCTTCCAACTCTGTGTCTGTGATGTGAGTTCTTCCCTCTGGGACAAGGCAGAACAAGTTTTACTGTTCCTCATAAGCTCCTTCAGGACAAGGGACTGTCTTACTTCCTTCTTTGTGTATCCCAGGCCTCAGCAAAATGCTTGGCCCATAGCAAACACTTAGCCATCTCTGCATCCATCTGTCTTCAGAACCTTGGACAAGTCACTCCAACACTTCTCTGGACTTAGGTGGCCTCATCTGTAAAGTAAGAAGGTTATGCTAAATGATCTCTGCGATTCCTTTCAGCTCTGGATCCATGGTGCTATCTGTGATCATGACGTTTAATTCTGTGTTCCGTGACCAGGTAGGACAAACCTAATCCCTCTTCCACACAACAGTTCTTTGGATAGTTGAGCACAGCCATCATGCACACACCCCTTCCTCCATCACCACCACCTAGTTCTCTTCTTAAGTATAAACATCCCTAGTGCCTTCAGATAACCATCACACAGCACACACCCAGTCCGCCTTTACGGAGTCTTCAGTTTACCATTGTCCTTTCTAAACCACAGTGCTTGGCATTGAATCCAATGCCCCAGATGTGCTCTGCGCAGGAGAGAGGACACTCTCTCTTTCTGGTACACTGCATCTCTGAGTGCATTAACTGACCACTCCTGCTGACCTCTTCTTCCTCCACCGTTCCAAGCCCCTATGTGGCTCAGGGCCTGCCTCATGGAACCCTGCCAGGGCAAGGCAGCGGAGGGCTCTGAGCACTGGGTAGCTGCCTAAGTGCTAGGTAATAAATAAATGATTTTTGCCACCCACTAATGCTCCCAAAGGGCTAGACTCTCCTGAGGGGGAGGGGCTTTCTAAATAGGGTGAGTTATTATTATAACTCATGCAGCCTCTCAGTCTAGTCAAATATTGAACCTCACACATCCTTAATGGTCTGGGGGGAGGAGAGTGGGGGAAGGAACCAGGAAGCCCCAAGGGCAAGAGGCCTTGCTGGCAGGATTCAGAACAGTCAAAGCAGAGATTCCAAACTGGTCTCAAAGCCACCAGTTCCACCTCTAATACATACCGGCAGCGTGATCTTGGATAAGTCACTTAACTGAACTTCCCCAGTGCTCTCAGAAACACTGCAAAATTATAAATGACAGAGAACATGCTGGCCTACATTGGTAGATGGAGTTTCCTCAACTGGAAATTCCCCCCAAAAATTAAATTACAAGTCCAATTTTAATCCCCATAGTAGAAAGGTTACTGGGTCTAGAATGAGAGATTCTAAGTTCAAATCCTGTTTTTCTTACTACTGTGTACTAACTTTATTCAAGTAATGTCCACTCTCTGGAACTAGGTATCTTCCTCTGTGAAATGAGAGGATTGACTTAAACCTCGAAAGTCTCTGCTAGTTAAAAAACACGACATCCTCCAAGCTAGCAAGGACCCTTTCATTCCATTTTGCAGAATGTAAGTCTTTTCTGTCCTTGTATCTACAGTGTCTGACACAAAGTAGGCCCTTACCAAGTAATGATTGATTGATTGATTGAATGTTGATAGAAAAACATGACCCAGAGGAACTCAGCCATACCCTGAGGTATCACTTTCGTTTCCTGGCAAACTTGGAATAAAAAAACACAGCCGGTCCTCCCTCCACTCCCTGGCTCATCCACCCCCTGGCCCATTCATCCCCTCATGCTCACCCCCACCCAGTGAACCGTATTAAGAGCTCACTGAATTGCTGACCCACCCCTGGGAGGGCTGGACAGGGGCTGATGAGCTGAGGTGGATCTCCAAAGGTGGAAGTACCCAGATCTGCTTCTTCTTCTTCTGCCTCTGCGCCAGAATGGCGGCCCCACTTACCAAGGCCAGGTTATTCTTGGCCCTCATGATGAAGTGAGCCAGCCCTTGCCTTTGTCGGTTAGTGGTTTGATTCTTGATTGTTTTGCTGGTGGAGCTAACAGATGCTGCTGTCTCTGCAGTTCCCTGAATTAGTGGGGCTGTTCATCGGCCCATTTAAAAAGTAAATCCAATTTGCTGAAAGAACGATCCCCCTCCTTCCCCCAGACACATATTCACACACAAACTCCACGAAGCTCCCAGGTTTGATGGGGTTGACACAGATCAGTTTTTCCAAACCTCTGTCCAGAACCGTAACTAGGGCAAGACAGGTAGGATTTTGCACTAGGCACTAATATCTTAGTGAGATGAGTTTCCTTTTCACTTTGGTCCAGAGACCAAATCCTCTTCTATCGTGTGTCCCTTAATGAGAGTGGGGGAAGAGAGTTAGGCCTTAAGATACAGTTGCTAAGGGAAGAGGATGCAGCTTTCCTCTTTTCCCTCCCCCCCCCATTACTATACCAACAATTAAATTCTCTCCCCTAGGACCTAACTCCATGCCCGCCCTTCCAAACCCTTGTGGAATCAGAGGCCAGACATTTAGCAGAGAGCACAGAGGGATAGAAACCCCTCCCCCTATGCCTCAAACAATTGATCTGAGCCCCTGTGGCAGAATTCCTAGTTATGATTCTGCCTCCAGTCCCAGGCAAGCCCCTATTCATTAAGCTAGAATTAATCTAATTCAACCCCTTTATTTTACAAAGGTGAAAACCAAGGCTCAGAGAGATTCAGTGACTTGATTTAAATCATTTAAGAAGCGGAGTGGGGACCAGAAGGTAGGTGTCCTGGTTTGCTATCCTAGCCAGACCTGTATTCATTCTTTTCTTTATTGGGGTCTGGATAAGATAATGCCACAGGCATTATCTTTTGGGGCAGTACATACTGAAAGTGTCTCTAATTCATCTCTGGCCCCAACCCAGAACAGAACTTCTTCAGGGTAGAAAGTGAGCTCTCCCTCCTTCTGCTATACCCCCCCGCTCCCCGGGGCTCTTCATGGATGCTCAGTAAATACTTGCTGACTGATGGATTGTAGTGTGTTCCTCAAGCTGGTATGGAATCGCTCCTGGGTTTTCCCCAAGGACACTGAGTCTGCTGTTGCTGGGAATATTGACAGCATGAGGTGGATTAAGTTGGGCCCCATCCAGGAAGACAAACTCTCTATATTGAGTCCTCCTCCAAGAGCAGGAAGGCTTCTATATGGCGGTGGGGGAAGGGCAGCCTGGGTCTGTTTCATAAACACCCATTAGAAAGATGAAGTCAGAACCTAAGTCTACTAGACTGACCAAGGTCCTGCAAGGAGGGGAGAAAAATTGAGCAATGTTCAGTGCAGTATAGAGGAGAAAGCCCTAGATTTGGAACTGGAAGGCCTGGGTTCATCCTAACTATCATTTGCTGACTATGGGTGAATCACTTAACCATTCTGTGCCTCAGTTTACAAAATGAAGAGGTTGGACTAGATGACCTCTAAATCTATGACCCTAACATCCTTCTATGTCTCCTGGCCACCAAGACCCTTCATCTCTGCTTCATTCATCAGTTGAGGCAGGGTATCTACCTCCATTCTCTATCTCTCAAAGCCCAGTTTCCTTGGAACATGATGCAATAGAAAAGAACATTGACTTTTGATTCTTAAGAGTTAGCAGGCATTGCATTCACCGAGTCTTTCCTCTGTCCAAGGAAGTTTGACAACAGCCAATCACAAGATGACCTGTCAGCCTTGCCTGATACCCTTCTCTTATCATTTCAGGGAGTGGAAATGGAGTTAGGCAATATTCAGGTCTTAAGGCTACAGATAGAAATGGTGACATGGGAATACATTGGTGTCAGAGTCAGAATATCTGAGTTCAAATTCCAGGTCTGACACTTTCTGTATTAATTTGGGTTTGTTTCCCCATCTGAAAAATGGCTGGGGGAGTGGGGTTGGAATTGGATGACCTCTGAGACCCCTTTCAGTTCCAGAGATATAATCAGACACTTACTAGCTATGTGACATTGGATGAGGTGATTCACCTCTTGGGATTTCAGTTTCCTTACCTGTGAAATTGGGGCACAAATAGCTTCACTCCTATATCTCACGAGGTTGTTGAGAGGAAAACGCATTACAAATTGTAAAGCAACAGAGAAATGTGAGCTGTTGTTTGGAGCCAACATCAAATACTGCAGATCAGAACTTGCTGCTCCTTGTGGTTTAAGGTCACTGGATTTAGAGCCAGAAGACATCGGTTCAGACTCCAGCTCTGCTCCATGATACCTTTGTGACTGTGGGCAAGTCACTTCTCCTGGTCCTAAGTTTCCTCCTTTGCAAAATGGTGGCGTTGGATTAGATCCAGCTCTAAATCTATGATTCTCTGATCCATGTCAAAGAAGAAGCAAAGAAAAACTCACTAGGTTTGAAGTCAATTGTGACTTTATTTGCATTAGGCAGTCATTTGACCTCTTGGTTCTTTATCCATATAATGTGGAGGTTAGATAACAAAATCCGTCTGAAGTTCTTTCCAGTTCAAAATCTGTGAACCTGTGATGCCTTGCTCAGCCATCCTCCCACAGGCACCCATCTCCCTGTCATCTCCCTACCATTCCCCCCATACTCTTCTATCCTCTATATTCCATTCCATAAGCCCATGAAATAGAGGTGAAGTTTAACTAAGAAGGGGGAGCCCTGCCAGGAGAGAGATGGCTGGAGTAATCAGATCAGAGTGGAGACAGATGTTTTAGACAGGGAGGAACACCTGTTCCCCACAAACCCATAGCTTTCTCCTTCAGCCCTTTACTTTACCCAGATGCCAGTCAGGCTGGGAGGACAATGGCCTGGGAAAGGGAAGACAAAATCCTGGCATGGATTCAATGAACCTGTTCCTAATATATGTGGCCAAGTCAATCAACAAACACTTATTATGTGCCTGGCTTGGTACTCCGTAATTTTTACAAATATTATCTCATTTGACCCTCACAAAAACCTTGTGAGGCAGTTATTATTATGATTCCTATTATATAATTGAGAAAAGTGAGGCAAGGATAGGGTAAGTGATTTTCCCAAAGTCATACAGCTGGTAAGTTTCTGAGACCAGATTTGAACTCAGGTCTTGCCTATTGCTCTATCGACTGCCTCTGGGGAGGTATTGTCTTGGGGATAATACCAGGCTGGTTCTATCAAGGGAGAGAGAAAGCACAGTACAGAGAGGACTCAGGGGATATTAGTTTGAGGACCAGATCTGACACTGACTCTTGGAATAATCTTAGGCTAGTCACTCACTTCAACTATCTAGAACTCTATTCCATCCCCTGCAAAATAAATAGGAAGAAAATTCATGTTGGTCATACAATCATATATTTAGATTTCGAAGAGACTTTTGAGTCCAACCTCTTCATTTCATAAAAAAACTGAGACTCAGTGAAGTCATTAAGGAGAAACTGAGGCCAAAGAAGTTACTAAGTAGAAAACAGGTCCAAGTGATGAGACTGAACTAGTTATTCCAAGTTCTTTTCCAGTTCCATTTTATGGTTCTAAAAAACCTCAGACTAGAAGCTGAAGCACAAAAACTGTCTAAATTCACACAAATAGTAAGTAGAGGAGCTGGAATTTGAACCCAGGTCCTCTGGCTTCTAGGTGTCTAGGGTGCCAGACCTGCAGTCAGGAAGACCTGAGTTCAAATCTGGCCTCAGACACTTACTAGCTGTGTGACTCTGGCCAAGTCACTTCACCCTGTTTGCCTCAGTTTCCTCATCTATAAAATAAGATGGAGAAGGAAATGGCAAACCACCCCAGCATTTGCCAAGAAAACCCCCAGTTGGGTCACAGTCGGTCACAAATGACATGACTAAACAACAACCACCACCTTTGACTCTAAGGCCTTCACTATTTCTGAGAGAGACAGTGAGAAACATGAAAACAAGCAATCAAGCAAGCATACTAGATCCTCAGACAGAATCCACCTTTTCTCCATCCTCCAGAAGAGCCCAGGGCTTCTTGCAGGAGCTGGGCACTGGTTCAGAGCAGCAGAGAATCAGGGGTGTGACAGGAAGGGAGCTGTGGTACAGAGATGAGAATGGTAACCCTTCCTAAGCCCAGCCCAGGCTCTATATACAACCACGCCCAGACACTCTCAAGTCTGTGGTGAGAGCAAAGTGCTGAGCACTCTCAGTACTGTGGAATGTCAGAGGTAGAAGTGAATTTAATCCATCTTCATTGACCTCATTTGGGCCTCAGTTTCTTCTCCAAGAATTTCATTGAGCCTGAGTTTCTACTTCTGTAAAATGAATGAATTGGACCAGATGGTAGATATCTAAGGTCCCTTCCAGACATAAATCTATAATCAGGTGATTGTATGAACATCAGTAGCCCATTAATTTTCCTTCTGTCCCTGGGAGATGGGCAAAGCTGAAATTATTTAAAGTTTGAAAAAGGGAGCACAGTAAAACAATAATCAAATTTTTAAAAATAATAAAATATGTATATATATAACTTTTGATTATTTTATTGTGCTGCCTTTTAAAACTTCAATATATGTATATGTTGCTTGTATATATACATATACATACATATTTACACATGCATACAAACATACTATCTGTAATATATAATATAATACATTTACCTATGTTATGTGTGTGTATATATATATATATGTGTGTTTGTGAATATACACATACATATCCTAGTGCAGGAAAAAGTTGGAGAATCAGACTAAACCATATTTAAGATCCATTTCCAAACCAAAACTATATAATCCTATAGTCGTAAATAAAGAAAAATAGGTCAGGGCATCAGACTAGGCCAATCAGTCTGCTGGTAGCCCTCAGGTCTATCAGCAAAATAAGCCTGTAGGGAGGGGGTTCAATTAGAGCCTGATCCATGTAGCATACTTTGGGGTAGGCTGTGGGGGCCATCCCCATGGGAGCATTTCTAATGCTGATCCTTATTCTGGTCACTCGCATTGCTATGTATTTTGACCTTGTGCACAACCTGAAATTTCTTTAAAAGTGGTTGATCCCCATGGGGCACTGCACCCCATGGTGGTGAGGGACCACATCAAATAAGATTGGTTCCCCAGCAGCAAGAGCTGCCCTCTCAGTAGACTTTGAGGTAAAAGACAACTTCTCATCCCTCTTTCTCCTTCCTCTCTTCTGACCACGTGACTTGGGATCCCAATAGCATCTGCCTTCTATGTTTTTGCAGTTATGGTATCTGTAGGTGAGGCTGAGACTGGGCTTTCAGTGAGGGTTGTCTCTTCTGCTTTGTGTTTCTTTCTCTAAGCACAGGAGACTCAAAAGTGATCCTGAGGTGAATGTTCCTGGCCTTGATGGCAACCTCAGGAGTTCAAGAGGTCAGGTGCTCCTGGGTCATGGTGTTGGCTGTTCAGAAATAGATTGAGCCATAAATCCAAGGCAACTTCTTGGAGGAGAAGACAACCATTGTCAAAACAGTCCAGTTACTCAGAAAGAAGAGCTCAAATAAAAGTGAACCTATTCGAGAAGCCTATGAAATGCTTAATGTTTTAAGTATCAACCTCTGGGGAGAGAATAATAGCTGTTATAGGTTACTGATTCATATTTTAAGTATTTGTCAATGTGTTATGAGTCTTTAGGGTTTTAATAATTTCTTTTGTGGAGGAGGAAATGTACAGCTACATTTTGCCTTATTTGCTTTGTGAATGGAGTACTTTTCTAGAGGAGACCCTGTTGATCACTTTTGGGGAAATTCTGGACATCAGCCAACCCTAAGTTTAATTTAAGAGACTGTCTTCAGAATTGTATCCTGGGATAATGGCTTAATAACATGGAATCTGAGAAGAACCTGACTCATCTCTTCAGGGCCAGGCTTCGCCAGGATTAAATCCAACCATTGTGAGTCCAGAGTTTAGGACCTTTGAAGGTAGAAGGTACCCTATCCCCTTGGATTAGCAAGTCTGGTATATGCAAAAACACATACATGTATACATACGTGTACACATGCACAATATATCCATCCATAGATCTGTTTCTTTAAAATAATATATGTGTATATATGTGTGTGTATCAACCTGATTTTAAAATTGGTGCTTGGAAGGATAGATTGATAGATAAATAGATATACACATAGACACACATATATATTTTCTAATATATCCATATGTAATATATGTACAGACATATCTATAAATTATTTTTAAATCAGGTTGAAAAGAAAGGCTGGATTGCAGTTTGGAGGATGGGCTGGGTGAATGTCAGGGAGCTTCCTGGAAGAAGCTTCTCAACCAGGATTGGAGGCAAGTGGCCAGCTGTACCATTTTCTGCAGGGCAAGCTTTACTTCTCTATGAAGTCTTCCTCAGTGCCCCCAGCTTCTCACCCACACTCCCACCAATTTACCTTATATTGATTTTTAATATATTTTCTTTTTTTTTTTTTTGCTTTTTGGAGGGCAATTGGGGTCAAGCGACTTGCCCAGGGTCACACGGCTAGTTTTTGTGTTAAGTGTCTAAGGCCAGATTTGAACTCAGGTCCTTCTGATTCCAGGGCCGGTGCTCTATTCACTGCACCACCTAGCC
Source organism: Petaurus breviceps papuanus (assembly GCF_028583685.1). Classification (NCBI taxonomy): domain Eukaryota; kingdom Metazoa; phylum Chordata; class Mammalia; order Diprotodontia; family Petauridae; genus Petaurus; species Petaurus breviceps. Next base: position 27,683,204 of record NW_027185798.1, read on the forward strand.
GCCCCTTGAATATATCTTCATATACTTATTTTGCACAAGATGACAGAGGCATGGGTAGAGAGAAGTTCTGAAAAGTATCTGGGAGTTTTAATGGATTTAAACTCAACAGGAGTTGATGGCATAATATGGTAGAGAAAAAAAAACTAGCGGTATCTTAGATGCATTAAGAGAAGCAGAGCTATTAGATTGATGGCCCCTCCAGACTCTGTCCTCATCAGACCTAATTGGTGTTCAATTCTGGACACCACTTAAGCAGAACATTGATAAGCTGGAGTGTATTCAGAGAAGAGTAGCCAGGATAATGAGGGGCCTTAACACAGGAGGGTGGGCAGTTAGGTGGCGCCATAGTACACAGAGCTCCAGGCTGGGAGTCGGAAAGGTTTCTCTTCCTGAGTTCAAATCCAGCCTCAGACACTAGCTGTGTGATCCTGGGCAAGTCACTTAAGCTCTGTCTCAGTCTCCTTTTCTTTAAAGTGGGGATAATAATAACACCTGCCTCTTAAAGTTGTTGTGAGAATCAAATGAGGTATTTGTCAAGTGCTTTATAAACCTTAAAGTACCATATAAATGCTAACTTTTATTATTCTGGGGGGAACTGGATAGAGCACTGGCCCTAGAGTCAGGAGGTCCTCAGTTCAAATCCAATCTCAGACACTTATCAGCTGTGTGACCTTGGGCAAGTCACATAACCCTATTTGTCTCAATTTCTTCATTTGTCCAATGAGTTGGAGAAGGAAATGATAAACCATTCCAGTGTCTTTGCCATGAAAACCCCAAATGTGGTCACAAAGAGACAGACACAACTAATCAGCTGAATATCAAGAACAAAATGCTCATTGACTGAAGAAGTAATTACAGTAGGTTGAGGTTAGGCCCTGGCTTTTTTAGGTGTGGGAGTCAGGATAAAAAGAAGGAGATTTAATGTCCTTGACAATAAGTCCCACCTCAAGGGACATCCCCAAATTGGAGTTATCACTACAGAGAGAACACGTCCACACCCTCTCTAATCCCTCCAGTCTCTCTCATTATCTCCCACCAAGATCAAATAATTACCAGAAATGACTATTTCTTAAAGCATATTATAGAGCTTCAGGCCAGGTGAAACATGCTGGGGGCAGGGGGATGCCCCATGAGGATCTCCAAGATCCACCCCTTTTCCTCCTGCCATATTGCAGTTCTGTGGTCACAGGTAAGGAAAGAGAGACAAGGAGAAAAATTGAACCACCCTGAGATCTGAACACTAGCTGAGGCAGGGTCTGGCACCCAGGAAGGCACTTCTGACAAGAGACAGTTAACACAGGGCAGAAAGAACACTGCCTCTGGTGTCAGAGCAGGCCCTAACTACCTGGGTGACCTTGGCCAAATCACTTCCCCTCTACAGAGCTCAGTTTCCTCTTTAGTAAATGGAGGAAGTTGGACTCAATGACCTTCAAGGTCCCTCCCAGCTCTAAGTCTATAGTCCTAAGACTCTCCTTCCAGCCCCTCCCTGAATCAGTCCCCCTCCCTAATGATCCCAAGACGATATAAACCAAGTTGGGAGGGCAGGGCAGAAGTGGCAGACCCTGCCTCTCTTTGTCCTCTGGCTAATTCCAACTCCACAGACACTGCTTGGGGACAGATGCCAGCTCCATTAGCAGGGAGGAAATGTAGAGAGATGCTCTGATTCCCCTTAAGAGGGAGGGGATTTTCCACTCTGTTGGCTGGTGGTAATGGAGGCAGAATGACTGATGGGGTGGAGGAAAGGGGAGGGGAGACTCATGTCAGGCTGTGCTAATGGGACCAAGGAAGCCAATTACTGTTAGGAACCTCTGCTTTCCCACCTGGGCCTTAAAGCTTCAAGGACCTAAGAGCCCCCAGCCCAGATGCTGGATCCAGGCCCTAGAACTCTCCAGCAGGTTCTTTCCATTGACCCTAAGGGAGAGATAAAGCCTGAAGACCTCCGGCCCCAAGGCCCTCCATGTCCGCTTTCCTTTTTTTTTTTTTCTTCTTGTGGGGCATAGAGAGCTAATCAATCACATTGGACTTCCAGTTCCTCCTCTTGGCCTTTTCCTGCAGGACAAACAAGGTGATTCATAGCTGCAGAGCTGGGAGAGACCTGAAAGGTCATATAGCCCAACCCCCTTATTTTAAGGATGAGGAACGAACGTGAAACCCAGAGAAGGTCGATCACTTGTCCGAAGTCTTATGGGAAGTAAGCATCAGAGGTGAAATTTGAGCCCAGGTTTTCTGAGTCGGAGATATGTTATTACTACTCTGCCTCCCTTTTGGGGGTATTTTTAATTAAGCAGCTGCTACATTCTCAGCACTGGGCTAGGCACTAGGGAGGAGTGGAGTATAGAAAAAGGGTGACTGACTAGATAACCTCTGAGGTCTCTCTTACCTCAAGATTTTTGATCCTCTGACTCTTCATCACTGTTTCAATTCTATCTAGGCCCCCTTCTCCCATTCGGGCATCCACAGCTCCTTTGTAGTAAGAATGTGGGGCTAGGATGCCAGCAGAATCACAGCATATTAGATAGAGTTGGAAGGGTCCATCTCTCCAGCCCATCCCTAGGCAGGAATCCCTTCAAGGACATCTCAAAAAAGGGTCAACCAGACTCTCTTTCATGGTAGCCCATCCCATCTCTGCCTCCTAGCTTCCCGGCTTTCAGCTAAAATCCCACCTTCAGCAGGAAGCTTGTCCCCATCCCCCTCTTAGTCCCGGGGTCACTTGTTTCTCTCCAAGGTATCCTGTAGCTTGTTTGTACATGTCTCCTGGCATGTTGTCTCCCCTGTTAGATTCTAAGTTCCTTGAAGACAAGGATTAAGTTTTGGCTTTCTTTCTCTCCCCGGGAATCAGTATAATGTCCAGCACATAGCTGCCGCTCAATACAGTCTCATTGATTTGATTCAAGCCCCAATAGTTAGAAAGTTTTTACTTTCACCCAGTTAAAATCTCTCTGTGTGATATAGACCCATTCTTCCTCATTCTGCCCTCTAGTGCCAGGCAAATAGAGCAACTCCTTTTTGTAGGCTGTATTTCCAGACAGCTGTCAAGCCAGCCCAAAGTCTAGGTGGCAGAAAAGAGACTCTCCATGCCCTGTGAGGGAACCCCGAGATAGAGACCATATAACAGGCCTGGTCCTGAGATAGTGGGACCCAAGTCAACCACGTTACCGATAGAACCATACATTTAGATTCATCGAGGACCTTAGGAGGTCATTTTACAGATAAGATAAGGGAGGTCCAAACATATGAAATGATTTTGCCCAAGGTCACACAGGTAGTGAGTGTCAGAGCCAGGAGTCAAAATGCAGGGCTCTTTCATGGGGTCCTTAGATCCTCCATATGCTGTCAGTTTCCTACCCATAGCTATAGAATGCCTCGAGGGGCAATGTGTTATAATAGAGAGAGCCCAGCCTGGGAGTTAGGAAGATTCAGGTCTCTCCTCTAACATATACTGACTATGCAACCCTAGGCAAGCCCAGAGGTGACCAAGGCAAGCCTGTAAACCTATCAATTATGCAGCAGGCACTGTTGTGCATCATCAAGAGGAGCTACTCCATTTGGCATCCCCTACACCAATGAAATCACAGATCTTGCTCAAAACCAATCTTATCTTCTACCTCGACTCAGTTGTAAGCTTACTTACATGAGCATAAGGACTGTGTGTATTTCATCTTTGTTTTCTCTCACAGCACCCAGCACCATGACTTGACCATAGTAGGTACCCAATAAATATTCATAGAATCATAGATCTTAGAGCTGGAAGACACCTGAAGAAATCATATGGTCCAGTCTCCTTCCTTTAGGCAGGGAAGATATAATTCTCTCCTCTACCTCCCTCTTCTGCTTTAAAAAAATTGATGTACAGACCTGGGGCTAAGTGAATGAAAGGTGGAGAGTCAGCAAAGGGGTGGCTATGGAATGTGGAATGAGAGGTGCTAAGGAAGAGAGATGAGCAGCTAAGCTAGTCCCTTAGCATCCCAGGCAGGGATTTTACACTGAAGAAAGGCATGTACTAAATACGATCCACCCTACCAGTCTCAGACACAGACACACCTAGGACCACAGGAAGTCAGAGCTAGGAAAACCTTGGAGATCACCTAGACCAAACTTCTCAGATAAAAAGGAAGGATACTGAGGTTCAGAGAGGGTAATTAACTTTCCCAAGGTCACACAATTGCAAAATTGAGGTTTAATGCTGTTCTCCTGATTCCAGATCTAGCATTACCACTACACAATGTGTCTAACTCTTCTTACATTACTGGAGACAAAGAGACGGTCTAGAGGAGGAAAAAATGTAGCAAGTTATAGAGTGAAAAGTATTGGATTTGGACCCAGATTCAAATCCTGACTGTCATTTACTACCTGTTTGACTTTGGACTCTGTTTTCTCATCTGTAAAATGAGGAGGTTGGACTCAATGGTCTAAGATTGCTCCTAACTCTAAATCAAAGATCCTATGGAGCCACTTAACTCTTTGGGCCTCAGTTTCCTAATATGTAAAATGGTGGAGTTCGGCTCAATGATACTTTCCAGTTCTAAATCTTTGGTCTTTTGAATTAATTTTACTTCTCTGGGCCTCAGTTTCCTCATCTTTAAAAATGAAGGGATCAGACTCAACTTGCTGTTGAGATTCCCTCCAGCTCTAAAGCTATGAGCCTTTTCATCTCAGTGGGCCTCAGTTTCCTCATTTGTAAAATGAGAGAACTGTGTCCAATGGCTTCTCAAGTCTCTTTTAGCTCTAAATCTGAACCCTGTGAAGTCATTTAACCTCTATGGGCCTCAGTTTCTTCATCTGTAAAATCTATGATCCTGTTAAAGAGAATTTGCTGGAACCCACAATTCATCAGATTTTCCCATCTGAGGAAACCCATGGTTGTTAAGCAAAGCTTCCCTAAACCCGGCCAAGTGACAAAGGTCAGGATCTACCCCATCACTACCCAGAACCACAGGTCAAGAGAAGGGACTCCTCCTCCTCTTCCCCTTCTTCCTCCTCTTCTCCCCTCCCCCTCCTCTTCCCCTCCCCCTCCTCTTCCCCTCCCCCTCCTCTTCCCCCCTCCTCTCCTCTTCCCCCCTGCCCCTCCTCTCCCTTCCCCCTTCCTGAAGGTGCTCAGAATATCAGGGGAGGGAGCTGCGGATCCTGCTCAGCTCGGGTACACCTCCTCAGGCCAACAGGCTCGAGGAGAACAACAGCATCCCAACAACAAGTATTAAAAGATTAGATATTAGAGACTTATTTGTTTCTCTCCCCCAGCTGCTTTGTACCTCCTCAGGCATTGCTGCAGCTCCTGCCAGCCACCAAAATAACTCTTTATCCAATTACACTTTTTCCTGTGTTCAGTTTCCCTTGGCCAGAAATTGCTCCATGCTAGGTTATGTGAGGATCTAAAGGACAACATTTGAGGGAAGAGAGAGGGAGAGAGGAAGGGAGAGGGGGGGAGGAGGGAGGGAGGGGGAGGGGGAGGGAGAGAGAGAGAGAGAGAGAGAGAGAGGAGGAGGGAGAGAGGGGGGAGAGGAGGGAGAGAGACAGACAGAGACCCAAGGCAGCTTCTAAAATAGGGTCCCCAAATGAAGAGAATGGGAAACAAACTCTTGGCTTTATTCTAGACCCCATCAGGCTTTCTGAATGAGGAGGAAAAGGAGAGAGTCATTACAAGAGAGGAAGGGGAAATACATATAAAGGACACTCATACACACCAAGTACACAGAGGCACACATACAGATCTCCTTATCTGATTAAGGAAATCTAAAAGCTTAGTGGAAAATTAAAATGACTACCCAGGCTTGCAGGCAAGATGAGGTGGGGGAGGGGAGTAGATTATTGAAATGAATGAATTGTTGATTTCCTTTGCTCTGAGAGACGTCATAATATCATCGCCATACTTTCTCATTGGCTAGTGAAACCAGTAAGAGAGGGAAGGGCTAAGGGTGACATGGGATTCAAACTGAACTCCTAGACTGGGACTGATCCATGCTTCCTATCTCATCACCCCTGCCATGGTAGGTAACTGCTGCCTTTGTTAACTCCTCTCCTAGGCAGAATGCTAGGGAAAAAAAGGAAAGTTGAGATTTCTATCATCTCTATGTGCCCTCGGAGATGTCTGTGGATTCTCAGTAAGGGACCATGGAAAGAGCATCAGAGGATGATGGTTCAAATCCCAGATTTTCTCTTCATAGCTCTGTGACCTTAGATAAGTCATTCCCCCTCAACAGGCCTCAGCTTTTCCATTTGCAAAATAAGAATTAGACCAGATGATCTCTAATGTCAACCCTACTCAGACCTGGAATTCCAACATGCACAGTCTCCCCCCCCCCCCCCCCCCCAGGTGTTCTAACTACAAGGTTTATTGGAACTGTACAAACCAGGTTGGTGAACATGCTCACTCACACTGGAACAGCTCAAGGAGATATATGTTCTTGGGTCACTGTTTTGTCTAACTCAGGAAATAAAGCTCCACACACAACTAACTCCAGACAGTCAGCTCAGTATAGGCATATCTAATGGTAGGGTGCTCCTTGACTCAACTGTTTCATACAAAGGAAGACAAAGGCATCCAGTGCCTCTTACAATTCTACTCATCTTACTTAAGTAGTTCACATAAAGTTAAATGCAGGGGGGAGGGGGAATGGGTAGAGTTCTTTTGCAGTCAAGGACCACACTCTTGCATGTACATCAGTCCTTCTAGCTGTCTCTATCTACATGTCCCTTCTTCTTCTGTGGGTGAAGAAGGGCTGGCCTGGACAGCCTCAGTCAGACCCTGCCAACTAAATACATTACAACCCTACAAGGAATCCATACCTAGCAGCCATCTCCCCAGGAGACTCCTATAGAAATAGTGGTTCAAGCTTCTGATGCCTTTCCTGCCATTTGTAGAAATATTCCCATTGGAAACCAACACATTGAGCATTGCCCCAGGGGCTTTAGCTACTGCTGCTTCTATGCCCAAGGTCTCCTACAACCTCCTTGTGGGAGTCCCAATAGAAAAAGGACCAGCCTACCTCTAACCTCTGCTGGAAATCCTAACCTCTGGTGCTAATTAAATGATACTCAGTGCCAGCTACAATGATAAGAACCTACAGATAGGTCATATTTTAGCTCTGAGGTCATACCATCTTTCTCAGTCATGAACACCCTGTAGGCTGGAGTTTTCTTGTTGATATTGAGTGGTAATACCAAATATATACCTAGTTACTGGTGTCAGAGAGTTCCCCAGCTAATTAGGGATAGCACCTATGCAACAGAAATCATATTTCAGGGGTCAAATAGAGCTGCAGTCTCATCTATGTGGGAATTTCTTCTAACTCATCCATGCTTGGCCATCTTGAGTAGCTTTCACCCATATCCCCACTCTATGAATTTATCCCGGGGGTCTACCCCAAATTCTGGGAGTCTTCCTCAAATTCTCTGAACATTTTATGGCTACCTATGGGAGTAGATAGACTGTCCATTGGTCATATATCATTCTTGCTACATAAACATCCCATCTTTTTTTTCCAGTCACACATTTTTCCAAGGACAAGAACCATGTAGTATAAAATGAGTGAGGATTTAGACTGGATAGAGGAAGACTGCTGGGGTGAAAGGAGCACAGGGTTCTGTAGTCAAGGGGACCTGAGTTCAAGCCTTAGCCAATAGAAATACTGATAAA